>NC_044399.1:4814890-5183640 GCF_006542625.1 Nomascus leucogenys
AGAAGTTTTCCTGATGGCTAAGATAAAAACATAGTTGGTAATTACCTAGTTATTTTAATTACCTAGTTATTTTGGGTTAACATGGTTTTGGGCCTGAAGCGTCCACTTAATTTGTGTATATATTCCCAAGTATAGTATTTCTAGGATTTAGTAATGCAAATTATTTTGTCACTAGATTTCTAGAACAATAATAATGGGTATCTTATTTATTAATACATTTTCTATTTATAGCTTTCTCTTTGACCATTAGTCAGCAGCTATTGATCTGTAAAAACTGTGTCTTTTCTGCATTTCTCTATCTGGCATCTGGCACCACTCCTGGAATATAGCAAGCGTTCAACAAATATTGGTTCTCTCAACTATGTAGAGTCAAGAGAATTGGAATACAATATATTATTCAAACCAAACACCATCTATTTGTCTACAAAGAGTATGGACACAGAAGTAAAAGTTGGCATAGATATTGACTTTAGACAGTTTCGGGATCACAGTCCTCAAGCAAATTACTGAATTTCTTGAAGCTTAATTTTTCTTATCTTCCAAATCTGTGAGATCTCTTCTCATCTAGAGCGTAATGAGACTAATATTTGCCCCAAAGGACAAATAATATATTAACAGTAAAATGCTGGCATAGTGATTGGCACATATTAAGTAATGGCTACATAGTAGCTATTATTAGTAGATCAATAGGTATTGAAAAAACAAAAGAATTTGAAAAACATGTATGAGAGACAAATGCTTGTTTTATGAAATATAAGGAATGCAAGACAGGACAGGAACAACAATGACTTGATATTAAATGTCCAGTTTGACACCAGAAAAATAGTGACTTTGCCAACCAAGATAATGAGGAAGGGAAGAAGTTGTTGTAAAAGATGATGATATTTAGTTTGAGGTGGATATAACTTGCGGTGTTTAGAAAGAATGCAATCGGCAATGCCCATTAGACCATTGCGTGGATATGTGCAGTGTGAGAGAGTTCTAACCTAAAGATACATATTTGAGAGATAGAAATGAAGTGAGAGCAGCCGCTTTAAAATGTTAAATGAGAAGACTGGTGAGAAACATGAGTCAGATTGAGGGAAAGCAGCAAGGATTTATAGGTGCTACCTTTGTGAACAGAATTGTATAGATTTTCTTTGGCTTCAGAGCGAGCCAGAGCAAAGAGAGGCAAGGAACTGAGTTTTTGTCTTTGAAAAATGCTTTATATCTATTTTAACTAAGGCTACAATTTTAACTAAAACATAATGAAATTTGACTTAGTGCACATGTCATAGCAATAAACATATGAGAATCAGAGGCTATATCATATGGTTTAATAAATGTAATTCTTATGGAAGTGGTTTATAGCTGCAGCAAAGAAAATCCATGAAAACCTGTGCAGATACTATTTTTGGTAGGTTGGATTTAGCGTTCTCAGTCATCACTCCTTCTCTGCTCTGTGACCTTGTATTACACTACACTGGTGAAGTCTATTTCTCCATGCCGTTGATGTAGGTTTGTGGCTTATGCAGTATTAGCAGATGTTTTCTTGAATAAAAGCTTTAAAGATGCTTGATTGTTTTGGCTTGACCTCCCTAACACCTGTAGTCAGGCATTGGATGAGGTTGCCCATGTAGCTGCTGGACCAAGAAAAACATAGGCATACGTAGCAGACGTGAACCAACACATAGCCTGGGACCAAGACCAGCCCACTTCAGGCAAGACCAGAAAAGCAACAGTAGAACCACAGAGCCAGAGCAAGACAATGAACTTTTGTTATGTTAAATCAGAACGATTTTGAGGTTTGATGCTATGCTGCAAAAAGTATTAATACAGTGTTAATTACATCAAGATAAAATAGGCAGTGTAATGATTGACTAAATGCTATGGAAAGGCGATAATTAAATTGCACTTCCATAAGCGACGTGGCAAATCAGATTGTGACAACAAAATTACTGATGGGAAATACAGATTGTGCTGCTCCATTTTTAAATGCAAGACATAATGTATATACTATCTTAAAGAAAGTAAGAGACAATAACTTATATGCACAAATATTCTTCCTTTTCTTGGCTGTTTATGTCTTTTTTTACATAAAAATCAAATATCCTGAAACGTTTCAAGGGAAGATATCAGTGCTGCATTTTACTAAGCCCATTTTGGGTTTTTGCCCCAAACTTTTCACAGTGCTCGTTTCTTCAATATTGTTATTTGATTTTTCAGAATTGTTGCAAATTTCCTTTATCCAGAAAACTTTCCCACTTAGGTGTTCTTTCTGTGATAAAAAAGGAGAAGAAAGAAGAAAGAGTTTTTAATTGTTATTATTATTTATTTTTAAAGAGATTATCATGTTAGTTTTCTTTTATCTCCTATAGATGAAATTTATTTTCTGAAAGTTGTTGGTTGCCCCTCACTCTAGTTGTATAATGCAGTGATTCATTTAGGTCTAGTCAAATGGACCAAATATATTTCATGCCATTCTTCTTTCACTATAATAATAAAAGAAAAAGTTCCATGCAAATACTGAAGGTAAAAAGAGAGAAAAACCTTGCACTTCAATGCTGAAGTTCAATTCCGTTTAAATTTAAAAGTGATGTTAAAAGTGTTTATCATGCTTTGATTCCTTTGCTGGAAATATCTTTCTTCCTCCCTCTCCCACCCCAACACACACACACACACAGTGACTCACTAATTGGCTGTTTGGTTAAATCTTATTCTTTAAAATTCCAGCTTAAAATTCCAGCTAATGAGGGCTCCTGGACTACCTCCCACTCACACCTCTACTGAGTTGTATCTGTCCTGGTCTTTCCCTAGGAAAGAGCACATACCTCCACTTCATACTAATCATAATATATTAAAATGATGACTTATTCACATATTTCTTTGCAAGGAGCACTAAGTCAAAATTCAGAGATTACCCATCTTCAGGACATAGTGTCTAGAGTGTGCTTGAGTCCCGAAAATAGCCAACTCGACCCAATATTTAGGAATAAGGTGGCAGGCAGATTGGTCTTGGCTCTGCCATCAACTCACTGGAGGATACAGCAAATCCCTCCCTCCCATCTCTAAACGTTATTTTTTGTAATTTATTCTGTGAAACTTTAGAGGCCACCTTTTTGAGCCATGGGATTCCATGTTCCAGTACAACATTCTGAGGCTGGCTAATCTAACCAAAGAATTGTATTTTTATTTAAAAACGTAAAAACAAGACTTTCTTTTAAAGTATTGGGAGGAGCCCAAAAAATATATATATATATAGTTAAAACCAGAGTAGAGCAGAAAAGCTTAAATAAAAACCAAGGCAGAAGATCCACATCCCTTCTAACTCACCAGTGAGTGGCACTTCCATCGACTGCCAAGTCTTTTTGAAGTGCAGTTTAAATGTGCTGTGATAAACTGCTGTTTACTTTCCGAATACATTCTCCCTCCCATGCTACGTATTTGTATACTGACACAGTCCTTCGGAAATAAAACGTTTTAACACAAAGAAAAGACCAGATACCAAGGTTAGTTTGCAGAGGTAATATAAGCAAAAATAATGGGCCATAAACAAACCTAAGAAGACGCCATGACAGAGGAGGATTAAAGGGAGTTGTGATGTGAACGCACCAAAGACAATGTGAGAAAAGAGGACAGTTCTGTGAGGATGCCCAGTGACCACTTTCACCTGGAATGAGATATGTGGTGGATTTAAACTAAAAGGGGCCGGTTACAGTGGTTCATGCCTGCAATCCCAGCACTTTGGGAGGCTGAGGGAGGCGGATCACTTTAGATCTGGAGTTCAAAACCAGGCTGTCCGACATGGTGTCTATTAAAAATATAAAAAATCAGCCGGGCCTGGTGGTGTGCACCTGTAATCCCAGCTACTCAGGAGGCTGAGGCAGGAAAATCGCTTGAACCCTGGGAGGCAGAGGGTGCAGTGAGCTGAGATGGGTCCACTGCACTCCAGCCCAGGCAACAGAGTGAGACTCCTCTCAATAAATAAATAAATAAACTAATAGAATAAGAGCAGTATCTACCAGAATGCCTACTTCTCAATATCTGAGACAGCCATTTCACACAGAAATCTGCTCCATTCAATATTTCCCCTTTTTAGCTAAATTCTGGTCAAAATGATGTCATACTTACCTGAAAGGTAAAACTTAGCAAGCTGAACTCTCCTCTCTGTGCAATGCTGTGGGGTTGGAGAAGAAGTCAACTGGTTTAGGGAGGATCCCTTGTTATTGTCTTATGATTCCATATGCTTCTAATTTGTTAAAGTAAAATATCTGATAACACTTGGAAAGCCATTGCAGAATCCACTGAGCCCCAGTGGCATGAAGGCTTTCTAAAGAGATGAAAGCATCCATCAATATATCTCCATTTCATTAACTATGACTGCGGGTGGTCTTGGAATGTTGTCAAGCTCAAGAAAACTGGCCAAGTTCAGGAAGAGTCCAGGAATAGTCATCAGAACAGAGAGTGTATGAGCTCTCCTCCTGTTCCTGACCCAGCAACTTCTTCCTTGGGGAATACAAGCCACAGGTGGCCATGAGTCCTCACATCCACGTGGAGGAGCACAGGGGAGTGCCTCACTCCCATTTACAAATGGTGCTTTAAAAATCCTACTTGCTGTTTTAAAAATTTATTTCAATTTTTTGGGGGTACATGTGGTTTTCGGTTCCATGGTAAAGTTCTTTAGTAGTGATATCTGAGATTTTGATGCACTTATCACCACAGCGGTGTACACTGCACCCAATATGTACTCTTTTATCCCTCACCTCCCTCCCACACTTACCCCCAAGTCCCCAAAGTCCGTTGCATCATTTTTATGCCTTTGCATCCTCATAGCTTAGCTCCCACGTATAAGTGAGAACATACTATATTTGGTTTTCCATTCCTGAGAGACTTCACTTAGTATAATGGCTTCCAGCTCCATCCAATCCAACCAAGTTGCTGCAAAGGCCATTATTTCATTTCATTTTATGGCTGAGTAGTATTCCATAGTGTGTGTGTGTGTGTGTGTGTGTGTGTATGACATATGTGTGTGTATGATATATATGTATCCTATCATAAAATATATATAAATATGTATATCACATATTATTTATCCACTCGTTTGTTGATGGGCATTTAGGTTGGTTCCATATTTTTCCAATTACGAATTTTGTTGCAATAAACATGTGTGCACATGTGTCTTTATTCTAACCATACTTGAGTAGAGTATTTCTGGTCAAATACATTCTGTCGTGTGGAGTTTGAGGTTGGAGCTCTGTGAGCCTGGCTCTTGCTCAGGGCACATTTCCCGTTCCCCTGAGGGCTGTCATAGCACATGGACTTCCCTACCCCACTGGGTGGTGATGAAAAATACCCCTCAGGTCAAAGACACCTATAAAGCAAGTAATTAAGGTCATCTGCTCAAATCTCACCCACAGTTTGTGTTCATAGAGAAATAAAAAATTTCTCTCTAATATCAGCTGATTCACTTACGTGTTTCATGACTAACAGCATCATGAAACATTAGAATTGGTAAGGTTCTAAGAAGCCATTCAGTTTAGCCTCCTCTCATGTAATACCCCAATCCTTTCTACAATATCACCAAATGTTTTCCAGTCTGTGCCAGAATGCTTGCCACCTTCCAACGCAGTTTCAGAAAAGCCCATCCTTATGTTTAAACACAAACATTTCCCAGTGTTCGCGACCATTTCCACAGTGCTTAGGCTCATTCACAACAATTACTTAAGGAAGATAATGATGCATTCTGGGGTCTACTTTTTCATAAGCTGAACATCCTCAAAGTTCTATATTGTTCGTATGGCATGTTAATTTTTCAAGGCAGGTGGTTTTTAATCCCTATTTTTAATATCCTGTAATACTTTTTCAGATCTTCAACTTATTGTACCATCTATATTTGTGTGGGGGTGATTCAAGAGTTCACCATATGTTCTAAGGAACTTAAATAAACTATTGAGTCTATTGAACGTGGGTGTTTCTGTTAAGTTAAAGGGGAGGAAGTTGCAGCTGTTTCTACTCTGTACACTTTTCCTTGCTTTGAATTAGGGTTGTAGAAACAGAAGTAGTATTGTACCCTCTGATTTTTAGGTTTGGTTTTCCTCACCCTGTGATGTACAGAATTATTTTTAAGATTCCTTATGCACAATTTTAGGGCTTCTTTTTGTCTTGACCCAGTAACCCACTCCTCTCCAGGTGATGGTTATGGTATTACAGGCTTGGAAGAGGTCTTAAAAGCTGGTCCAGCTGCCCTTTTCCAGACGAAATTGGTATGAATCATATACCTTAGTTGCTTTCAGAGTAGCCACAGCAAAATGGCTTCAAAAAATAGTTTCATGGCATGTTATCTGTAGACTCAATCACCAAATTTCTCAAAAAACATATGATGCGCTGGAGGCAGGTCCTGTCAATTTGGGAGACCAGCTTGTCGATGTTAATTTTTAACTACTGAGAAATTTTGTTCATAAATAGTTGGTAGGTTGAAATCAGACATGATGGGAGCATTTATACCACAGAAAGCAGCAGATGCAACCACTCAGGGCCTTTTTTCCTCCACTGGGGAGCCAGGCTACCAACTCACCACTGGTCCTTGACATATCTTTCAGTAATTATAAACATCATCCCTCTCCACTAAAAAATTCATTCTCCTACCCTGAGATATCCTTTGTAAGTAACGAATTCATATATTTCCGGGTACTAGATATACTTTTCTATATATCGTCTTTGGGAAAATTAAGATAATGATCATTTAAGTTGTGTTTTGTAGGGTTCAATTCTTTTCCAGAACCCTAGTTAAGAAAAGCTGATGGGTAGGTAGAACAGAGACAAGAAGCCAGTAGTGCTCCACATTGGTGCACATTAAACCATCTGGGGAACTAAAACAAACAAATATACAAACAAAAAACAGATATCTATAAACCAATAAAATTATTATTTCTGGGGGTGGTTGTGGACATCCAAATTCCCTGGTAATTTGGAAGACGTCTGCCGAAAGCACTTCGGAAGTGATGGCAAACCTTGATATTTCCCCAAAAGATAAAGTGGGTGGGATGGATGTTGATTCAACACATGCTGAGCAAGCATTTGCCATGTAATCGGCATTACTGATCAATTTCTGCCACAATTCTTTGCAGGAGATATGTCACTATTCCTACTTTATAGATGAGAAGCATGAGATTTGTGGTAGTTGAATGATTTCTAAAAGGAAACACAATAAATAATAGATCCTAGATGTGAGATCAAGCTGGGACTTAAAAAACTCTAAGGTCACTCTGGCGTTTATTACTTGTGGTATCTCAATAGGATTGAAACTTCTTCCAAGATTTTGGAAATTTCCTATTGGTTTGGTCTTTCCAAGTGAGAAGCCCAGACTCCCTTAAGTATGGGTGTAACTGAATGACACAGAAGCTATCACTCACGCCCTCCTGCGTGAGTCCAGAGCACATAGAAACCACACGAGAAAAAACTGGCCCTCCTGCGAAGTCCTCGCAGAGGCTGTCAGTTTTCCAGGGGTGCCATGCTGAGCTTATGACATCCAATCCTAACTGGCATGTACCAAGAAGCTGGGGCAGGGGTGTTCCCAGGAAAGGAACCCCTCTGCTGTAGTGGACATTGTTTGTGAATTCAGATTCTGGCTCTCCTGGAGATTCCAAGTACTAACTTATATTGTTTAATAAACTTTTTTTTTGCTTTAACTAGCTAAAGTGAATCATGTTCTTTCCAATTCAGTATTCTAAATAAAACATCAATAGTAATTCCTAAATATCATATTTTTCCTCTCCATCAACAATTTCTGAATAACTTTTTTCTTTTCTACCACCATAATTATGGTTTGCTTTTGTTTTTACCTAAAATTTTTTTTTTTTTTTTTTTTTTTTTTTTGAGATGGAGTCTCCCTGTCTCACCAGGTTGGAGTGCAGTGGTGCGATCTGGGCTCACTGCAAGCTCCACCTCCCAGGTTCAAGTGATTCTCCTGCCTCAGCCTCCTGAGTTGCTGGGACTACAGGTGCCAGCCACCACACCCAGCTAATTTTTTTGTACTTTTAGTAGAGATGGGGTTTCACCATGTTGGCCAGGCTGGCCTCGATCTCTTGACCTTGTGATCCACCCTCCTCGGCCTCCCAAAGTGCTGAGATTACAGGCGTGAGCCACCGCGCCCAGCCCCTAAAACCATTTTTAACCTCATGTTGTTTCACAGTAAGTTGAGAATACACTATAAAATTTACTTTAGGATTTCTTTCTTTCTTTTTTTTTTTTTTTTTTTTTGAGACAGAGTTTCGCTCTGTCGCCCAGGCTGGAGTGCAGTGGCGCGATCTCGGCTCACTGCAAGCTCCACCTCCTGGGTTCATGCCATTCAGACAGGATTAGGGAAAGTGACATTTTTGGCTCTTAAACTTTTATTATTTTTTATCACAAGGTTGGGTAGTCTAAGACATAAGCCCACTCTTTGTAAAACTCTGACATAATCTTTTCATCCCTCTTTAACAGCTCATCATACAATACTTTTAATTATTCATACAACTTATTCAACAAGAAGTTACCAAGAACCAGTTCCACTATGGACCCTGTGACAGATGTTCAGTTACAAAGAAGAGTCAAGGCAGCCCTCGTCTCCGTCACAACACAGCTCAGGTAAGGGTAAGAATTGCTCATGTCACAATGCCATGTGATCAGCGTGTGTTAAGAAAGTGCTGTGGGCAACTAAAAGACATGGGAAGAAGTAAAATTTCTAAGGGAGAGTGAGAAGAAAGCAAAAGATAGGACTCCAGGCATAGCAAATATGTTATGAGTAATAACAAGATAGTCAATGTTGAAGACAACATCAGAATAATGGGAGTGGCACATTTTCTTCACCATCCTTTTATCTCTTTATCTGGATGGAGCCTCTGGTATGAACAGCATGCCTGGAGAACACCTAGTTCCCCCTGCTTTCTTGGCCATTTTGTTACACATCTGGTTATATGAAAGGTACCTGTTCGCATCTTCAGCCTACTAGTATCTCAGGATTACATCTCTTCCCTACAATGTCCTTATTCTTATTTGTCTGATACTTCCCCAGTCATAATGACATTCGTCTATTTCTTGCCAAAGCTCATTTATACATCATAAAGTTTACTAGGTAAATTAGTTATATAAAATACCAAATGAAATCATACTTATTATTACACGTTATTGTACAATTTTACAATTTTATACTAGAATTGTCTTTGTTCAGTAATCTGATTTCTTTTTTTCCATAAGTTATTGGGTACAGGTGGTGTTTGGTTACATGAGTAAGCTCTTTAGTGGTGATTTGTGAGATTTTGGTGCACCCAAAACCCGAGCAGTATACACTGCACCATATTTATAGGTTTTATCCCTTGCACCCCCCCAACTCTTTACCCACAGTCCCCAAAGTCCATTTTATCATTCTTGTGCCTTTGCATCCTCATAGCTCAGCTCCCACATATCAGTGAGAACATACAATGTTTGGGTTTCCATTCCTGAGTTACTTCACTTAGAATAATACTCTCCAATCTCATCCAGGTCACTGCAAATGCTGTTAATTCATCCCCTTTTATGGCTGAGTAGTATTCCAATGTGAGCGTATGTGTGTGTGTATATATATATACACATATATCCATATATATATATGTGCATGTATATACGTATATATATGTGCATATATATATGTATATATATATATCACAGTTTCTTTATCCACTCATTGATTGATGGGCATTTGGGTTGATTCCACTATTTTGCAACTGTGAATTGTGCTGCTATAAACATGCGTGTGCAAGTATCTAGTAGTTCTACTACTAAGTATATAGTAGTTATACTTTTAGTTCTTCAAGGAATCTCCACACTGTTTCTCATAGTGCCGTACGAGTTTACCTTCCCACCAGCAGTGTAGAAGTGTTCCCTGATCACTGCATCCATGCCAACATCTACCGTTTTTTTATTTTTTGATTATGCCAATTCTTGCAGGAGTAAGGTGGTATTTCATTGTGGTTTTGATTTGCACTTCCCTGATCATTAGTGATGTTGAGCATTTTTTCATGTGTCTGTTAGCCATGTGTGTATCTTTTTTTGAGAATTGTCTATTCATGTCTTTAGCCCAATTTTTGATGAGATTGTTTGTTTTTTTCTTACTGATTTGTTTGAGTTCATTGTTGATTCTGGATATTAGTCCTTTGTTAGATATACAGACTGTGAAGATTTTCTCCCACTCTGTGGGTTGTCTGTTTACTCTGCTGACTGTTCCTTTTGCTGTGCAAAAGCTCTTTAGTTTAATTAGGCCCCACCTATTTGTCTTTGTTTTTATTGCATTTGCTTTTGGGTTCTTGGTCATAAAAATCCTTGCCTAAGCCAATGTCTAGAAGGGTTTTTCCATTGTTATCTTCTAGAATTTTTATAGTTTCATCCAAGTCCTTAATCCAGCTTTGAGTTGAGTTGAGCTGAGAGAAGAGGATCCTGTTCCATTCTCCTTGTAATCTAATTTCACAAAAGAGGAGCTGAAGCCCTGACTGGTAGAACTGATGTTGTATTTCAAAGTCAGCATGAGTAGCTATCTAAACATCTTTTGCCTAGATATCCTGCAGGATCGTTAGAATGAAGATGCATAAAATGGAAGCTTCCACTTACTTACTATTAACTTGCACCTTTTCTTATTTTCCTAGCTTACTGCATCACATCCCATTCACTCAATCTTTCAGTTCAGAAACCTATAGTTTTCTGTGCATCTATTTCCATCCTTGTCCATGGACAATCGTGGTGATGAATTTGTTTCTTCAACATTTTTTCAATAGGATCTTACCTATCCATTCGCCACCATTAGTGACTGTATTGGTCAGAGCTCTCAAGAGAGATAGAACCAATGAAAGATTAGATAGATAGATAAATAGATAGATAGATAGATAGATACATAGATAGATAGATGATGGATAGCTAGATGATAGATAGATAGATGATAGATAGATAGATGATAGATAGATAGATAGATAGATAGATAGATAGATAGATAGATGATAGATAGATAGATTTATTATAAAAATATGACTCACATGATTAGGAGGACTGACAAGTCCCAAGAGCTACAGGGTAATTCAGTGAGCCAGGATAGCTGATGTTCTAAGCTCCAGTCCAAAGGCCAGCAGGCTCCAGACCCAGAAAAGCTGACTTTTCAGTTGGAGTCTGAGGCAGAAGGAAGCTGATGTCCCAGTTCAAAGCAGGATAGGAGGACTTCTTTCTTACTTGGAGGAGGATTGGCATTTTTGTCTTATTCAGGCCTTCAAATGACTAGATGTTTTCCACGCACATTAGAAAGCCAATCTGCTTTACATAATCTATCAAGTCAAATATTCACCTCACTCAAAAAAACTCTCACAGAAACACCCAGAATAATGTTTGTTTGAATGTCTGGGCAACCCGTGACCCAGTGGATTTAACACATGCAATTAACCACCAAAGTGACTTATTTTAGCCTCATTGTTTCTCACCTTATTATTGCAGTCAAACCTTAATTGGCCTCTCCGACATGCCCTTTCTTCCATTCTATCTAGACATAACCTGAGTAATCTTCCTGCATCACAGATTTGATCATGTACCTGTCCTGCTTGGTATCATTCAGTGGCTTCCCATGGCATTCAGTATGCAATAATTAGGAACTTAGCATGACATAAAACATTTAGTGACTTGATCCTTCACTTCTTTCCCAGCTTCTTTTTCCCCATATCCTGAAGCATGCTACACTGCAACAGGGCAATGGCACTCACTGACTCATCCATTCATTCTCCCAATTGTACATTGATCACTGTCTTGCATCACATACGGTTAATTTCTTGGGGAAAAGAATTTCTGCCTTGTGGGTTTGTGGTCTAATAAGAAAGTCAGCTGAGGAAGTAGATACTTAGGACAGAAATAAGTTTCTATGACAGAGCTCAGGATTCAGTAAGGTGCCTTTACAGTCCACAGGCAGAGCACATAACACTCTCTGCGAATGCGGGGAAAGTCTCAGCAGAGATGCCATCCAAGCCAAAATTCAAGGATGGGCTTGATTTATGTGGTCAGCAGGGGGTAATTCCAACACATGTAAGTTCTATGGCTTTGAATAATTAAATACTTGATATAGTTTGAAAGTTTGTCCCCTCTAAATCTCATGTTGATATGTAATTCCAGTGTTGGAGGTGGAGCCTGGTGAGGGGTATTTGGGTCATAGGGGTGAATTCTTCATGAAGAGTTTGTTGCCCTCCCTGTAGTAATAAGTTCACACTGCATCTGGTTATTTAAAAGAGTCTGTCACCTCTGCCTCTGTCTGTTGCTCCCTCTCTCACCTTGTGATGTGCTGATGCTCCCTCTTTCACCCTGTGATGCGCTGACTTCCATTAGTCTACTGTCATGATTGGAAGCTCCCTGAGGTCTCACTAGACACAGATGCCAGCGCCATGCTTCTTGTACAATCTGCAGAACCATGAGCAAAACAAACAAACAAGCAAACAAAAACAAAGAAACCTGTTTTTCTTATAAATTACCCAGCCTTGGGTATTCCTTTACAGAAATGCAAGTTGATGTTACCCTCCTCTTAAATCTTGGTTTTCTCATTGTAAAATTATCAGAATAACAATGGCACCTGTCTTAAAGGCACTCTCTTAGATAAAGGTCAGTGATTAAACAAAATAATCACTGCCTGTTGTGTAGTAAGTTTTCAGCATCCACTGTTTTTATTAGCAGCAGGAGCAGCAGCAGTGTATTAGTAGCAGCCACAGTTGAGCATCTCCATCTCTCTTTGCCACCATGTCTCCCAGTCCCACAGCACTGCGTGCTCCTCCATGCCAATGTGCCTTTGCACACATTAACTCCTCTTCTTTCCTCCTTCCTCCATCTGGACAAATTCTTATTAATTCTTCACAAACCTGTACCAACATCACCTTCAAAAAAGCTTTTATATGACCTCCTCTCTTCCAACATAGTTAGAAAACTTTCCCATGGCTCTCAGAGTCCACTGCGAATACCTTTCTCATGCAGTGTTTCACGTGGTTCTGGGAAATTTGTGAGGGTCAGAACTAAATTTAATCTTTGAATCTTCAGAATAGGGCCTAGCACAGCCCTTAGTGTGGGTTTAGCAGATATCTGTTGAATTAATTGGCGTTTGATTCACTCTAAAGTGTTGATATCAACAATGCATGTTTAGAGGAAAGATATATACAAACACACGCACTTACATACTTATATAAAAATGTATATCAAAATAGACACACATACACATTTGTTAAAGAATATTTATTAGTTATCTAATATATGCAATCCATAAAACCAAACTAATGCATTTTTCTAACAAACTTTAAAAGTCTAAAATTATTTAATACAAGTAAACTCTCATTGTAGCAACATTGAATGAATGTACGTCAGGAAGATAAAAATTGATACCAAAGAAAAACCTGCAATGTCAGAAGAAAATGGGAGCGGACCAAAAAAAAAAAAAAAAGAAAGAAAGAAAAAACTGGCAAACATATGGGTAAATATAAACAGTTACTTTACAAAATTAAAATGACAATTACTAATTTTGTGGATAAAAACACAATGAAATTAAAATAGTGGGCAAGAATAACATTTAAGACACACAAATCCATACTATATAGAATGAATTGTCTGAAAAAATAATTAAATTAAAAAGCAATAATATAAAATAAACTCTAAAAACATGGCAAATTCAAAAATATATTTGGAAATAATTCATGAGTCAAAGGAAATAATGGAAAATTTAAATAAGGAAACTACAGAGAATACTACATATCAAATTTGTGGGAAGTACTGAAGAAGTTCATAGTGGAAAATTTATAATTCTGGATGTTTTCATTATAAAAGAAGGGCTGAAAATTGATGAGTTAAGACTCAAATTCAAGAGGTTTGGCTCGGAACAATAAGCTGAAACCAAATAAGATTTAACAAATTAAAAAGTAAAGTTATGCAATAACAAACATGAAGATGCATGTAGCCTATACTTTATTAACTTCCTTCCAAACACATAACAGATAGAATTCCTCACAGGTATTTTCATGCCTTTCTCAAGCTGAAGGCCAAGGGCTGTTTCTCAAGCTGAACACCAAGCTGAATCTACATCCATATCTATACCTATATTCTGTTTAGATGACTTGATCCTATGTGTAGAAAATCCTAAAGACTTCACCCAAACCCATTAGAACTAATAAATGAATGCAGTAAAGTAGAAGATACAAAACCAACATACAAAAATCAGTTGCATCCCTTTTCCTTTTTTTTTTTAAACAGAGTCTCACTCTGTCATCTAGGCTGGAATGCAGTTGTACAATCTCAGCTCACTGCAACCTCTGTGTCCAGGGTTCAAACGATTCTCCTGCCTCAGCCTCCCAAGTGGCAGAGATTACAGATGCCTGCCATCACACACGGCTAGTTTTTGTATCTTTAGTAGAGACGGGGTTTTACCATGTTGACCAGGCTGGTCTTCAACTCCTGACCTCAAGTGATCTGCCCGCCTTGGCCTCACAAAGTGCTGAGATTACAGGCATGAGCCACCTAGTTGCATTCTTTACACCCACAATAATCTATCTGAAGAAGAAATCAATAAAACAATACCATATAGAATATCATCAAAAAGAATAAAATACTTATGAATATATTTAACCAAGAAAGTGAAAAATCTGTACACTAAAATCTATGAAATATTAATGAAAAAATTGAAAGATGAATGGATGAAAATATATTTCATATTTATGAAATTTAATAATTAATATTCTTAAAGTGCCTATACTACCCTAATAACACACAGATTTATTGTAATCTCTATCAAAATTTGAACAACATTTTTTACAAAAGTAGGAAAAAAATTTTTTTTTAAATGGAGTTTTGCTCTTGTTGCCCAGGCTGGTGTGCAATGGCATGATCCTGGCTCACTACAACCTCCACCTCTCAGTTTCCTGCAATTCTCCTATCTCAGCCTCCTGAGTAGCTGGGGTTATAGGCATGCGCCACTATGCCCAGGTTAGTTTTTTGTATTTTCAGTAGAGACAGGATTTCTCCATGTTGGTCAGACAGGTCTCAAACTTCCAACCTCAGGTGATCCACCTGGCTTGGCCTCACAGGCATGAGCCACCACACCCTGCCAGAAAAGAAAATTTTTAACTGTATATGGAATTACAAAATAATTGAAGAAATCCTGAGAAAGTAAAACAAAGTTGGGGACCTCCCATTTTCTAATTTCAAATTATATTTAAAAGCTATATTAACCAAAACAGTATGGTACTGAAATAAAAACAAATACACAGACCTATGGAACAGAGTAGAGAGCCCAGAAATAAACTCAAGAATATATAGTCAACTATTTTTGACAAGCCTACTAAGAAGACACAACGGTGAAAAGGCAGTCTCTTCAATAAATGCTATTGGGAAAACTGGAAACTGCATATCCATATGCAAAAGAATAAAATTAGACCCTTATTTTACACCATACACAAAAATCAACTCAAAGCGGAATAAAGACCTAAGCATAAGACCTGAAATCATAAAACTCCTAGAATAAAACATAAGGGAAAATCTCCTTAATTATGATTTTTGGGGTATATCACCAAAAGCTCAGGCAGCAAAAATGAAAATAAATAAGTGGAACCACATCAAACTAAAAAGCTTCTCCAAAGCAAAGGAAAAAAATTGTAAACAAAAAGGCAGCCTATGGACTGAGAGAAAAATTTTGCAAATGATATATCTCATAAAGTACTATTAACCAAAATATAAAAGGAATTCCCACAACTTCACAGGAGAAAACAACAAACTGATTAAAAAATGAACAAAGGATCCAAATAGACATTTTTCTAAAGAAGGCATAAAAATAACCAACAGATATATGCAAAGGTGCTTAACATCACTAATCAGAAAAATACAAATCAAAACCACAATGAGATACTAGCTCACACCTATTCAGGTGACAGTTATCTAAAAGATGAAAGCTAACAGGTTTTGGAGAGGGTGTAGAGAAAAGGAAGACCTTTTACACTGTTGGTGGGAACGTAAATTGGTGCAGCCTTTATGGAAAACAGGATGGAGACATCCCAAAAAACTAAAAATAGAACTCTCATATGGTCCAGCCATTCGTTTTCTGGGTATACACTCAAAGGAAATAAAATTGGCACCTCATAAGATATCTGCATCCCCACATTCACTGCAGCATTACTCACAATAGCCAAGATATGGAAACAACCTAAGTGTACATCTATAGGTGAATAAATAAATTGTGGTTTATATATACCATGGAATATTACACAGCCATAAAAAGTAGATCCTGTCATTGCTACAACATTGATGGACCTGGAGGACATTGTGTTAAGTGAAATAAGCCAGTTATATACAAGAAAGTACTGTGTAATCTCATGCAAACATGATTTTTTTAAAAAAGTTGAACACAAAAAGTGGAGAATAGAATAGTGATTACCAGGTGTGAGGAGGGGGAGAAAATGGAGTGATGTAGGTCATTGGGTACAGACTTGCAGCTATGTGGGATGAATAGGTCTAGAGGTCTGCTGTGGGGTATGTGAATTATAATCAACAATATTATTATATTGTGTGCTGAAAACTTGCTAAGGGAGGGAGATAATGAATACATTAATTTGCTTGACAGTAGTAATCATTTCACTCTGTGCATGTGTATCAAAATATCATACTATACACCTTAAACATATACAATAAAGAATGACCTAGAAAGGCAAAGATTATTTTAGAAATAAAACAAATAAAATATTTTATATACTTGTAAATGTATAAAAATCTAATTATTATGTTACATTGTGTGTCTGTGTGTGTGTATGTGTGTGTGTATGTGTGTGTGTCTGTGTGTGACAGCGTTATTTAACAGCACTTTAGCTATTTTGGGGTAATCAAACATCAGGAACACCATTAATAACTTGGCTTCCAGAATCAGTCTTTGGTAATAAAAGCACATTGTCTGCTCATCAAGGGACATAATATTCCTGGTGGACTCTGTGGGACCCCACACTCTGGCCTCAGATGGGGCATGGTACCCATGTGGTTTCCCATTATAGGAGGGGCATGGCCAGAAGAAAGCTTCATGAGGAGGAAATGAGGCTGGATAAAGGAAAAACTGTCTGACCCTAAAATAGAGACAATAGGAATGTCCAGCCTTGACTTCAACCTATTAGCTGCCCTATATGCAGAAGCTGGAAGGGATGGCAGATATTCTGCGGGATTTCAAGGTCACAATTGGAATTAGGAATACCAGTGACCATGGGGTTGTGATGAAACATGAGGGGACAGAGAAAGGGATATTTCAGATCTATATGCTCAAGCTTCAAGACCCTGGAAAAATTGCTTAGTCTGGGCCTCTGTTACCTCCTCTTACTAAAAGAAAAATGACTTCTTATTTTGAAGGCTTGTTTGAAGACTTGCATGAGATTGTCTATAAAGTACTTAGCACAGACACTGGCACAGAGCACTGTCCAACGTAACCTCCCTGAATCTCAATAAGAACAACTTTATTAATTTAGTTTCTACCTGTACAACAATGAAATCAACTCTTTGAAAGCTGGTAAGATTACTGTTAATAACCAGGCTCAAAATGCTTTTACGTCCAGGCCATTCTTAAAAGACTTTATAACCTTGTAAAAAATTCATTTAAATGCCCATATTTTATAGCAAGACCACATGGAAAAAAATATTCAAACAAGAAAGGTCTGTACTCTTCTCATCTCTTAAAATTTACTTTCTCCTTGGGAATCCCGTACTAACTACTGCTGTCGTCAATGAAAAACAAGCTGAATTCAGCAAATAATGCTCTTTTGTTCAGCACTCCAGACCAGGGGTTCTCATCCTTGGTGCTATTGACATTTGAGGCTGGATAATTCTTTGTTGTTCAACCCACTAGATACCACCCATCCTTCTCTTCTAGACAGGACAAGAAAAAAATGTTTCTAGACATTACTGATGTCTCCTCTTCCCCAGTTGAGAACCATTGCTCTAGTTTGGCAGAAACTCATACCTTTTCCCTTAATTCCCATCCAAGACTAAGTTGAAAATGTGAGATTTTACTAAAGATTTATTTAAAATGATAAAATTCAAAAAGAGCAACGTGAGATTGAGTTAATACATTTTAAAATGCATACAGTTGATCCAATCTCATTTTGAATTATCCTACAAGTTCAGGGAAGGAGTCACTCGCAACCTGCTCCTTGGAGTGGAGGTCGTGTGTCCTCCATGCAGAGCACACTCATGGACCTCAGACCCACTCCCAATATCTGAGCAGGAACCAGAATTAGAGAGTGTTTCCTATTCCACTTGTTATCCTTTCAAATTTTCATCTCTTGATGAAGAGATTGACTGATCCCTGATGGTCAACATCAGGAACTTCTATCTTCTTCATAGAAATTCCACTTTATTCACCTTTTACTCCAGATTTCAGTGGGACAAATACTGGCAGACACAAAGAGATAGGCCAACATTCCTTTAAGAAACACAAAATGTTGCCTAAACAATGACAAGACAAGGACGGAGATTCTTTCCCTAGAGAATCTCAAACCCTATGCTGCTATCTTGGAAAAAAATAATACTAATAATAAAATGTAATTTAATTTAAATTTTAAAAACAGTGGCTCATCTTTTTTGTCTTTCCAAAAGAGAATATAAAGGCATTTGAAGTTATATAGAGCACTGCTGCTATACAAACAAAGTAAATGCATCACGTCAAATGCCTTTTCTTTAATATAAAAGTTTCACTATCTATCTAGAGGAAGTCATTTTACCATTACTGTATATGCTAGCAATATGGTTTAGCACTTAAATTATTATAAAATGTCTTGAGTCCTGCTGAGATAGTTAAAGTTCATGGATGTAGCCCTATCACAATATTGATCATTTGGAAATCTCAGTCTCACAAGGCCCTTCATTCTTTGTATTCACCACATGGGAAAGATTATACTAATAAGTGGAGACTGATTTACTTCCTACAGAAAATACAAATTCTGTCTTTTGGCTGCAGTTTTTTCTCAAATAGTTAATCATTTTAGAGACCCTGTTGTACTGTATTGCAAGTTGTATCTTTTAATTTTATTTCTCATATTATGCAAGAAATGGCCATTCTTCAATGAAACAACAAATATGAAAATGTATTTATCCTTTTATTTCATTTTAAAAATATAACATATTTAAGTTTGTGATAGCAAACATATTGAAGCCATTAGAAGCTAAATTACCCAAATGCCTTTCAAATAAACTGCTCGGAAGACTTTGATCTTGTTAGCTGACTGCTCAGTGACAGCAAGGCGGTTTACTCTTCTGATTGCTTTGAGGAAGTTTGTGCCATTCCCTCACATGCTCAGTTGCCTGGGAGCCAGATTGAGAGCAGAAGACAATTAAGAAACCCAGTAAGAAATACTCAGGCTACTTTATAAACCCAACACTCAGTGAGGCAAAAAAAAAAAAGGAGCCTTTCTACCATTTGGACGGAGGTTTTAGTTTAGTGCGCAGAATCAGACAACTTCTCTTTATTATTGCCAAATCATTTTATTCCAAAAAAAAAAAAAAGAAAAATTCAGAAAAGCATCGTGAATAACCTTAAAACCTAGATCACATAAATGTTCCTGGGGAAGGCAAGCCTAAGGCACTCACTGATCTTCCCTTCCTGGTGTGCCCTTGCTCCTGCACTCCCTCAGGGTCCTCACGCTGGCCCCAAAATACCCAGGGCCCCCCATACCCATCCCCCAGAAACCTCATCCTAGGCAGCCCCTGAATCTTTCACTCCATTTCATCTTCCTGCTTCTCATCCCCACCAAAAAAATAGTAGTCCTTTTCCTTCCGTCTCTCGGAATCCTCTTAGAATGTCTAGGACTACGCCACCAATTTACGTCAAACCCAAGGTTAATGACAATACTATATTACTCTGTAGGCTAAATTCATGGTGAGGATTGCAAATCCTGAGGCGGGAGGGTAGAAAGGGATCACACTGAAGGGGCTCCATAAAGGACTGCAGGTGGTAAACCCGCACCTGCCTCTGGGCAGCAGATAGACATGGGCAGTCTGCAGAGTCTGCAACTAAAGCATGCAGCACGCCCGTGAGAGAGCTGCGAATCAGCACAGGCTCGCATGGCTGTAGTCAGTGCTGCAGTTTATCATTTGCCTGCAATATCATGTTGTGAGATGCTCACTAACGTTCTACAGAGAGTCAGAACAATGCTCCTCATAATAGAACGCATTTCCAATGGGCACCGCGTCACACGAGGCTATTCCGTTGCTTGTCTTTTAGGAAGCAAATGTAAACTGCGTTGGGGGAGAGTGACAGCAGTGCTATAATTCAGCCGCCTGCTGTTTTATCACAGCTCTCAGTAGCTCTCTAATGAATATTTCTGTATGCATGTTTCTGACTGATAATCAAACTCAGAACAAGTCCTAATTGGGTTTTCCAGTGCATGGAAAAGTGCCTGTATTAGCTTGGCAGATGTCCCACTAATGTTAAATTAAAAGTACAAACATAGAAAGCTAAAAAAAAAAAAATCTACTTTGATTGGATCTTAAACATATACAGAGAACAGAATTTTATGGACGTTCACATCTCCAGACAGCATTTAAATGTGGCCTGTCCAAAAAAGGAGAAGTTAGCAAAATGCCTGGCATCAGGGCCTCGTATTTGACGACTAGAAAGTTCCTTGCTGGAGCATTTCAACGTGTACATAGAGAGCTGGGAAGATGAAAGATAACCAGAAATTGGAAGGGAAAAAGTCACTAGCTACATTTAACCGAAATATTGTGTAGCTGCATTAGTTGCTACTTTTTAAATCACTAATATTATCCTTCAACTTCTCACTCTCAGCAGCAGCCTCTACCTTCCGCTACAAGACTTGAAAGGTGTTTAGAAAACCTTAAATATTAAGGAAGAGAAAGATAAAAATTATCATCTCCCCTTGGCCTTTATTGTGCCTTTTATATAAATTCGTGCTAATACCTATCATGCTTTTAATACATTTGTTTGTCTGCTTATCTTCTGTGGAAGAAAAGCAGGAAATAGTTTCATTGTCTTTGTATTTCATTTTTAACACATTGTCTGGCCAATAGCACATCCTCACAAAATATTTGCTAAAAATTGAGTTAACAATTAAATTAAAACAGAGTTAAATTTATTTTTGTATTTATTAAATTTTATTAAATTTGTTAAAGTCTGATAACACTGACATGTCTAACTTTTTTATTAACGTTGTCAATTCTCAGCCTAAGAGAATCTTTGATGACATGTTTCATGCTCTTATTTATGAATGTGGAATTTGAAGTCCAGTGAACATGGAATATTTATGAACAGCCACACGGCACGGAACTAGAATTCCACATTTCTCCCTGACTGCCCAGTGCCTGTGAGGAGGATGAACCATATATCTGGTTCATTCTCTAGTTGGCAAGTCCATCAAAGCAGTAAGATAGGTCTATTATGTGGACATGTCCCAGTATCTGCAGACACCAAGATTGTTAAGCTCATGCTTCCCTTTCTAGCTGAGGTCAGTCATAACAAGCCTGAAAAGTGGGGGAGGTCAGTATGGCAAACACACATACTTTTATTGTTTACTCAAAAAAAGTATTGAATTTGTTTACTGGAAGACATTTCATTTGCTCTCTAAAGCTTCCATTAACAAGAATCTTTATTTCGCTATCTTGGTCCCTTTTGTGCTGCCACAACAGAATGTCACAGACTAACTAATAAGGAACCGAAGTCTATTCCTCCTGGCCCTGCAGGCTGGACAGGGCAAGGTCAAGGTGTCGGCGCCTGGCAGGGGCCCTGTGCCGCATCGTCTCATGGTGGAGGACAAATGGGCAAACAGGCACTCAGAGAGCAAGTGCAGGCAAGAGGCAGCCAAACTCACTTTTATCAGGAATTGACTCCCCCAATAACATTGGTCCATTGATGAGGCAGAGCCCTCGAAGCCTCATCTCCTCTTAAGGGCCCCACCTCTCAGCACTGTTGCACTGGAGATTAAGTTCCCCACACATGAACTGTGGCTGACACATTCAAACCATAGCATTCATCTTTACCCCAAACACTTGAAAAGCAAACACTGATCAAGCAGACATCCAAGACTCTCCTGTTCCAACTTCCCTGGTTGCCCTCCTATTTTATCCTTACATATTTGCAGATCTTGAGCCAAACCAGAGGCAGAGACACTGTGTTTGTGGAACTCCTGCCGAGCCCCCCTGTCCTCTGAACAGCTGCTCACATCCTGTCTGCTCTGCAAAGCCTCTGACCGTGGCCTCAGCCGCCTCTCGGGAGGCTGTGTCCATTCCTTCCCACCAGTGCTTCCTCACTCCAAGAAGGTTTTCTGGAACCTTAAGCTGAGTATAACCTCACTTGCTTCTGAGTATTTTTGTTGTGGTGGTGTTTTTTGTTTGTTTGTTTGTTTTGTTTTTGTTTTTGTTTTTTGAGATGGAGTCTCGCTGTGTTGCCCAGGCTGGAGTACAGTGGTGCCATCTTGGCTCACTGCAAGCTCCACCTCCCGGGTTCACGCTGTGGTGGTGGTTTTGAATCACTCTTAGGATATTTTTCCTCTGGGATGCTTGCATTTTTTTTTTTAATTTGGGAATTTGTCTTCATCTCTGCCCATAAATTATAAAATCTTTACAGACTGGAAGAATGTTATATATTTATTTATGCAGGAGTGATTATTTGAATTATTTAAAAAATGTTTTTACAAAGACACTGATCCATGTAAAACAGCTCTTGGCCAAACTGAACAAATGATGAGACCACAGAACTGAGTCCTGCCAGCTGACCCCAAACCTGCCCCTCAGCCTCAGAGGGTCTAGCATGGTGTACTTCTACAGCAAACCATAGACTACATACAGGTATTTGTCATCAACTATATACATGATAACTACTGTGGGTTGACATGGCTGCCAAAGATGAAAGATTATGTGGGACTTGCTCTGATCTTCAATTGTGTCCTGATTTTATATTTTATAATTTATATCAGCACATGAGCTGGTGCCTGCTCTTCTATTTAAAAAATCCGCCTAATGAAACAATGCCTTCTAATGTGCCTGAGGCCAGCGAAGGACAGGCAGGTCATGAGAGGATGATAAGCTAATGGAGACACTGTTCAGAAGGCCTGGACCCTGGGTCCACTCTGAGAGACCCTCCCATCACGTGGATGCCTCTTCAGAGGCAAGGACAGAGCTCCAAGGTGCACCTCCTCCTCACCTTCTGCACATAGTTGGGGAGAGAGCTGGTACCAACCTCCTTGGAGTGGAGCTAAAGACTTTTTGAAGCTGTTCATGCCAGCTCATGGAGCTCTTCATGCCACACTGGCTGGTCATGCCAAGTGTGATTCAGGCATTACTTGAGCTGCATCATCCAGGCCAGAGACATGCGGCTGAGATGGGTCCAACCTATTCTCATTCAACATGAAGATGTCAGCTTGCACTGCTCCTCCATGTGCACGCATATAGCTAGGCCTCTGTTCAACACAGCACAAAATGAGAGTCTAGAACTCTTTCAATAGAAACACATTTCCTCACAAATAAACATGGTGTTTTTTCTTGAATGGCTGGTGAGGAAGGCAATAATAGGACAGTAAACAAGACACAGGACAGTCGTGAGGGTGGTGGCTTGGTGGGAAGGATTCCCTGGACACCATGCAGCAGTTTGCCTTCCTGCTGAAGCTTGGAAACTGACTTGGGTGGCAAGGGCCCTATGATGGCCAGCTCTATGTGTCAACTTGACTGGACCATGGGATGCTCAGACAGCTGGTAAGACATTATTACTGAGGGTGCCTGTGAGGATGTTTCTGGAAGAGATTGGTATTTTAATGAGTAAATGGAGTAAAGACCATTGACCTTGCCAATATAAGTAGGCATCATAAAATATATCAAGGGCTGGAATAGAATAAAAATGTGTAAAAGAGTAAATTCTTGCCCTGAACTTGGACATCCTTCTTCTCTTGCCTTGGGCTTCAGTGTTCCTGGTTCTCAGAACTCTGGGTTTAGACAAGAACTCCACCACTGGCTTTCCTGGGCCTCCAGTTTGCAGATGGCAGCTCACGGGACTTCTCAGCCTCCATAACCGCACGAGTCCATCCCTTACAATAGATTTCTTTCCCTATATCTCCATGAATTTGTACATCCTGTTGGTTTGCTTTCTCTGGAGAGCTCTGGCTAATACAGACCCCTCTTAGCACTGTTTTCTTTAATTTGGGCAATGCACATTATACCCCAGTCCTAAGTTTCTGTAACTGGAAATAGCTGTCATATCTGGGTATCTTATAAACTTTCTGAATGATAAATTTAAATTTAAACAATTTTTACTATTGCTTCTTGCAGAAACAGAAAAATGTCTTGTCTTCATATCACATAGTTTTAACATGCTTTAAAAGGATATATATATAATATGCCAGCCTTTATTAAATTTCTCCCTGTACTTTGTTGAATAGCAAGAATTTTAGAATCAAATAGTGTATATGAAAGTTAATTAAAACATCTTTTCTATTACATAGATGTCTTTATCCAGAATATTTATAAAATTTCTCAGTAAGAGGGACAAATTATATTTCAAATCACCCCCACTTTGATCGTGGTCAGTTATTAGTAATTCATAGAACTGCCCTAATTCTTGTCAGCTTCAAGAGTGACTCCACAATGCATCCCAGTGTGAGGTGCAGATTAAAAGCCTAAACCAGCTTCTCATTGATTTCTCTGTACCTAGATGTATTTGCAGTTGCTTCATCAATGTCTTCAGTATCAAGATCTAACTATTCACTTCCAGCATTAATTTTAGATATAGATCACATCCTATATGCTGCTGTGTTCCTGAATATGCATGTCTTTTTCTGAAATCAGAGGTGTTGGTCCCGGCTATCGTACTGGCAAGAGCTTGGGTTACTGGAGTAAATCGGTTTGGAAGCTGCTTAACAGCTACGTTTTCCCCAGCTGAGAGCTTTTTCTTATCAGCTTCTCCCACCCACATCTAATTCATACTGATCCATTTCAGGAGATAAACCTTGCATACACAGATCTACCCTGTGAATGAGACTCTTTGTTGAAAGCATATTCAAATTCGCTAACATTACATGCAAGAAAGAAAACCTGCAGAAAAGTTAGCTCAAAGAGGAACATAAGCCTCTAGAATGGCAGACAGAAAATAACATATTGTCAGCAAAACATGGAGAAGGAGTTCATTTTCTGCCTGACGGATAGATTATACAGCATTCTCTCTCTGATGAGAGCCTTGAGTACTGAAGGCACAAATCTACTCAGCCTTGGCAAGTGCCAGGAACCTTAGCTGTCTCAGTCCCATGACCACAAACTGCATACCCATCAGTGGCCAGTATTTCTCAATGCCTGCCCTTGCTGGTCGTGAAAGACATGATTTCCCAAACTTACCACACCCTGGTGCACATAAACAAATTACAATATTTTTATTGAGCATCAGGTCAGCAGAGGGAGCTGGCTGTCTCCAAGGACAGAGAAGTCAATACTTCAGGCGTAACTTAATCTTTCCTTCTACGTCCATGTGTAGAGATACACCAAATTATGAACTCTAGGGAGTATTACTTAATGAATTCGTGTAAAGCCAATATAGCTTCTGAGAAAATAATTTAAATCAAGTACCTGGGTTTCAGAAGTGCGTAAAGGTTTCTTGATATAGGAGGATGGTAATTGGCCATCCTTAGCTTTTTCATTACAACTGCCCAAACTCACATGATTGCATCAATGGGAAAGCTACTGCTGAACAACAAGTGCCAGCCCAAGACAGCCCTGCTGATACTTGGGGCAATCCCCTTTTCCCATTATATCTCCTTGAGCAATGGACCACGCCATGGTGCCTACTTCAGGTCTTTATCTTGCAACTGCCACAGACTGAGGCTCATCTGTTCTAGGCAATGCACCGTATGAGAGAGCAAATTAATGAAGGGCCTGAAATTTATTTGTTCTCCAGGCTGTGACCCTCATGTGTTCAATCTTTATTGTCTGCCTACCTTCCCTTGCTTGGGCAGCTTCGTGGCAAGAGGTTCTCTTCACCACCAGCTATGATTCCTTCCACTTTCCCTCCAATCAACATCCTCTTCTGATCTCACAGGTAAGAGGGAAGGTAAAGTGCCTCAGGCAAGAAAACGATTCTGTCCGCCTCCTACTGGAGGAATTTCCATTTCATCACAATGAAAAGAGGCCTGGTAAGCAATACTTTTGCTGTTTGTTGGTTTAGAGAAAGATGATCAGTGACATTAGAAAATGAGAAATTGTAGCTGAGCTCTCACTTATGAGTGAGAACATACTCACTCATGATGTTTGGATTTCCATTCCTAAGTTACTTCACTTAGGACAGGACCCACAAATGTCCTCTTGTATAGAAATGCAAATGATCCTGCTGCTTAACTTAGAACAATTCTCAAGTTTCATTGAAAAGACATGTCACTACATCTCCCCAGGAGGTCTCTGTAAAGTCCTTGATTCTTACTACCTTGACCCAAAGTTCTGTCTTTTTGTTTTGGTTTCATCTTCAGTCACCCAGGCTGGAGTGCAGTGACGCGATCTCGGCTCACTGCAAGCTCTGCCTCCCGGGTTCACGCCATTCTCCTGCCTTAGCCTCTCCAAGTAGCTGGGACTACAGGCGCCCGCCACCACGCCCAGCTAATTTTTTTGTATTTTTAGTAGAGACGGGGTTTCACTGTGGTCTCGATCTCCTGACCTTGTGATCCGCCCGCCTCGGCCTCCCAAAGTGCTGGAATTACAAGCGTGAGCCACCGCACCTGGCCGGCCTCCTGAACTTTCACAGTGAAAATTCAGCTTTCCTTCCGTTCCACTTTAAATGACTATGTTTAAGCTACATGCATGTTTCCATGCAGAAAGGGTTCATATTTCAAAACTGATCTTTGATATGGTTTGGCTGTGTCCCCACCCAAATCTCATCTTGAATTCCTACGTGTTGCGGGAGGGACCTGGTGGGACATAATTGAATCATGGGGTTGGGTCTTTCCCTTGCTGTTCTCGTGATAGTGAATAAGTCTCATGAGATCTGATGGTTTTAAAAATGGGAGTATCCTTGGACAAGCTCACTTCTCTTGTCTGCTGCCAAGTGAGTTGTGTCTTTATCTTCTGCCGTGATTGTGAGGCATCCCCAGCCGCGCAGAACTATGAAGGCATTAAACCTCTTTCTTTTGTAAATTGTGCAGTCTAGGGTATGTCTTTATCAGTAGCATGAGAACAGATTAGTATGATCTTTAATATAGAATCCTGGAAAGTGTTATTTGGGGTTCAGAAGGAAAATACTAACACTTAAAACACAAATTCATTTATGCATTTTGGAAATTCTCTAGTTGTAGACTCCGAATGGCAACACAAAAATTAATGATCCTTCATGCTTGACACCTGAACAATTTCCACTCTAGATGTGCACCCCAGGGCCGTGTCTGGCTGCCTTATTTGTGCCGGCTCTCAGCCCATTCCAGCGGTGTCCTGTGCCCTGCACAGGATGGTCTCCAACATTAAAATGGTTTCCAGTTCCAAGCCGTGGAAAACAGAGCTTACAAATTCAAGTTGATTCACTGAATACAAGAAAATCCTCATCCTTTTGCACTCCCCCACCCTTAGGAATAAGAATTGGCAACCTTTGTATATTTTAATCATGTTTTTGAAGTGTCATCTTCTCAAGGAAGTCTGAGAAGGAAATGTGGGTTCTCTGAACCTCAGTTTCAATCCACACTGTGACTGAAATTAAAGGTACATCAAAGTAAGACAAACCGAATTTAACTTCAGTGTAACTTGACACATCTCTGAACTGGTAAATTCAAAGTACCAACACCTCAAAATTCAACTCTGGTGCAGCCTAGCCTTCACCAGCATCAGTGGCGTCAATGACTTGCTTTTTCTTTTGAAGAAAAAAAAACACTTTATTAGAGACAAAATTTACTTTGCTAGGAAGTAGGGTACTTAATATATTTGAATATGTATTCCATGGTTATGCTATCATTTGTCACTTAAATTAGCAACTTCCAAAACATCACAGCCTCGAAGTAGAATCCCAGGGGAAAAGACAGCAAAGGAAATTAGAATGTATTGGAAATGAGGGAACTACTCCATGCTTGGCCGACTTCGACCAGAGTCATGGAATTTTGGAATCTCAGAGCCAGACATGAAGATAATGAATCTTAGAAATCATTCAGTTTGGATGATGTGATCTTATCAGCCCAAGAATCTGTTATCTTCTCATGCTCACACACCCTCATGGTATGACAATGTTTACTTATGAAGCAGACAGAACGTATTAGGTAATAATTTGGGTTTATAATTCTTTTTAAAAAGGAGACGGCTGCCAACTTGAGCTTCTTCTGAGCCTAATGTGTATGTGGTGATGAGCCTGGGAGAGTCAGTCCAGGGGCCAGATCCAGGAGAGCTCAGCTCTTGCCTGCTCCCCAGATGGCCCCGTAGCCTCCACCAGTAACCCTGTGCCCCCAGCACAGGCAGGAGCTGTGCCAGGCACCAATCTTCAGTGAGTCACTTCACCTCTCTTGGCCTCAAATTCCCTATTTATAAAATGGTGACTCTCATAAGAATTCTATTTGATTTATATATAAAGTGCTTAATATATAGTAGAGGACCACCAGATATAGTGTTTCTCTCATTGAGCTACAAACATTCTAGGCAAAAGCAAAGCTAACATGCCGTTTACCTCTCTTTGCAGTCTTATTCTATTTCAGCTATTTCTCAGGCCTCTTGAAATATTGAAAACAGCACGAGAATGAACTTTATTTCACCGGCAAGCCCTTAGATTGCAAGGCTGGGAACAGATCTGATCTAATCTGATTCATCAGATGAGGAATATGAAACTCAAAGATAAATGAACCTCCCAAGCTACAAACTCCAGGATGCAGCCAGTGGGACCATAACCCAGGTGTGCTGGCTCCCGATCCGCAGCCCCATCAGGAGCGACACACCACCAGCCATTATATTCCCTGTTTGTTTTTCAAATCAGGAATCATGCATCCCCAATGTTCTTAAAGATAACCAGAAAGAGGAAAGAAGGAAATGTTCACTCTGAGAAAATATATTAAGCAATTTTGGCATTTATGAGGGAGTTTGGCACATTATGTCTGGAAACGTAGTCATGCATGGCCCTGGAAATATTAAGCATTCAAGGGAGATTGTTTTAATATTAGTTTCTTCTTTTGTGTCAGCCTTCTGAAGACTGTAGTGGGCAAAGGGCGGTTTACCCCAATTAGACTCCACTCACCCAGGCTTTCTGGCAGATTTCATTCCAGCTGCCGCTCTGACTTCAGGCCCTAGGAATACGCATACGGCCCGGCACCCAGCCGTCCCACCAAACAGACGCATTCATGTTTGGTCTCCTCTGATTCGTGAGCTTCAGGCTGCTTTAATTTCCTGCAATTTCTTCATAAAACATTGAATATTCAGTGCTCATTTTGATGTTGGGGTTTTGAGGGTTTGGGGGGTGGGGGTTTAGCTTGCTTTTCCTGGAGTTAATTTCTCCATTTGACTTGAGATTAATGGTCCTGTGGATGCTTGTGAGTAATCAGAGTTTACCAGACAGAAGCACAGAGCTTTACAAGCCAGAAGGGCTTTCTTTGCCTCTATTTACTGTTTCCTGACAAATCAACAACACCATATTGTGGAAAGCCAATTACCACCCTATACAAGGTTAAGCTTTTCATCCAGGGCAGCTTAATTGTTGAGGTAAATATATCATTGAGAACTTCTATCTTACAACACCAAAGCATTTCAGAGCACCTCATATAGCATCAGAGACAAAAGATCTCAATAAAATTTTAATGAATCAGTGAATGAATGAGATTTACCAAATAAAGTAGTTTCATTCTTTCTTTACTACCTAATTTAAAAAAAAAATGATTTGAAGCAATGAGAAATGTATTGCCTTTAAAAAAGGGGAGGAGAAACACACAAAACAGTTAAGGTATCAAGCTCTAGTCCCCTTCCTGAAAATAAAGTACAGAATGAAGCACGCTGCTGCCTGCAGCATGGAGGGAAACTCTTCCCATCTCTGCCTGGTCCAGGGTAGGGGCAAAAGGCTGAAGGTCCCTTACATTAGCCTCAGAGCCACAGGATTTGGCGAACTGCTAGACTTTGCCTACCCGTTGGGGTGATTCCCATGGCGAGCTCCTCAATGCCGCGTTCCTGCGCAGTGCTGTTAGCCACGTTTCTGTGTAGATAAATCTACCTTAACGACAAATGTCATCTTCAGAGTTGAAGTGAATCCATTTCAGCAAATGGATTTCTCTTCCTCAGAAGGGGAAATACTAAAATCCAGAATGCTGTTTTGTCCAAATGTTAACACTGAACCCAAAAATTGTCTCTCACCATCATATAGGTTACTTTGGAAGAAATGTTTGTGGTTAAATGAATCAAATTATGGATTCAACTGTGGTTGGGAGATCACAGCCTGATAGAAAAAGAAAAATTACAAAGTAGGCTGGGCATGGTGGCTTACGCCTGCAGTCCCATCACTTTGGGAGGCTGAGACGGGAAGACTGCTTGAGTATGGGAGTTCAAGACCAGCCTGGGCAACACAGAGAAATCCTATCTCTATGAAATATTTAAAAACTAGCCAGGTGTGCTGGCATACACCTGTAGTCCCAGCTACTCATGAGGCTGAGGTGGGAAGATCACTTTAGCCCAGCAGATCCACCCTGGGTGACAGAGTGAGATCCTGTCTCAAACAAATTTTTAAAAATTAAAAAATAGGCAGTCTTTAGAAAAAGCTGCATTTCTAAAACACATTGCAACTTTTATTTAATGTGCGTTACATTGAGCTCTCTACATATCAAATAGATAATGTTGGGGAGATATTAGTTTCTGATTTGGCAGCTGGGAACCCAAGCCACAGAGGAGGAATCGCTAGCTCAACGCTTTACAACTCAGAGGAAATACAGTGTTGCTCTGTGCACACAGACTCTGGAGTCCTAGAGAAATAGCTTGTGAGTCCAGTTCTCTCTTTAGCTAACTACATATCCCACATACCCTGACACAGGTTACCCAGTCTCTGAGATTCAGTTTCATCATAGTAATCATTATAATAATATCTAACTTTTGAGGCTGATTTGAGAATTAAGACAATGTATATAAAGCACCTTCACAACATGCGCATCTGATAAACAGATATTTTATTATTGTTATGCCCAAACTAGAATGACAATATGAATCTCTATGTTCCTAACTTTATCTGTCTCCTAATCAGCAGGTTGTCTACCTGTTAAATCGAACCTTCTCTAGGTTACCAGTTCTAATTAGATGTATTTGCATAGTTGGCTATGTAAGTAGAGCAAAAGCTGCCATTATATACGTGTGGGAATGGTGAAGGTTATGTTTCATAGAGTTCCTTTTTACATCAGGCATTTTGCACACGTTAGATTGCTTAGTCCCCACACAATCTTATACAATGAATATCATCATCTCTATACATAATTAAACTGAAGCTATGGCACTGCCAAGCACCGCCAAGCCAGTAAGAACCAAAGTCCGTTAGTCAGGGACAATTTCTATCTTGTTCACAGATTCTATCATCAGATGTGCATTTATCCTGGTACTTACTGAGTGCTCCATATTTATGGAAAAAAATTGATAAACTAAGATTCAAGTATTTATCTGACTGACTCATCTTGCTGCCGTTATTAAAGACTGCCTCTTTCGGTAAACACTGGCTTCAGCAGTTCTCAGCCTGTTTGTAATTCATAATTACTGGGAGGTTTTCTATGGGGTTGGCAGGGGCGCTCCCCAGACCATTGGAGTTAGAACCTCTGTGGAGTCAGTACTTGTGTGTTTTCTCCTACAAGAGATGGTGATGACCCACCAGACCTGTGTGAAGAAGGAAACTTCCTTGGGGGAGTATCCAAAAGGATCAGTGGAAGATTCAATATATCCAACTAGTAGTCAGTTGGAAGTTTTATTATCGTTTTATTTTCAATGGTGAGAACCAGGCTTCTTAGTGTCAGTTGAATGCTGATAAAACTATTATCTTAGACAGACTTTCTATGACATTATAATTCTTCTTAGGTTTAATAACAAGTAAGAATTATTATTTGTCTTCCTGGGAGGCAATGCCTTTCTTTTTCACCTCTGCTGCTCTTTGGTTTTAATTGAACAGAGTCAATAAGTTACATTAATTATGAGTTTCTCCCCTTTGGAATCACTGAATAAACAAGCGAAAACAAGGACATGTTTGTCCTTGATTAATTATATACAATAAAATTTCTCCAAATCCAGAGCTGGGCAGCATTTGCCTGGGGAAAGCTGACAACATCAGAGAAGCAGAAATCAGCTCAAGGGCAAGTGCTTTGAAAGGGGTAAGTCTCTACAGAGTTTTAAGATGGGCGTCTACCGCAGGTTCCCAAATGCAGGTGCAAAACCTCTGCCCTGGTGTTCTCACCTCTAAGCAGCAGTCTGGATTCCAGAATCTCCTGAGGAAAGAGGTACCACCTGTCCTGAAATTTAAGGGCACTTCTAAGGTCATACAAGATTTCACCTGGGCAAGGAACAAAGAAAACAAGGACATTATTTTAGTTCAAACACTGTGGGCCTCCAAAGATGTGGCTCTTTGGAAATACTAAATATTTGAAAATATTAATATTTGGAAATATTAAAACCTATAGTAAGAAATTACAAATTCAGAAGTGCTACAAAAATCGTCATGTTTTCTCAAATTCTAAAATCTGCTGCTTTTGGCTCAAGTATTTTTATGTAATAAGAATCATATTGCATGCATAAAGATAATAATAACAAATTACCTCCATCAAGTTCTACATTTAGATATTAAAAACCAGATGTTAGTTCTCACTCTGCTAATAAGTTATGCGATCTTGAAAAAAATCACCATTTCTATATCTCATATATAAAATTGCTGTATATTTCCAATGATTTATTCTACCACTAGTAAAGAACAATTCTGTAAGTACTATAAAATAATCTACTCTAATTAGTCCAGAAAAGGAGAAGAAACCCCTAATGCTATGGGAAATTTGGATATCAAGGCCATAAGAACACATACAAATAGACACACACACACACACACACACACATTAAAAGTAAACAAATCTAACTGAAAATGAGAGCAAAAGTTACATTCCAAACCAGGCTTCATTCCAGTAATTCTTCTTTTAACTCCAAGGAGACCACAAGTTGCCCTTTTGTGCATATGTACATTATTCACAGCACATATGACAGCTTAAGAAAGATGTTTTTTCTCCCCTTAAGCCATCTATTTTAAAAGATATCTTATTATTGCAAATGCACAGTTATTATAGTTATTATTATAGCTTTGTAAAAATCAGATTCTTTATGTAGGCAACATAGCAAAAATATAGCTCTATTCCAGTGGCAGTGCAAAGATATTTAAAATCTTTTCCTTTATAAAAGCAATGAGAAAAATAAGGGGAAAAGTCAATATCAACTTTTTTAGATGTGTGGAATTTAACAAAAAAATTACCCAAAACCAAAAGGCTTTTAGTCAAGAAATATCCTGTGTTTCTTCAAATACTTTTCTGCTTTTTGTTTGTTTGTTTTGGTTTGTTTTTTCTCTGTCCTCTCTTTCTGGGACTCTCATTATGTGTGCTGTTGTTCTGTATAGAATTTGAGGTTGACAGGATTTTCCTTCCCCCACTTTACAGGTGCTGCCCCACCGTTTTTCCTCATACATTGTTTCTAATGAGAAACCTGCTGTCATCTTGACTTTTTTCGTTTCTACTGCAACTTTGTTGCTCTCATTTTTTTAAATATTAACTTTACTATTTTTTTAAATAGTAACTTTACTTTTTTTTAATTATTATACTTTAAGTTCTGGGTTACATGTGCAGAATGTGCAGCTTTGTTACATAGGTATACATGTGCTATAGTGGTTTGCTGCACCCATCAACCCATCACCTACATTAGGTGTTTCTCCTAATGCTAGCCCTCCCCTAGCAAGACACATGCACATGTATGTTTATTGCAGCACTATTCTCAATAGCAAAGACTTGATACTAACCCAAATGTCCATCAATAATAAACTGGATAAACAAAATGTGGCACATATATACCATGGAATACTATGCAGCCATAAAAAAATGATGAGTTCATATCCTTTGCAGGGACATGAAAGAAGCTGGAAACCATCATTCTCAGCAAGCTCTCACAAGAACAGAAAGCCAAACACCGCATGTTCCTCTCATTTTTTAAGAAGATGGTTTTCTCACCGATTTTGAGCAATGTGATGATAACGTGCCCCATTGTGGTTTTCTTTCTAAGTCTTATCCTGAGGTAACTTGAATTACTTAGCTCTGTGGGTAGACAATTGTCATAAATTTGGAAATATTTTGTCACCATTTATTCAAATATATTTTTCTGTCTTTCTCCTCTCACCTCCCCTTCAGTGGCACCAATTATGTATGTATTAGGCTACTTGGAGTTTGCCCAAATCTCACAGGTACAAATTTCATTTTTTTATCTTTTTGCTTTTCATTTTAGATAATGTCTTTGTCCATGTCTTCATATTCTCTAGCTTTTTTGTCTGAAATGTCTAATCTACCAGCAATCTTAGCCAATGTATTTTTCTTTCAAACGTAGTTTTTCTCTCTAGATATTCAATTTAGTTCTTTTTATATCTCCTGTCTCAACTTTTTGAAAGTGTGGAATACAATTGTAATAACTCCAGGGTCTCTGTCACCTAATTTTAACATCTGTGTCAGTCCTGGGTCCTGCTTCATTTATTTCTTCATTATGTGTCATACTTTCCCGCTCCTTTGCATGCCTGGTAATTTTTGATTAAATATCAAAGGTTAAGTAACTTTCATGTACACCATTTATATATGACAGAGCTAGAATCTGTGCCAGAATGTAATGTACTTGGTCTTTCTCTTAAACCACTACTGCCTCTGAATTGGGGTGGAGTGAAGTGAGGTTGGGGAAGGAATGTGTAATAACTCCCTTCAAGCTAGAATATTTTGTTAACTGGCTTTGGCAACAAAAACAGTATTTTATTGTAGTGTTATATCATTTATTCTGTTTTTCAGGGTGAAGCAAGGGTCTGTGGTGCAGCAATTAGCTATATTTTCTAAATGTGTATCATAATTTGAAACATGGGATAAGCATTAGGGTGTAATAGTATTAATGCCTGACTTTTCAGAATACTTTTCTTGAATAAAAATTCGAAAGCATGGGAGAAAACAGATGGATCCACATCACTAGAAAAGATATATTTTTTACATTTACCATACAAAGTAAAATGTATCTTAATAGTAAGAAAATGAATGACCATTAAGATTATAGATTCTGGGCAGTTTCTCAGAATTTTCATCATCTGATTTATTCCTGTATGAAAGTGGTGAGTGGTAATTACTGGGATACAGCCAAAACATTCATCACCTATAAAATTTTGGCTTTAGATTTTGTTTCTTATCAGAAATGAGATTCTAAAACAATCTCAACTGCTTTTTCTAAAAATTATTCCTGTGAAGTTTATGCCCTTCATGAAAAATTATATTGCAGAGCTCAGCACTGCAATTCAGTTACACTGCCCTGAATTTGAGGTAATAAAATCCTAATAGGACAACTGTGGAATTCTTCACATGTTCTCCTAAATTTGTTTCTAGTGTCTATTAATTTGAAAAGGAAATAGTTATTTCAATATTCAGTAGAAAAAACGTGGGCTTAAGAGTTGAAAAAAATACTCTGCAATCTCAGCTTTGTCATGTTTTGATTTTGCGCAAATTACCTCCATTATGAGTTTTTCCTTCTCTATACAATGAGGGAAAAAATACTGTAACAGAATGGTTTCAGCTACCCCACCCACCACCACCACCATCTGTGTGTTTTCCCTCATTTTAGATTCCCTTGACATGGCAAACTCTCTATGAAACATGTATCCTTCACAGCTGCATACTATAACAAGACTATTTCTTCGTGTGTCTTTCATTTACTGATAGAGAAATGTATTTCCTGGAAAGTGTTAAACAACCAGCCATCACATCTCCTTATCCAGAAATCGATCGCTTGCCCTTCTCTGAACCAGTTATGGTAGACATGGGATAGCACACCTTTTGCCAAACAGCAGATCCCTGTTTAAAAGATAAGGTACTCTTTTAAATTCTTCCTTGAAGAATCTTTATAGTATTTAAATAAAATATAAATAAAATACTTAATACAGAACCTGGAACATGAAAGGGGCTCAATCATTTCTAGAGATCTACTAGACAGCATCATGCCTGTAGCTTACCATATCGTATTGTCTCCTTAAAATTTCTAAGAGGACAGATCTTATATTTAGTGTTCTGACCAGTGTAATAATAATAATAGGAAGAATATAATACTCCTCCTTTTTCTGCAGTTTCACTTCCTGCAGCTTCAGCTACCCTTGGTCAACTATGATATCAAAATATTAAATGAAAAAATCCAAAAATGAACCATTTGTAAGTTTTAAATTACATGCCGTTCTGAGTAGCATGATGAAATCTCGTTCCATCCCCCTCTGTTCTACCTGGGACATGAGTCGTCCCTTTGTCCAGCGTACCCATGCTGCATAAGCTATCCACTGTTAGCCACTGACATTGTCTGCTCCTGACATCCAACCGTCTACATCGACATGGTTCAATGATCCAGGACCACCCAAAGCAGATGATCCTCCTTCTGATACATGGTCAGAAGGTCAGTCGTAGCCTAACGCTGCATCACAATGCCTACATCATTCGCTTCGCTTCATCTCCTCGCATCATCACAAGAAGGGCAAGTACAGTACAATAAGACACTTTGAAAGAAATGAGAGAAAAAGAGAGATCACATTCACATAACTTTTATATCGGTTTATTGTTAGAATTGTTCTATTTTATTTTTATTATTAGCTATTTTTTTTAAGATCTTACTGTGCCTAATCAATAAATGAAACTTCATTATAGAAATGTATGTAGTTGAAATAAAAGGCATATATAAGGCTATGGTACTGTCCATAGTTTCAGTCATCCGCTGAGGGTCTTGGAACATATTCCCCATGGATAAAGGGAAACTACAGTAATTGTGGGCATGAACAGAAACTGTGGGAAATGCTTGATACTTTTATGGCTTTGATGGTGGTGATGGCTTCACAATTATATACTTATGCTCAACCTCATTGAGCTGTATCAATTAAATATCTACAGCTTTTTATATATCAATCATACTTCCATAAAGTGGTTTGAAAATAGATAAATAGTAGTTATCATTATCATAATATCAGTATCAGTAAACATTTTCTGAAGCAATATGTGACTATGGGAAGGACCATTTGTTTTTGAAAGCTGGATCAACCCCAAAAGGCTACTAGCTGGTGGAATCATAAAGTAGAAGAGCTATGCAAAATTAGATTTAAAAAATCTATTTGGCCAGGTGTGGTGGCTGACACTTATAATCCCAGCACTTTGGGAGGCAGAGGCGGGTGGATCACTTGAGGTCAGGAGTTCAAGACCAGCCTGGTCAACATGGTGAAGCCCTGTCTCTATTAGAACTACAAAATTATCCAGGCCTGGTGGTGGCACATGCCTGTAATCCCAGCTACTTGGGAGGCTGAGGCAGGAAAATGGCTTGAACCTGGGAGGCAGAGGTTGCAGTGAGCCAAGATCGCACCATTGCACACTCCAGCCTAGGCAAGAGAGCAAAACTCCATCTCAAAAAAAAGAAATTATTAAACATGGAACATATGCGTAAGAGAGACAGACTGTGTGTGTATATATATCTTCCTATTTGATGTGGAGGGAAGGCAAACTTAGACTAAAAATGTAGAGCTTGGGGAATGATGGTGCAGAGTCAGGAAGGCCAGGCTAACAAAAGACATATCCAAAAGCAATTTAATAAAAAGGTATTGTACATCAGCCATGTGCCAACCTTATGCTATGTCCTATGAAGAAGACAGAAGTAAATATGATAGGTATGAGTTAAATGGATAAGCAGAAGAAAAAAAAAACACAAACCGATGTATTATAAGGAGGTTAAAGGTTGCGAAATGGAAACTAAAAGGTTCTCTGGAAATATATAGCTGCAACTGTATTTAATATTTTGGGTCACAATAGGAAAATACTTTCATATGAAATAGAATTTCAGTAAGATCTGTGGACAGAAGTAGTAATTCTGAGAGGATAAAGAGCCTTCCAAGAAGAAGGAATCACATATACAAAGGCCCCGAGTTAAGGGAGATGAAACGTGTTTACAAAATAAGTGCACATTGCCAGGAGACAGACACAAGATCACTTGGAAGAAGAGGTCAAGACCGTAATCTGGGGAACTGCTGGAGAGCTGTGTTGAAGATTTAGAGTTTCCTCAAAGGCCAATGGAAAGCCGTGATAGGATTTTAAGCAGAAAGTGATACATTTATATATCAAAATGCAAAAGTGCTTACTCACATTATAAACACAAAAATGGATAGAAGTGGGGCAGAAGATACAGAGGAAACAGGTAGGTGTGTTTGCTAACATTTAGGTGTGCTTGATTATAGGATTATATTTTTGACGCTGACATGGCAATCGGGAGGGAGTAAAGGAGTTGGGCTGACTTAAAAGGTAGAAATAAAAGTACTTTGTTATTTATTCAATATTAAATTGAGGGAGGTATAAAAGACAAATATGACTCTGGTTTCTTTCATCTATAATTGGGAGAAAGGTGCACCATTTACTTATATAGGGAGAAATGTCAAAGAAAAGTTTGGAAAAGTGGAGATCAGTAAAAGACATCATCTATTCATAAGGGTCAGACATTTTGTTATGCACTTTACACGAATTATTTCAATTACTTTTGTCACACCATAATAAGATAAAATCAGTTAGCCTTCTAATTCTACAGGTTTTAGTCTATAACCTGAAGCTTAGATTCTAAAACCTTGTTTAAGGTCACAGAGGTGTTAAGTAGTATAGATTGGATAAACATCTTGAGCTAAATCTGTCTGAATTCAGAGAGATTTACAAGAGTTTTTGCTCTTAATCACTGTAGTGCATCTCTTCATCACTGTAGTGCATCTCTTCTTCTTTCCAGCATATTATATAAATGGAATTGTAAGTAAGTCCTTTTGTAGACTGGCTTTATTTACTCAATATAATTTCAAGAAAATACATCCAGGTTATCACAAGTATCAGTAGTCTGTTTCTTTTTATGTTGAGTAGCATTCCATTGTATGGACATATCACAGTTTGTTTAACCATCCACCCATTGAAGGACATCTATGTTGTTTCCAATTTCTATTTTAATAAGGCTGCTAGAAACATCCATGTCCAGGTTTTTATGTGAAGAAAAGTTTTCATTTTTGAGATAAATGCCCAGGAGTGCTATTGCTGAACTGTACAGTAGTTGTATGTTTAGTTTTGTTTAAAAAGCAAAAAAACCAACAACGAACAAACAAAACCTCTCTCATATCCACATAGTGATAATTCATTGCTGTTTTAATTTGCATTTCCGTAATGACTAATAAGACTATACATCTTTTCACGTGCTTATTATCATATATAGATCCTCTTCAGTGAAATGGCCCTTTTTTTGTCTTTTTCCCTTTTTCTAATTAGATTGTACTTTTATTTTAGGGCTGAATTTTGAGAGTTTTTTAATGTATTGTAGATTCTAGCCCTCTGTCAGCTATGTAGTTTGCAAATATTTTCTGCCAAACTGTAGCATGTCCTTAAAAACTTTTAACAGGCCGGGTGTGGTGGCTCACCCGTATAATCTTAGCACTTTGGGAGGCTGAGGCAGGCAGACACATGAGGCCAGGTGTTCAAGAGCAGCCTGGCCCACATGTTGAAAACCTGTCTCTACTAAACATACAAAAATTACCCAGGTGTGATGTCACATGCCTGTAATCCTAGCTATTTGGGAGGCTCAGGCAGGATTGTCGCTTGAACCCGGAATGTGGAGCTTGCAACGAGCTAAGATTGCAGCACTGCACTCCAGCCTGGGCAACAGAGCATGACTATGTCTCAAAAAAAAAAAAAAAGAAGAAGAAGAGAAAGAAGAAAAGAAGGAAGGAAGGGAGGGAGGGAGGGAGGAAGGAAGGAAGGAAGGAAGGAAGGAAAGAAGGAAGGAAGGAAAGAGAGAGAGAGAAAGAAAGAAAGAGAAAGAAAGAAAGAAAGGAAAGAGAAAGAAAAAGAAAGAAAGAAGAAAGAAAGAAAGAAAGAAAGAAAGAAAGAAAGAAAGAAAGAAGAAAGAGAAAGAAAGAAAGAAAGAAAGAAGGAAAGAAAGAAAAAGGAAGGAAGGAAGGAAGGAAGAAAGAAAGAAAGAAAGAAAGAAAGAAAGAAAAAACTTTTAACAGAGTATGTTATAGAGTGTAAGTTCTTAATTTGAATGAAGTTTAATATATCAAATTTTTTCTTTCATGGATTGTCCCTTCCATTGTCAAGTCAATATAATACAGCCACTCCTTATTTGTTGTTGTTTAGTATTTTCATGACATATATATCTCCAACCTTTCTATCTGAAATATTTGAAATATTAGGCATTACATTATATACACATTAGAGTCTACTGGTATCATCATTTTACCAGTTTGAGTTGAGTGCAGAATAATTACTGCATTTTCCATCTCTTTATTCTTTCCTATGTATAATATAATTTTCTTAATGTTTTCTCAACATACATTTAAAAATATATAGTGTTATAATTTTTCCTTTAATCATTAAACACCATTCAGAAAATAAAGAGAGGAAGAAAAGCTTATTGTATTTATCATATGTTTGCTTACTATGTTCTTTTCTTTTGATGTTTCTATATTCCTTTTTAAAATAAATTCTTTTTAAATAACATTTTTTTAGCCATTCTTTTAAGGTAGGTTGGTTGGCAAAAAAAAATTCTCTTAGTTTTGCTTTATCTACTATTGTATTAATTTCTCCGTCATTTCTGAAGGATACTTCTACTGTGTATAGGACTCTGGGTTGACTATTATTTTCTTTTAGTGTTTGCATAATGCTCTGCCACTTCATTCCGACTCTCATGGTTTATGTAGAATTTTACTGTCATTCAAATTGTTTTCCCTTTTATAGGTAGTACTATTTTTGTCATAATGTTTTCAAATGTTTTGATTTCAAATCAAAATATTTTAGATTTTAGATTTCAAATATTTGACTATGATATGTCTTGGTGTGTATTTCTTTGGTTTTCCCTATTTGGGATTCCCTCACCTGCTTGTATCTATAGGTTTTTATCTTTGACAAATTTGACAATTTTGCAGCTGTTATTTTTACCAAGTATGTTTTCAGCCCTGCTATCTTTCTTCTCTTTTCTCAGGACTCTGACAAAATGAAGGTTGTATTTTTGTATAGTTCTACACATCTTTGAGGCTGTGTTTAATTTTTTCTAAGTCTCTTTTCTCCCTGTTTCAGATTTGGTAATTTCAATTAATTTACCTTAAAGTTCATTGATTTGTTCCTCTCTTCAGTCCATTGTATTATTGAGGTGTTTTTGCTTTGTTTCATTTTTACATCAGTAATTGTGATTTTTGGAGTATGTAATTCCCATTTACTCCTTCTTTATATCTTCCATTGCTTTTATGACACTTTCTATTTTTTTCACATTTCAAGTGTGTTTTTCACTGCTTATTAAAACAAGGTTATGCCAGCTACTTCACTGCTTGTTAAAATATTTTTATGCCAGCTACTTCAAAATGTTTGTCAGATAATTCTAATATCTCTGTTTGATTTTTGTCTTGCTAGGCTACCTTATATCTAGTTCTTTGGGAGAAAGCTCTTCTTGTGGCTTTTTTCTGTACCTATTAGTATATTCAGGTTATTGACTTCTTCAGATTTAGGTCTGAGATGTATAAAGCGAATTGATAATCCAGGGAATTGACCACCATGTTACCATCTGAGCCCATAGTTTTCTAGCCAGTGAGTTTGCTTCTCTTCCCCTTTCAGATTCTTCTTATGTTTTATTTATATGTATACATATAAAATATATATTTCATATATATGGAATATGATAATTGATTATATTGATTATAATAAATGATGATATATAATCAATGCTTTAATTTGATTATATATAATCAAAGCATTGATTATATATCAGTTATATATGTACACTATATATACAATATATGTGTGTATAGATACAGTTATATATACACACAATCTATATGTGTGTATATATACAATCTATATATGTGTATATATACAATTATATATATATATACACACAAATTATATATATGCTAGGGTTGTGTGTGTGTATATCTATGTATAGGTACTTATGTATGTATAATTTCCAGGAGAGGTTTCTAAGAGTTTTTTTCAGTTGAATATTTTTGTTTTTTTATTATCTAAAAATATTTTTATTTTGCTTTCATTGATGCAGGTTATTTTTGCCCAGAGTAACATTACAAGTTGGCAGCTAATTTTAGCCTACTGAAGATATTATTTAACTATTTTCTGGTTTTCACTGCTTAGAAAATTTTTTTTTGGTCTAACTCTACCTGCCTTGAAGGTAACTGTCTTTCCCTCTGACTACTTTTTTTTTTAAATTTTATTATTATTATACTTTAAGTTTTAGGGTACATGTGCACAATGTGCAGGCTTGTTACATATGTACACATGTGCCATGTTGGTGTGCTGCACCCATTAACTCATCATTTAACATTAGGTACATCTCCTAATGCTGTCCCTCCCCCCTCCCCCCACCCCACAACAGACCGCGGTGCATGATGTTCCCCTTCCTGTGTCCACGTGTTCTCATTGTTCAATTCCCACCTATGAGTGAGAACATGCAGTGTTTGGTTTTTTGTCCTTGTGATAGTTTGCTGAGAATGATGGTTTCCAGTTTCATCCATGTCCCTACAAAGGACATGAACTCATCCTTTTTTATGGCTGCATAGTATTCCATGGTGTATATGTGCCACATTTTCTTCATCCAGTCTATCATTGTTGGACATTTGGGTTGGTTCCAAGTCTTTGCTATTGTGAATACTGCCACTATAAACATATGTGTTCATGTGTCTTTATAGCAGCATGATTTATAATCCTTTGGGTATATACCCAGTAATGGGATGGCTGGGTCAATTGGTATTTCTAGTTCTAGATCCCTGAGGAATTGCCACAGTGACTTCCACAATGGTTGAACTAGTTTACAGTCCCATTGACAGTGTAAAAGTGTTCCTGTTTCTCCACATCCTCTCCAGCACCTGTTGTTTCCTGACTTTTTAATGATTGCCGTTTTGTATCTCATTGTGGTTTTGATTTGCATTTCTCTGATGGCCAGTGATGATGAGCATTAGTAGTGCTATCAGTGTATGTGAAATGTGACCATTACGTGAAAGCTGTTGTTGGTCTGCATATGTGTGGTGGGGAAGTAGAGCCTGGGTGAAGAAATAAAGGCAGTCCCGCAGAGACAGGCTCACTGTGAGCAGGGCTTGCCCTCCATACAACCAGAGCCAAGGGTCATCAACGAATGACCACTACAGAAAGCAAAGAGCTTCCTGATCTTTAGCTCCAAAAGTCCCATTTCTGTAGGAAGAGCAGTCACTGGCTCAACGTGAACTAGTGTTTGCCGCTTGGTCAACCAATTCCCATGAAGCCCTTGGACCAGGCTGTGTCCCTTACACAGACCGAGGCCATGTTCCTGCCATACCATACAGGCTCCTTGTTGGATGCAGCACCCCTGCCTACATAGTGATTGCTCACACCCTCATTAGGTCTTAAAATGTGGTCGTTTGCAAGGATTGTTTTTATTGATGCCCTTTAGTCAGATTCTCTGGGCTGTATTTCACATAAGTCTCTGTGTGCATAAGCAGACCTCACTTGTTTTGCCCTGTGTACTGTGTAAATAAGAGAATCGCCCACAAATTTCAGCCAGAAAAAAAAAGTTGGCCAATTAAAACCACTTGATTGAAATGGTTCAATTATGAGAAAGCCATATTGTAAGTTCACACGGAAAAAGATTCCATATAAAATGCCCTCTGGTTGAACATTCCACTAAAACATGTTTGAAGCAAGTAATAAATAAACAGAATCTTTACTTCAAAAAGCTAGAAATAGGGATTAGAAGGAAACAGATAAATGACCCCTTTGTAGAAATGATGCTTTCTCCCCTTTTACATTGACTAATTGACAACTATAAGGATCTCTTTTTTTCCTCCTTTCCAGAGGGAAGAAAAGATTTGAGTTGGCTCCAATCCCATTAGCACAACTAGCTGGAGATAAGCCATCTGTCACCGCTGCTGCTGGCTTCAACTGCCACTCTAATTGACAATGAACCCAGAGACCTGTAATAATTGTGGCTGCTCAGTGACTTCGACAGGTAATGCCTTCCTTTTAGAATCCATCAAGCCCCATCTGTGCCTGCTTGGTGCTTCTCTCCCGGGATGCTCTTCTCTGGGAGCCTGCAGAGCTCTGCCCAGACCAAGGGCTCGCCTCATTAGGGAGGCTTTGCTGGGGCCTGGGGATGGCAGGCCCACAGTGAAACTGAAAACCTCCTACAACTTGTTGTAAGATTTTAATCCTATTGTCAGCCATTGGCAGCATCTGTCATTCAGCCCAAGCTGTTTGGGGGAGATTTACACCAACTGCTTTTGCTTGTCATACTTAGAAAAAGAAATACTTATTTCCATGATTTTGTTGTTGTTGTTATTGTTGTTGTTTGTTTGGACCAGTGGTTTTGGTAAATTTACCTTAAGGTTTTTTGTTTTGATATTTTTTTTCTTTTTAATATCTGGCTTCCTTTAAGACAAAGAACAGCATGTACATCTGAGATTGCCTGGAGATAATGATGAGGTCAGTAAAGATGGCATAGGCTACGGTGTATTTCATCAGCTGGAATTGCATGCTGACTTGCAGTGTGGGCAAATAACTGTAGAACGCAACCTGAATCTCACACACTGGGCTTCATTCCAAGAGCTATTTCTTTTACAATTGATTTTTACAGCTTGAAAACAGTCCCATTTTCTTGGGAGGTGGCACTGTTGTCCCCAGGACTCAGCAATTATGGTCCTGCTGACATTTCCTTCCAAGCTTCTTGGTGAGACAAGAGTGACATGGTGTGAAGGTCTGTGCCAGGACACCCGTCCTCTGTGACAATGGTGAGCATCCCTGATGGCCAAAGGACTGCTGTAGTTGGCCTGTGGCTTCTGGATCCTGGTGGGAGAGCCCACCGCCATGCCTTCATTCATCCAAGCTGCCTTCATTTGAAAGAAAAAACAAAATCAAAAACCAACAAAATCTGATTGCCCGTAATGTCTCCTGAGACTACACTTTGTTCTGGGTGCCTGAAACATTTATTAACAAAGATCCCAACCTGCAGGTTCTCTACTTGTGTCACTGCAGAGAAATTTTAGGAGAAGGATGTCTCAGGGGGCTCTCAGGCTGGCAGGCTCCCAGGTGAGTGTTTGAAAACAAAAGCCAACCATGGGTTTTGGGCCATGGTTCTCCAGTAGCACCCATGACAACATACCTGGGAAGCCTGTAAGAGGCACAGTGTCAGCTTCACCTGGACTTATTCAGAGACCCTGGGAGCAGGCACAAGAGAATTGTGCCCTTCGCAAGTTCCCTGCGTATATCCCATGCAGCTAAGATCTACAGAGGAGGTTTTGGAATCAGGGCTGTAAGACATCCAGGTTAGAGGTTCAAAAGAAGAAAGCCTAAGGGAGCATTGGAGGAGAGCAGAGAGGCCGGTGGGCAGGGTCCCACATGCTCTGTACACAGAGGAAGGGGAAGTGGAGCTGAGCGTTGGTGCGAGATATGGTCTACATGAGGTTAGGGTTGCCGTGGTGTTCTAGTCTAAGCCAATTGACCAGGTGGAAACCAGCCTGATGGACAGAGAATAATTAAGGAAGACAGTGTTCTTAGAGCCAAATAAATGAGCAGGGGAGAAACAGGGAATCAGCTCTTAGGAAGTCAGGAGCAGATTCCGTAAGGCGCATTGTAGACCTTTACAAAGATTTTGACATTTTTCTGAATTCAACCTGGGGGAATATATCAAGTTCCTACATTATTACAAAGGAGACTTTTTGAAGTCCTCAAAATTTAGCAAAACAAGCAAACAGAAATTGGAAAACAGCTGTCATAGAAGCTGATTAGATACATTAGGTCAAGCTTAATGTGAACATGAGAAGAACGTAGCACACGTCTGACTAAAGGAAAGGTTTTGCTTTGGCTATTTTTATTTTTAAAAAATAATAGGAAGGAGAAGTAAGATTTTAGACTTAGAAAAACCCTTTGAGGTTATATGGTAAACTTTGTATTTCTTATTGATGTGTTTGTTGTTTGTTTGTAATCAATATTCAGGAAAGTGACATGATTTATTTAAGGTCAAACATCAAATTGAGCTTGGCCAGAAACCAGGGCTCCTGGTTAGGGAAGTCTCTTTCCAGCAAAGCTGGCTCTGCTCTTTGCTTATTTTTTTTTTTTTTCAGTTGCAAATAATCTGTAAATTAAACTCACAATCAATCTTTGCACCAGTGAATGCTCTTCCTCTCTTTTCATCTTGCCATTTTGCAGTGCTACATCCAGATGCCAAGCTCTGGCCTCAAAGGCCGGATTCCAGCATTTAGGATGGAGAGACAACCCTGATGATCTCCTCTTTCCACGAGAACACAATTCCTCAAAATTGTCTTTTCTAAGTCTTTGGTAAGTTAACTGCCAAAATCTTGGAGCTGAAACACCATCTCTGACCATTTGGGGATAATTTCCTCTTTATTACTCTTCTTTAAGGTTGTACCCCCTTATTTCATGCTACTTAGTTCTCACTCCAGGGTATTCCCACTCTTGGGGTATGTTCAAGTTACAATCCTCTCCCGCAGCCAGAGGTAGAGTCAAGTTGAGAGCTGCTCTGGTCCTGAAAATGTGTTTTCTCTCCTTTAAGCCAATCCTTCCATCTCCTTAATCATTAACTTTATAGTTTGAACTTTTTCCAATTTGTCCACATTTTCAGAAAAGCAAAAGCAATCCAGTACTCTAAAAATAAAACAAGCTTTCTGTCTCTTAAACTTTGTGTAATCTGCACAATTAAATATTGATGTTTGTAGTTTATTGTCTTCTGCTCTAGCTGATGCCTACTTTCCTTAGACCCTTTTACCTTTTTACTTGTATGCATGCATACATTTAAATTACTTATCTATTCATGTAACAGGAATGCCTGAACACCGCTTATATAAACAACTCTTTCTCAGGACAGTTTATCAGGGGATGAAAGCAAAACACCTTTTTCTACTGGCTCCAGCCTCTCACTGGTCAAACGTTTGCCTTGTGGGTGTTCGTGCTTCATGATGGAAGTGTGAAGCGGACATTGTCCAGTTGTGCCTGTGTGACATTGGTCTGAGCAAGAGCTGGGACCAATGGCTACAGCTCGCAGATGGATGAGCCTGAGGGGATACAAACCGTCTCATGCAGGTATAGTGCAGCCTGAGGGAGGAAACAGAGACAAAACACACAGCACATTAAGTACTGCCACAGAGACATGCACGAAGTAGTGTGAGAAAACCCCAAGGAGACACTGAATTCAGTCTTGAGGGGTCAAGGAGGAGTTCCCTGTTGAAGCCAAATCTAGATAGTGATGTGCTTGAGCCTGCGTAGGTAAAGAGGAGAGAAGGATGGAAAGAAAGATGAGGGGTCATCTTTCTTCAGGTTGTGTTGTTATCTATTTTCACAAGATAGAAATATTGTGAATATATTCGCATGCTTTTAATATTCTTTATTATAATATTAATGATGATATAATATTCCATATTCTATCACATGCCTACATTATAATTTATTTAAAGGTCAGGAGAGACAATGGGACTCTGCAAGGAAAGGGCTGTTCAAGGGCCCAAGGCACCAGAGGCCATGCAATATTTAGTATTTTTTTCATGGCTTGAAAATCTTCATGATATCAATAAAGGATTCCCAGATGGATCAAGTCAATTGTCCTTTCTGGTTCCCAAGTTTTACTTGACCTCATTAAGCATGCCAATTCTTATTTAACTCATAAGCATCACTGCAGTGAACATTTTTCTTAATGTATTTAGACCCTGAGATCAAAAGTATAATTAATGGTTCTTTCCCGTTTCTCTGCCTTCTAATCTATAAAATGAAAAATAACCCAATTCTAAAAGGTAAAACTGGTTCTCCAGCTGAGAAACTGACCTCTTTTCAGCCTCTCAATCCCCCTACAGAGCATGTAACCTGGCCGTGTCTCAGCTTCAGGTGGGAGAAACTTGGGAAGACTCTTAACTGCTGTTTCCTGGGCTTGCTCCCGCTGGTGCATTTTCCTGTGCTGCTTCTTATACCCAGTGCCTTTATGCACCTGTCCTTCCATCACTTGTCCATACCTCTCAGGTAACAAGTTGAATAATTTCAGCCGTCATTACATCTTAAGGTGAAGGCATTCAAACTCTAATTTGTTTCTATTTCCAGCAATTTCAAGCACCAGTAACAAGAAGCAGTGTCACCCAGGTGAAAGTTTGAATCACCCCACCTCGGGCTGACCACAGGAAAACAGAGAATGGCACTGGATCTATTTTGGGTGCTTCCTGAATGAAGTATATGGGCCAGCTGTAAGCTTTTTCTTAATGTAATTATCATTTTCCACACTTATTCATTTGCAAACTCCTCTTCTAAACCCAAATCTCCTTTGTTTCTCAGCACTGGTTGACTTTTTAAAACTGATGTCTTTGAAATGCACTAATGTCCAAAGATAAATGTGCTGCCTCAAGCACCACTTCAGGGTTGTCAGCCCTAGGTACAATTTGCCCTTTCACTGAAGAATCAATGACCACTTACATTTGTTTACCATTTTAAATTTGTGTGCAAGTCTGTATAAATATGGCTTCAGGCTGTGTTGTTACCTATTTTCACAAGGTAGAAATATTGTGAATATATTCCCATGCTTTTAATGTTCTTTATTATAATATTAATGATGATATAATATTCCATATTCTATCACATGCCTACATTATAATTTATTTAAATAACTCCTTATTGTGCTTCATTCCATTCAGTTTGTTTTCAATGCTTCACAGGTGCACTGAACATTTTAGCTTATAAATCTTTGCCTTTATATCTGAATAATTGTTTACAAAATAATTTTAAGAATTCATGTTGTGATACAAATTTCCTAGGATGAGTCATCGGGAAGACCATTAAGGAAGATTTTTGATATAAGAAGACTTTACTGGATATCTGTGATTTGCGGAACACTGTTGAGAAACAAACAACACACAGAATGCAAGCTTGCCTTTAAGAATGTATATCCTAATTAGGGAAATAATTACATTTCCATATATATCATGTGCACACACATACATACACATATGTATATATGAGTCATCTCATGTATGTCATATATGTGTATTTGTGTGTATAGATATATGTTTTTGTTGTTGTTGTTAGAAGAAGTACATCAATGTGAACCAAAAAACACAATGGCAGAAGAGGCCATCTGAGCCTGCTTCTTATCTATTTCTGAGCATCACTGGGCACCTGTCTCCTGTATAATTCATATGACAATGATGTACAGTATGCCATGTGTTTATTTTACCAAATGTTGTTCTTTGTCTTGAATGCGCTGAATTCCCCTGCTCACCAGAACAAATGTATTCATCTCCCAACACCTATCTCTTAATTCTGGGTAAAGATTTTGCTTATTGAGTCACTTCAAGTTAAGACAGGGGTGTCCAGTCTTTTGGATGCTGATATGGTGCACGTGTGTCCCCACCCAAATCTCATCTTGAATTGTAGCTCCCATAATTCCCATGTGTTGCGGAAGGGACTTCCTGGCAGGTAATCAAATCATGGGGGTGGGTCTTTCCCACACTGTTCTTGTGATAGCGAATAAGTCTCACAACATCTGCTGTTTTTATAAAGGGTAGTTCCATTGCACACGCTCTCTTGCCTGCCACCGTGTAAATTGTGCCCTTGTTCCTCCTTCATTCATCTCCTGCCACGATTGTGAGGCCTCTCCAGCCACGTGGAACTGTGAGTCCATTAAATCTTTTTCCTTTATAAATTACCCAGTCTCAGGTATGTCTTTATTAGCAACATGAGTACAGACTAACACAGATTCCCTCAGCCACACTGGAAGAAGAAGTGTCTTGGGCCACACATAAGATACACTAACAAGGCCAGGAGTGGTGAGTCATACCTGTAATCCTAGCACTTTGGGAGGCTGAGGCAGGTGGATCACTTGAGGTCAGGTGTTCAAGGCCAGCCTGGCCAACATGGTGAAACTTCTGTCTCTACTAAAAATACAAAAATTAGCCAGGCATGGTGGTACATGCCTGTAATGCCAGCTACTCGGGAGGCTGAAGCAGGAGAATCACTTGAATCCAGGAGGCAGAGTTTGCAGTGAGCCAAGATTGTACCATTGCACTCCAGCCTGGGCTACAGAGTGAGACTCCATCTCAAAAAGTAAATAAATAAATAAATAAAATAAAATATGCTAACACTAATGATAGCTGATGAGCTAAAAAAAAAAAAAAAAAAAAGTGCCTGCGTAAATCTCATGATGCTTTAAGAAAGTGTACGAATTTGTGCTGGGCCACATTCAAAGCTGTCCTGGGCCACATGTGGCCAAGGGCCTCACGTTGGACAAGCTTGAAGGGATTTTAATGTTAATGAGTCTGTGGATAAATTCAGCAGGGATCAATAAATTTGAATGGAAAAGAATACTTTTTTTATGTTAACTAGCTTCCAAAGTGAAATTTAGCAGTGATTATAGCCAACAGAACACAGGAGTGTACAGGTTCTGGAGACACAGTCCACAGTATGGATAAGAGATATTTTTATACCATGTTAAAACTGTTACCCATATCTAAAATAATATTTCTGTCTTCAAAATGTTTGTGGTTATTTAAGCTGCTACAAAATTTCATTCATGAATTATATGATTCCTTACTTTAAAATCTCATGTTACTAATTTTTTAAAAAATATTTTGATACTGGTATTTTAATATAATTGGTTTCCTTGGGGATCCTATTATGTGTATGTGTGTGTGTGTTTGCGTGTGTGTGTGTGTCTATCCTAAGAAACTTAAGTTTCCCAGTTGCCTTTGTAAATCCAAGGCACACAAGGCTACTAGCACCTGGACCCTAACTAGCCTTGCTTATGCTGCCTCCTGTATCCCTTTCTCACGGTGACAGGCCTCTAGTGCTACCCAGAGTGAGCTTTGGCTTTACTGCGGCTGTGACTGTCTTCCCTGTCAGATTGTAATATTCTTAAAGGCAGAGACACATCTCCATTTTATATCTCTGGCTCACAGTTCAGAGTGAAACATGAATTAATCATTTAATAAATGTTTATTGAACTAAGCCAAATGGAAGCAAATCTTCAGGAAAGGCTTTGAAGTGAGATGGGATTTATCATGGGCCTTGAAAACAGGCAGGATTTGCATTGGCACGGAGCACAGAAAGCAAGCTGAAAATTGCTCTGTGAACACTCTAGTGACGGCATGAATGAGGTCGAGGGGGATGGGCTGGGCTAAGGATGTGCATCCTCCAATTCTGTAATTTGGCCAAGGGTGATAAAAGGGAATTGGCCCGTTGTGAATGCCCATGAGTATGGATGGGCACCTCAGTCCCCACATTAGCAGCTAACTTCAAAATCCTTTTCAGCTTTGTATCTTTTTGGAAGGACAAATAAGTAACATCAGTAATATATTTTTAAAAATCAGAAAATTGCCCATAATTTTCACCTACAAAAGCACCACTGAAATAGGCTCTATGAATAATTGTTGTCATGAAAATTGTTAGTCTTAAGCAATTATTGGGGAAAAGCTGAGTTAAGATATTGAAACAAGATTCTGTACACTGAAAGTCTCTAAGTCTTTACACTAAGGTTTATTGAACTGTGAGAGGGAAAACGTGCACGGCCTCACTCAAATTTACTTGGATTTTGGGAACATTTTTATCCCTGGGCATCTCTCCAAGCTAGTGTTTCTTAGAATATATTTTAGGCAACGTCTGCCTATACCTACATTTTCCCTATTTCAACATGCAAAATATAGAAGTGCGTATTTATAGAATGGTGGTCATTGTGGAGCGTTGGAAAATGAGAACAGGTTAAAAGCACTCTGAGCTGTCTCTACTCAATTTACATCATGCGAGTGTAGTTTCTCACTAAGGTCTCCTATCAGTACTTCCTAACGTGTCTTATAGAAATTTTCAAATAAAATTTTGGAAGTGAAATAGCTAATAATTGGGAAAATATGGTAGTCATTGCTTGCAGAAGAGTGTCTGAGTTCTGGTTCTTCATAGCTTATTAGTGAGGGAGGACCACAGCTCATCTCAGTGGAGGCAGTAGCAAGGTTTTGTTGGAGGTCCCCCATCAGGATTACTTGATCTTTAAAGAGATGCAGATGGGAAGGAAAAGGTGAGCTTTGACTTCCAAGCACAGAGATCAGATTGCTGGTCATTAAGAAGATTATCTTCTAACTCCCCCTTTTCCTGGAATATAATTATAATTTACTTACCAAATAATTGTTGTTGTTGTTTTAACATGGCAATCACGTATTTGCCATATGTGAAAAAGAATATTTAAAATATTTTTTAAAACTATGTATGTAAAAAAAGTTTAAATTATTTAAAAAATATGTTATATCTACCATGGCACCATCCTTGCTGTTGAGAAATGACTCTTACCTTCTTACTTAGAAGGAAACATCAGAAGCAGAAGTACATTTGAATATGATTATTTGAAAGCTTCATCCATTTTTCAAAGAATGTATACAGTAACACTAAATAGAATTAAAAGCATAGTTTATCAACTCTTCACTAAGAACAGTCTAGCAAGTAATATCAGAGTGGCTGTGATTCCCGTTGGACTAATCTAATAATTTATGAAAAGGTGATAGTAAGTTTGGACCAAGAGCACCCAAGAGAAAATAGATTTAAGAGATTTTAATAGCTTTCATTAAAAAAAAATCCAAATTAGCCTTCAGGTCCATAGCAAATGTTTTCCTTACGCCTGTATTTCTATTAACAAAACAGAAACAAAATCAAGGAAAGCAGGAGAGGCATACCCTAGCTACTACCCATATGGCTCACACTTTGATTCCTCCCGCGGCCCCCAGCCACACATGTGCAGATGCTGAGAGGCCTGTGATTTACACATTTTACCCCAACTCTCTTAGACTTACTCACTCTGCACCTCACTCTCTTCCACCTTCTTCTTCCGTACTTTTTCTACCATTTATGATTTCTCTTAACTCTGTTTGAATGAATATATGATTCTGTTTCCTCCAGGCTTGTGCTCCATGTTCCATTCTGATCTAAGGCTCAGCATTGCAGAGAAACCTCCAATGAATCTGGGGTTTGATTCTGGCTTCTCTGCTAAGCAGCCATGTGTCTTCAAACAATTCTCTCCAACTCTCTGAATTTCACTTTCATGACCCCTAAAGTTGGGACAATAATTACCTTCGAGGATTGTTGTGGAATTCAATGAAATGATTTCTAGCTGCTTGATAAATGGGATCTATTCTATTATTATCCCTCCGCCACCGCTGGCTTTTTCATTTCCTCCCCAATGTGTCCATCACCTTCCTGCCTGTGAACACAGCCTTCTCTTCTGGAGTCTTCACCCAGCCAGGCTCACCCAGCCACTCCCTACCATCTCATCAGCTCCCAGCTTACTCATCACGCACTAAGCAGAGCCGTCTCTGGCCTCTTGACAATTTACATCCTTAGGTTATCTTCTTAGACCTCCATGCACCTCTTGTCGATTTTTTTCACAGAAGTCCTTTCTCATTTAATCCAACTATGCTGCAAATTCCACCACCAGAGGCTCTATACACTCTCTTTCTCTCATCCCCATTGCCAAGCAGTGCCTTATAGATGGTAAGCACACACAATTGGTTAAATAAAGGAATATTTCATAGATCTGTGGTTCCATGATCAACCCTCTGAGGAACGTCTTTCCCAACCCAACTCCCAGAAAGAAATCTCCATACCCCCCTGAGCCATCCCTTCCACTGGGTGGTCATGAAACAGGAAAAGCTCCTCTATCCCCCTCGTAGGGCATGCGATGGAGGTGTGACTCACTTCTTCGGTGCCTCACGGCTCAAACCCGTAAGGGGAGCTGGCAGACGGGCAGATGGTGGGGGGCACAGGCTCCCACCCCACTGCAGAATCTAGAGGTGAATGTTTACAGCTCCTGGAGCCCCAGTGGGCGTGTCACAGTTTGCTGTCTGTAGGTGGCTTATATCAGTCAGCTCAGTTAGACCCTCTGGCTCACTGCAAGGACAGAGGGCTTTCTGTATCCTGGGGTCCTTGCCTTGGTATACTGGAAAAATCGGATCACATGTGGGCTTGGAGAACGGATGCGAAGTTTTATTGAATGGCGAAAGTAGCTCTCTCAGCAGATGGATGGGAACCAGAAGAGAGGTGGTTTCCCCGGGAGACTGTTTCCACTGAGCAGCCCGACTCTTCTCTCCCGGTTGTCCCGCCATAGACGGCCTGCCGGCGTCTGCTGGGGTCTGCGGTGTGTTCCTCCACCCCTCTGCGTCTCGCAACCGCCAGCCGCTTGCGTGTCTGCCCGCAAGGCTCTCAGAGTGTCTATAGGCACAGGATGGGGGCATGGCAGGCCAGAGCGGTCTGGAAAATGCAACATTTGGGCACGAAAACAGAAATGCCTGTTCTCACCTAGGTCCGTGGACACAGGCCTGGGGTGGATCCCTTGCCAGGGACCGCCCCCCTTCTCCTCCCAGCACTTCCCTGCCCCCTTCCCATATCAGTCAGGAGCTGCGGTGCTCTGTCAGAATCCAGTGTTGAGTGGAGTTACTTATGTGGAAAGAAAAAAACAGGAGTATTTACAGGATATATTCACAGTCTTATAGTGGATGAACTACACATAGAAACAAGGTTAGAAAAGTGTCACAAATCAGATTTTCTTTTAGTTGCTGTATTAGTCAGCGTTCTCCAGAGGATTTGTGTATATATGTATACATGGGGTATATCCCCCAATAGGATCTATGTATAACAACAGGGAATTTATTAGGGATAACTGGCACATGTGATTACACAGTGAAGTCCCATGATGGACCCTGTGTAAGCTGGGGAAGAGAGAAGCTGGTAGTGGCTCAGTCCGAGTCTGAAAGCCTCAGAACCAGGGAACCCAACAGTGCAGCCTTCATTCTGTGGCCAAAAGCTCAAGAGGCCAGCAAGCCATGGGTGCAAGTCCCAGAGTCCAAAGCCGAAGAACCTAGAGTCTGATGCCCAGGGGCAAGAGGATCAGACGGAAGCATCCAGCCTGGGAGAAAGATGAAAGACTCAGACAGAGCTGCTCATCTCACCTTCCTCTGCCAGCTTTGTTCCAGCCACACTGGCGGCCGATTGGATGGTGCCCACCCACAATGAGGGTGGGGCTTCCTCTCCCAGTCCACTGACTCAAATATCCATCTCCTCTGGCAATACCCTCCCAGACACACTGATCTAGGCATCCTTCATTCCAATCAAGTTGACCCCTAATACTAACCATCATAGCTGTGGTGGCAAACTGGGCTGTTCATAACAGTGGATCAAGGGGGAGCTGTCTAAAACAGGGGAGCTCAAGAAAGAAATGGATTAGTTATGGAATGACGAAAGGCCACACATTTTAAGACAGGCTTATGTCAAAATAGGGTAGAGAAGCAAAGCTGGCCAGACATCAACAGAAGCCAAAGGAGTTGAAGGTCAAATAATAGCAGTCACTTAGGCCAGAAAGCCCAGACACACACACCTGGGTGGAAAATAGTCACTCTAAAACTTACACAGAGGATGTCACAGCAAGGGTCTCCCCTTGTCTTCTGGCCAGGACCACATATATCCTTTCCCAGTTGGTGTCTCATAAGCCTGGACACTTGAGGTTGGCAATGAGGTTGCAAATTCCTACTTAAATGAGTTTCTGATGACTACAACATGATTTTTTCTGTAGTTTCTCGGATCATTTCCTTTGCTTAGATTCAACACTTTTCGTGGATAAGAATACAGAAACTCAGAGAGGTTGAATGATTTACTTTAAACACTGTTTATAACTTCAAGACATATAATATTTATTGAGTGCATACTAGATATGTCAGGTATGATTCTAGATCCTGGAGATGCAGTGATAAACACAACAAACTCTCTTGCATTTAAACTACCAATTTATCTCAGAGCTGTTGAGTGGCAGAGTGACATTCAGTTGAGGTCTCTCGCGTCAGACCCCCTGGGCATTTTCTACACACATCATCCCCCAGTTTCATTGCATATCTTTCTCTAATTCCTTAAACAGGTAGTTTTCTTAGTATTTGTTTTCGTAAATCTTTATTTCTGCAGGTATTTTGGAGTATTCAAGTGGAAGAATATTTATTCCCTCCAGATGAAATTATCAAGATAATGTTTAGAAGGTTGATAGAATCTGAGTTAGCTCTGGCCCCCCAACCGCAGGCATGGTTTCACTTGTGTATTTAAAATGCGCATTAACTGTAATGTGAGTCAAATTGTGTTTCTCAGAGCAAAAGAACTTTCAGGGAGGTGTTGTCTAAATCCTGTAATAGCAAGAGGGTACCTTATTATTTTCAGAAAGCCCTATTAATGGAAAATAATAATTTGTCTCTGTAATGGATGCCTAAGCTAGCTGAAATTTATATTAAGAAGTCTCTCTGTCCTGCTGAAAAAATATCCAATTAATTCTTCTGGATATTAAAAAAAAACTTTGAGTAAAAATTAATTTTTTGAATTGCCAACCAATAATAATTATCGGTTGCTCCCAGCACCCAAATGCTGACTCAAGGGCTAGGTCACTATCTTGTTGAGATTAGCTGTGCATTTAAAAGATTATTGACTGAATGCTTGAACAAATCCTTAGGTAAAAATGGGTCTTTGAAAATGTAGCTTGAAAATTGAATCCAGGCCATCGATTAAAAGAACCCACTAGAAATAAAATTAAGGTTCTACTTGGTCTACTGATTTTTGACCAGACCTACGTGAAGCCCTGATATGTGTGTCCTAAGATTTCACCACAGAAAAAAGATACTCTTGAGCATACTCTGCCCTGTTTATATAAGAGCTTATATTAAATTGACTCTTTTTCTATAGTAGAACTGGGGATAATTCTCAAGTGTCTGTGCAATAATATTACAGATATCTAATGTGTAACTAGGTAAAGTTAGTCAAAACCAGCACATTTAAATGAGTAAATCTGATTTCAGTCTATTTAGTAATAAAAACTAACTACAAGTGGTCGACAAGATGAATATTGTGTCTGAAATGTCCTAAAGGTTGAAATTGGCATCAAAAAATATATAGCATTTATATAACTTAGGTAGCCTTGACTGTTACCAAATGATAGAAATTAAAAAACTAACATTCCAGAAATTTGGTAGTAACTTATTTTGTTAGAGCAGTGTCCATTGTGTCTGTTGCTATGTAGTAGAAACCATTAGAAAAATCCATTTCTTAAGATTTATTTGACCCAAGAACATTAATTATTTAACAAATATTTTAATCCATGGAAGCTTGGATTTATTCATTTGCCTAGCCTGAGAAATAATAATTTTTATTGGATGTATTCATTGCATAATATATTAGAGATTTTTTTCACATTAAAAATGTTTCATAAGTTAGAATTGACTTTGACCCCAATTTAACCTAATTAATTTAATATAATTGCCTCCGATGAGAGTGAAGTTATTTACTTTCTGGAACACCAGCAGCAAATGATAGAACTGCGTCTAAGAACACAGACTGAGCATGACATCACAGGGTAAGGTGAGCCAGAGGGCTGGGTGACACGACGTTTCCTCGTCCTCTGGTATCCCACTGGTTGGGAGGAGTGGGGAGGACAGGGAAGCCAGGGGACAGCAGAGACCGCAGAAGCATTCTCCCTGTGGCTGCTCCAGTGACTGGCACAAGATGCTGAAATCCAAGGTCAGGGGCAGCCTTCTGGGTGTTTCCCAGAGGAAAAGACCTGAAATCTCTCAATCTGGAAGCTGAAGACAGCGTTTAATTTTTGTCACAGGCCATTGATCCCAGTCAGGAAGAGGAATGGAGATGGCAACTGGGAATGAATGGGCAGAGGCAAACGGACTAGAGACAATCTCTTCCTGTGTCTACTTCAAAAATCATGTTGTTTTCACTCAAAAATGCCCCTAAAGCAGCCCGAACTGCCCACTTCTTTGTGACAGGTGTGTGTATGTGTGTGTGTGTGTGTGTGTGTGTGTGTGTGTGTGTGTGTGTGTGTATGTAGGGCAGGAGTAATAGTAGCTTAATAAAAGCAGATAGTTACAAAAAGTCAGGGTAAAAATTCATTTCTTTTAGAGAAAAGATATTTGCCTTTCAGTATTAAATATGTATTTTCTATTCCCATCTCTGGACTGCATATTGTCTATGAAGTTATTAGACTCACTAATGTGATGTGTTGCCAGGAGTGGGTCTCAGGGTGAATCTATATTTTATGATATAGAAAAATATGCCATTTTAATTATCTTTATATCAGGTTTGAGAGTTGTGACATTTGTCTGAAATAACAATATATTTAAGTACATTCTTTACAGCTGGAAGAGATTCTAGTTTTCTCAGAGACCAAGAATGCATGCCTAATACAAAATAAAAGCAAAGAGGATCCTTCTAAGATGAACCAATCTATTAACATAATGTATTTCTATGCAAATGGATTACCAAAAATAGAGCAATTATTTTTAAGTAATGCTTCCAAGTAGCCAAATCTAGTTACGGGTGCTCCATGGTATGATGAAATCTACGAAGGGTCCCTGATCCTGCTGGTGTGCTGTGATCCTCCCAGCCTCTGTTGTCACCCAAACAGCTGCCACTGAAATTGTGGAGATTCTTCATCTCCCGGCACCTGAGTTCACTCCAGAGCTAACGCAAGAGACGGGCTGTGCCCTCCTCCTTCTGAGTCAATAAGCAGCGAAGACAATGTGCAAGGAGCAAAGGCATTGAGGCCAATTCAAGGGGAGATCCAGCATCCTGATTGGAGCAGGGTAGGGTCTGGTGATGGGGGCCCAGGACTTCCTGAATGTGAGGAGAGGTTTCTCCACTCCATCCCCTCAGATACCTTCCAAGTTGGCAAGGATGGGACTGGCTTCAACTAGGGTGGGGCAAGATTGTATTTTCTAAGTTGAGTGCCCATAGCAATTCTAGCAAATGTGGCCTTCCTGAACCACCTTTTTAAAGCTCCATCAAGATGGCTCCGGTTCTTGCTGCAGTGCATGCAGGCATGGGTGCTACAGAATCACTGCCCATTAGAACCCAGGGACCACCGGGATTCTCTAAGCTTGACTGCTGTTTAAGATGCGAGAACACTCAGGCTCAGAGGGGCATGACCTCTTCATGAGGCCACGGACGACCAGACACAGCCACTATCTCTACCCTGGCCTCTTTCCACTGTCCATGTTGCCCCCCATGTGGACACTTTTGCTCACAAACAATGGTGATTGCCCACACTAATGAAGTGTTGTAAAGGTGGCCTCCTTGGCAGTTCTGAGGGCATGAGGTCAATTAACTCATGGAAACCCTCAGCTGTCCATGATGACTTCACAGTGCTGCCCCCACATTACAGAGCAGCCTTGGCTACTGCAGGCAGAAAATAAGCAGGGATAAGAGTTACGCTGTTAACATCGAGAGCTCTGCCCAAGTCTTCTGTTTTAGGATACATTATTCTTTGCCTTGCCCTGCTAGTCATGGGAGGATCGAGGCCATGCCCTACTCAGGTTTGAGGGGCTTCTGGAGCACAACCCACTGCACCACTGCCCGTGGGCTTCTGTTGTAGCCTACAACACACTCACATCGCGACATGATGATGATGTGAAGACATATGAAAATCAGAGGAAAAAACGAAAAAATAAGAAAGGTTGAGAGCAAGGAAGGGTAAAAGAGAATCCAGATATGCATACAGCCTGCACAGGGATGAAAATCTCACTTCAAATGTGCCTCTCAGTTTCCTTAAAGCCCAATATATTGTGGTTAATCTCATTAATCATTGACTAATAACTTTATTAGTCACCACGGAGGCAGGATCTTCCTGTGTAGCCAGATTACAACATAGATGTACGCATCCTCTCTTCCTCACAGGATTTCTCACACAGTAGCTTTACCATCATTATTCCTTATCATTATCACCAGTTATTAATATTATTGTTGTATATAAATCTTCTGTGACATTTCCATCGGCTGCATTAATTAATTTACTCATTGAATGTTGATCGAGCTTTTACTATGTTCCAGGATTGGTGTACACAGAGATCAATAGGACACGGTCCCTGCCATGAGAAGTCTATTGGATAAAATATCTACATAAACCAAATACGTGTAAAATGACATGGATGGACAATGATGGAGGTATATATTCTATAACTCCTGGGGAGGCAGGGTGTGTAGGGAAACACTTCATAGAAGTGAAAAAACTGAATCTAGGTTTTATTTTTGTTTGTTTGTTTATTGAGATAGAGTCTCACTCTGTCACCCAGGCTGGAGTGCAGTGGCACGATCTTGGTTCGCTGCAACCTCCACCTCCTGGGTTCAAGCGATTCTCCTGCCTCAGCCTCCCTAGTAGCTGGGACTAGCGGCATGTGCCACCATGCCCAGCTAATACTTGGACTTTTAGTAGAGATGGGGTCTTGCCATGTTGGCCAGCCTGGTCTCGAACTCCTGAGCTCAAGTAATCCTTTCACCTCAGCCTCCCAAAATGCTGGGATTATAAGTGTGAGCCACTGTGCCCAGCCTGAATCTAGTTTTAAAGGCTTATTAGAAGTGGGTTGTTGGCCAGGCATGGTGGCTCATGCCTGTAATCCCAGCACTTAGGGAGACCAAGGCAGACGGATCAATTGAGGCCAAGAGTCAAGACCACCCTGGCCAACATGGCAGAACCCCGACTCTACCAAAAAAATACAAAAATTAGCTGGGCGTGGTCATGCACCTGTAGTCCCAGCTACTCAGGAGCCCAAGGCATGATAATCGCTTGAACCTGGGGGGGGCGGAAGTTGTAGTGAGTTGAGATCATGCCAATGCACTCCAGGCTGATGGACAGAGTGAGACACTATCTCAAAAAAACAAAACAAAGAAGTGGATTGTTTTGAAAAGAAAATGGGAAAACACCCAGGAAGCAGGGACTTAGAGCTAAGAAACAGCAGAATGTGTGAGAAGAATTACACAGTCCCTAGCTCAGTGTTTCTGGACCATGAAAATGAGGCAGAGGAGTACCTGTTGTCACTGCTGTGACACACACAGGGCCGGATCATGGAGAGTCTCTCTTTCCACACTAACTTTGACCTAATCTTTTGATAATGAGGTGCCAGTGAGGGCCTTAAGGTTTTGTGGTACTTGCTTTCAGATGTACCTGCCCATTTTGCTAAAGCGGAGCCCCAGTCACTGAACATGGAGGCACCATGCAGCATGAGACCTTAATGTGGCCTGCACCCCCTTGTGTGATGTGAGAGAGCCTCAGGCTTGGTCTGACATCCCCACCAGCAAAGAGCCTCTGTGTCCAGCCTGCAGATCTTTGGCCCAAGCAAATGTTGCCATCATGGGAATAACTCCTGGATTTCCAAAAGCTCTATCAGTCACTGCGTGGGAGCCAATTCTGCCCAGAGATGCTGCCTTCAGGAGGCATGTTATTACAACGCAAGCCAGATATGAATATTTAACCTATCTGATGCTAAATGATTTAACAGGTGCCTCTGCAGTGCCTGAGGAAATGTGTTCCTTCAGGGCCTAATAAAAATAGGCATTGTTTCCACGTTAGTGTGCAAGAATAGAAATAAGGACTTCTGTTCAAACTAGGTTGGTGTCTTTTGCATCAGGGATAAGACTCAGCAGAATCTGGAAAGGAATGGAAAATTATCATTAAAATAAACCCAAACAAGAACAAGCACAACCTCCCCACCACCACCCACCCCACGCAGCCAGTTAGCACTCAAAGTGTTAACGCTTGCGCTGAGGTGGTGAAATCACCTATTACCGTAGAGTTCATGGCCCAGATGTTCCAGAGGAGGACAATTTACAGGGTTCCTTTTAGTGCATGGTATATTAGCATCCCATTTTAATGAATTCCATAAATAAAAGATGATGAAATGCCAGTGTTTTGCAAACTGCGTAAGATTAGCTTTATCTTACAATCTGGCTGCAAGAGTCCCATAGCAAGCTTGCTTTTCCTTCCTTGGCTTTACGTTCTGAAATAATGTACTTGCATTTAGTCATGTAAGAACAGCGTGCCTTTTCATTATAAAAATGATAGTATTGAATCTATATTTTTCATATGTCCTAAGTTTCATCTGTCATGCCAGAGAAATCGATCCACTCAGGTAATGGAAGCTTCACCAGGTTTCTAAGATATAATGCACCATTTCCTTACTTTAGTTAGTTGTACTCCAGGTAACTGATCACGGGAAACTACCATCAGAATAATCAACTCTATGAAAAAAAAAAGTGTCTTTGTACCTTTCTAGGGAAGCATTCAATTAAGTGATTTTTATTATAGATGCATACTTAGTCACGTTAACTTGAATATTTGAAAATTATTTACAAATAGAAAGAAATTTAATTATACAAATGATTGGAGAAAGGCGTGGTACCTTAGTTGTTCATAGCTTTAGGAATTTCATAAATCTGGACCACAAGTGATCAGTGTCCTCAGGACAGGGCCTCACGTTAAGCTGCCCTAAGAATAGGTACATCCTGTGGTAAGCAACTTCTGAAAATGTCCTCAGAGACTCTGCACTATGTAGGATCCCCTCCCATTTGAGGGTGGGCTGGACCTGGTGACTCCCTTCTAATGGCTAGAATATAGGTTCTGGGAAGTCACTTCTGAGGTGGAACTGGCACCTCGCTTGCCCTCTCTCCTGCCAGCTCTCATGCTGTGAGCTGCAATTATGCAGAGACCCATCTATCACAGAGCAGAGGCCTCAGTCCAACAGCCCAAGAGCACCTGGATGTGGCCAACAACCAAGGAGAGAGCTTAGAAGCAGAGCTGGCCCTAGTCAGACCCGCAGAGGCCTGTAGCCCAGCTGTCGCTGATTCCAGCCCAAGAGACCCCGCCACAATGTACCACATTATCTGACCACAGAAACCGTGAGATAATAAATGTGGTTTGTTTTAAGTGACTGATTTGTTAAGTTGCAATCGATAATTTAGTCACTAAAAATTGCTCTGAAGATCTTCCAAGCACACTGTTTGAAGGTCATCCTGAAAAATACATTTCATTAGCAATACACATTATGAGGACAGAAAAAACTTATGTAAGGAAGGTTGAAGAGGTTGGCTCAGAAGGAGAGAGTAAAAGCGTGGTTCCAGGGGTTGAGCTGGGTTAGGGTAGGTATTCATCAAACCATCAGTTGGATAGAAGGAATAAGTTCAGGGGGTCTCCTGTGTAGCACTGTGACCATAGTTAATAACAATATACTGTATTCTTGAAAATAGCTAAAAGAGTAGATTTTGTGTTTCTACCACAAAATAATGGTAAGTATGCAAGGTTATGCATATACTACTTAGCTTAACTTAGCCATTCCACAATGTATACCTATTTTAAAACATCATTAGCCAGGTGTGGTGGTGCATGCCTGTAATCCCAGCTACTTGGGAGGCTGAGGCAGGTGAATCACTCAAACCTGGCAGGGGGAGGTCGCAGTGAGCCAAGATTGCACCACTGCATCCAGCCCGGGCAACAGGGTGAAACTCTATCAGAAGGAAGGAAGGAAAGAAAGGAAGGAGGGAAGGGAAGGGAAGGGGAAGGGGAAGGGGAAGGGGAAGGGAAAGGGGAAGGGGAAGGGAAGGGGAAGGGGAAGGGGAAGGGGAAGGGAAGGGGAAGGGGAAGGGGAAGGGAAGGAAAGGAAACATCATGTTGTACATGATATACACAATTATTTGTCAAGTAAAAATAAAGTAACTATATAAAGCTAGATTAGAGGACTTTATGTGTTCAATAAAATAGACATGCTAAAATAGAATTGAAAAGTTTAAGATCCTAGACTCTAGATTAGAGGGTCTGCAAATTATGTCCCTTGGTCCAAATCTGGTCCACCACCCTGTTTTTATAAATAAAGTTGTATTGAAACACAGCCATGACCATTGATTAACATATTTTCCATGGATACTTTTGCTCAAAATCTGCAGAGATGAGTATTTGCAACAGAGGTTGTATGTACTGCAAAACGTAAAATATTTGCAATACTGCTAGCTTATTCTCAAAAAACCCCACAAACTTTGCTGAGCTCTGCTTGCTCTAGCTTAGCCATACTTAAAAGGAGCTTCACGTATTCAAAATGACTAATATCATCAAATGTGCAAGGAAGAGTAAAAGAAGTTCAAGCTCTGGGAACATACATCACGAAACATTTGAGTGTGAAATGCTGTTAGTGTTTACACATCCTCATTGTGATTTGACTGTGGGAGCCATGAGACCATTTTGTTTAAAATAAATGGTGCCCCTCCAGCTGCTGAGACCAGCTCTGTTCTGGTTGTATCTTTTTTCAGGAATTCTAAATGTTTTAATAAAGTACTGGTTTGTTTTATCTTAGATTTCCAATTAAATTGCCGTTTCCTAGGAAGAAGAATTTTGAAGCCAGAATGGACCCTACAGCTCATTCAGTCTGTCGTCTTGCCTTTACAGATGAGAAAACTGGAATTTGGAGGCATTGTATGACCTGCCTAACATGCGCACTCTTTACATTCAGAGGCTGACATAGGAGTTCCTTCTTCCCCCTTTTAATTTTCTACCTTGCTCCTGTTAGAATCTAGTCTGGTATACTACAGTTTGCAATGTGCATGCTTAATAACTCTGCCGAAGGGAATTTTGCAATATCTACAATGGTAGTTACTGCTAGTGCTCACTAAATCACCATGGACTCTTTGCTTCCCAGCACCCCTTCATTTTAGGTTGGGCCCTTAAGACCAGAGTCAGGCCACTGTGAAGCAGAAGTGTCAAAAGCCACTTTCAGGTTTAGCCTTCTTCACTGCCCTGGTTCCAGATGGCCTAACTGCAAAAGGAAGCTTTGTGGGACTCTTCTGCTGAAAAAGAGCCCACAGGAGAAGCACTGCCCTTCATCAGACTGTGATACAAAGGAGAAATAAAGCTGTGGTCTATTGAGCCACTGATGTTTCAGAGTTTGTTTGTTATTGTTAACGTGCCGGCTATTCCTGTGATTATCTAGGGATCAGCAACTTGACAACCATTTTCATCTAGAATAAAAAAAAGAATGAAGAAATAAACCAAACAAAAACTCTCAGCAGTAAAAATAAATGCTATGAAATTTCTCAAGGTCATTAACCTTATCCATAGAACAATTTGTCTGCTCCGTCTCCAAAGACAAGTTCCACATACTTTATGCTCAAGTACAACGAGTCCACACAAGTGCCGCAAAGAGATTTATTTTAATATCTTGTGTTTTGCATTTATCCTCAATAGCACATAGTAGCCAGCAAAGGAATATTTGTAATCAAATAATCTTGATGATTGGATTTTCCAGCCAGTATCATATTAAAAGATACAGAGCAGCAAAAAATATATAGATATCAGAATGACAGAATGACAGGGAGCAGAAATTAAAATTAAATAAGAGCTCCACCTGTGACAACACCCTATGTATGGCATTTCCCCCTAGACTGATAGAATGGTCAATGCTATAGAAATCACTCTTTTGAGTCTTTTGTTCAACAACCCACTCAATTATTTGCACCTTTGTGTCTGTGTCTGCATGTCTGTCTACTGGATCACAGGAACTATGCTCATTTTAAGGAGAAAAAGGAAAAAAAATGAAAAAAATCCTTAGTCTTTGCCATGAAGAAAAGATAAGGCATAAGAGGTAAAACTTGGGGCTTATTCTTTCTCCACCCTCTCCCACCCTGTCCCCAGAAAGGGGTCTTTGCAGGAGTAGAGGGTACAACAAAATCAAGGACACGTTGATGCTCTTCTCTAATCAACTCTGCAGAAAAATGTGCGGGAGAAAGGCAGGTGGAAATATCTCCTGTGATCCTGAAATTATAGGCTGTGCTTGGAGCACGAACTGCAGCTCAGCCTAGAGCAATCCTCCTGCTCTAATATATAGAAGACCTTTAACTCTGACATCAAGGAAGAAAGCAAGTGTGTTAGCCGATTTATTTCCAAGAATGAATGGCAATTATGTTTAAGTGATGTCCCTTCTCTCATTCCTGTTTAGACACTGAGACTCTGCAAGCTGAACCATTCTGAATCCTGAGCCAGTTCTGAATTCATTTATTTATTCATTCAACAAATATTTGTTGATTATCTACTATACATCAAGCACTACTCTGCATGTTAGGAATCCAGTTAAAAGCAGCACAGTTGATCTACGGCTTCTATTTTTAATGTGAAGACATGCAAAATAATAAGAAAAGAAATAAGCAAGATAGTTTCAGCTGAGGTCTTGAAAAGAAAGGAAAGGTGCATTGATTTGGAGGGGTGGATTGATGGAGACAAGCTAACCTAGGGGTTGTGGTCAGGGAAAGAGAAGAAACTGGAAAAGTAGAAAGAAATAAGCTCCTGCAGGTCCCTGAAGCCCTAGGAAGGGGTCTGGGTTGTCCAAAGTCAAAGGGGAGTCGCTGGAGGAAGGAGAGAGAAGAAGCCAACAGGAAATAATGTGATTATGTTTGTATATTTTATTAGTCTGTTCTCACACTCCTCTGAAGAACTACCTAAGACTGGGTAATTTATGAAGAAAAGAGGTTTAACTGGCTCACAGTTCACGGGTTTCACAGGAGGCATAACTAGGAGGCCTCAGGAAACTTACAGTGATGGTGGAAGGGGAAGGGGAGGCAAGGGCCCTCTTCATATGGCGGCAGGAGAGAGAGAGAGCAAGGGAAGAAATGCCACACACTTTTAAAACAGACAGGTCTCATGAGAAATCGCTATCACAAGAACAGCAAGGGGGAAATCAACATTCATGATCCAATCACTTCCCATCAGGCCCCTTCCCTGACATGTGAGAATTACAACTTGAGATGAGATTTGGGTGGGGACACAGACCCAAACCATATCCTATATTAAGAAGGTGATTCTGATTTGCAGATAGCAAATGAGAAACAGGAAGACAAGTTGGGAGGTTACTGCAGTCATTCAGGCTAGAAATGATGGCACTTTGGACTTAAATATTGCAGGAAAGATGGTGAGAAGTACATGAAGGGAGTGAGAGTTTGGAGGTAGAGACGGCATGTCTGTGGAGGGTTTGGGTACAGTTATTGAAGAAATGGAGGAAAAAAGAATGATTTCTAAGTCTGACATGGTTCCTAATAAGCAAGGGTAATGTTGGTGTGCATCAACATATTTTTTCACTTACTTTTGGTTTTCTATTTCTCTGTTTACTAACGTGTTTGTAAATTTTGTTTCAAATCTCTGTTCTTTCTTCAGGGTTAATTCACCAGAATATGGAAATGAATCATATCAAACTCACATGTCACTCTCTATCACTTCCACCATCTGAAACTATAATGCAAATGTGCGTCTATTTATTTATGGCTATTTTCCATTTTATTTTTCCATAAATAAATGGACATCTGAAATGACTAATTGTTAGTTTTCCCTTCAGAATAACTTTGGTATAGTTATGTGATGATGTTCTAGGAAGATCTTGGGGTCAGACAAATACAGAAAAATAACTGAGCAAAGACTTGGTCAACACAAAACAGTGTCCCAGAGAACATATTCACTGTAGACTATGGAAAGCTTTTCCAAAATACTCAAATAGATTTTTGACTTTCAAGCACCCACCTTCATACTTCTGGAAAAGAAGAGCCAAGTTCTTGTCATTAGCCCAATTTCAAAGGATTCTTGAACCCTTATAGTACACCCTAGAATGTTTTGGGGAGCTCTGCAGTTGATACTTTTTACTGTGTGTAAGCAGAGGTTTTGTCAAAATGTCATGAGCCTATGAAAACAGGCTCTCTGGAGAGTTTATAGAGAGCTCAAAGCTGTTCAGATTGAACATTTGTCAGTGGAAGGGATGTCCTATACACTGTCACCCTCTCGCCTGCAGACCCGATCTGCTGGCAAGACGGAAGGTCAGAATGAGCAGAATAGCTTGTGATCAACATGGGAAGATATGTACAATTTGATTATCCAAATAAATCATATCCAACACCTTTCAGAATGGAGGTTTATGATTATTTTTTATTCCATGCAAGGACGAAAAAGGCTAAAATCTTCCATCTTCTCAGTGGGCTTATGAAAGTAAGACTAAATGTCTACCCAGTGGCAATCCACTCATTAAAATAAGCAGTCTGGAGCCATTATCTTCACAGCAATGTATTAATACAACTCCATTAAATATACTGGGTGTTTTTTTGTAAATGGTTGATGATGTTCATTTGGATTATGAATATCATATTTATTGCTGTTTTATGTGTAATACTCAAATTGATGGCTAATTCTTCCAGCAGCAACTCATTGTGAGGACCATTAAAAAGGATTTTCTTGTTTTCCCTCTAAAATAGGTGAAATGTGACCTAATTTTTATGAGTATTACAAATGAAATATTTATTTAATAAGCACTGAAACCTTAGTGAGTATGTAGAAAAATCTGCTCTGTGTCTGACGTAATTGGAGTCATTGTGATTGAAAGGTCAATGTTATTTCCATATATATCCTGTTTGGGACTTTTAGTCCTGATCTAGCTGTCAGATTAAATAGCAGGGCTGGTGGTTGCATAGGAGTTTTATTCAATGCACTAAAGCGATGGCTCTTATCAGGGGACAGGTCCAGCGATAGTTGCCATCAAAAGGAATAGGAATTTACTAAGCTGGTTCTGTAAAATCAAGATGAGAGCCGATGAGCCAGGAAGTAGTAGAGCTGAAGAGGCTGCACAGAGAGGAGAACTGAAGAACCAGTGAGACAAGAGACAGACAAGACAGAGATGAATCAGAAGAAAAAGCCAGTGGCTGTTATCCTTAGTATATAAATAGTCCTTAGAAATTCATGGAAGTCAAGGCCATAATAAGATACCACTTCATACCCATTAGGATGGCTGTTACTAAAAACAAACAAATTAATTAAAACAGAAAATAAGTGTTGGCAAGAATATGGAGAAAATTGGGAATGTTTGCATTACTGGAGTGAGTGTAAAGTGATGCATCTACCATGGCATACAGTATGGTGGCTCTTGGAAAAATTAAACAAATTTACCATATGATTCAGCAATTTCACATCTGGGTATGTACCCAGGGGAATTGAAAACAAGGAATCAAACATATATATATATATATAATTTTATTTTTTTTTGAGACAGGGTCTTGCTCTGTCAGCCCAGGCTGAAGTGCAGTGGTGCCATCTCGGCTGACTGCAAGCTCTGCCTCCCAGGTTCACACCATTCTCCTGCCTCAGCCTCCCGAGTAGCTGGGACTGCAGGCACATGCCACCATGCCCAGCTAATTTTTTTGTATTTTTAGTAGAGACGGGGTTTCACCGAATTAGCCAGGATGGTCTCAATTTCCTGACCTCGTGATCCACCTGCCTCGGCCTCCCAAAGTGCTGGGATTACAGGCGTAAGCCTCCGCACCTGGCCAGAATCAAACAGATATTTTTATACTTCTGTTCCTAGCAACATTATTCACAGCAGCCAAAAGTTGAAAGCAACCCAAATGGATAAATGGATGGGTGGACGAACAGATGAACAAAGTGAATTCTGGCACGTCCTACAACATGGATGAACCTTGAAGACACTGTGCTAAGTGAGATAAGCCTGTCACAAAAGGACAAGTATTAGAAGCCCACTTATATGAGGTACCTATAGTAGTCAAATTCACAGAGACAGAAAGTCAAATGATGGCTGCTGGGGGCTGGGGGTGTGAAGAGAAATGGGGAATTATTGTTAAAATATACGGAGTTTCAGGTGGGCATGATGACAGAGCTTTGGGGATGGTGATGGCTGCCCGACAGCATGAATGTTCTTAACACCACAGAACTGCATACTTAAAAATGGTTATGATGGAAAATCTTATATAAAAATCATGAAAAAGAAAAACAGATAAATATCCTCATAAGAAGATGGGAAGCTGATATGGAGAGGTAAATCAAATGCCTGAAACACTCTTGGTCCTCCCCAAAGCTCCATTCTCCTCAAAGCTCCGTCCTCCCCAAATCTCAGTCGTCCCCAAACCTGTGTCTTCTAGGATGTGCTAGTTCGTTTGTATAACTTTTAACCAATTTCTGAATCTCGTCAAACCTTAATGTATGTATCTGTAAGATGGTGGTGATGATTCTTCCGTTCCAGCACCACAGTGAGAATTAAGTGTGATAAAACACAGCAGAGTGTTTACACCTGACACTGACAGGGCTGTTTTCCGCTCTTTCTCTCCCTCTCTCAGCTTTGGTGACAGGGAATCCTTCTGTTTTTGCTCCTGTCTTTCAAGTGCCCCTGACTTCCTGTTTCTGCTCCCCTCCTTCCTCTGGCTGCGTTGCTTTCAGGTCACTCTGCACCTTATGCAAGGGCTGTCTGTGCTTAAGTCAATGTCCTCTATGTTGGATTTTCTGTGGATTCGCTAAGCATCATCTTATCTGTGTACCTTCCACGAGGACTAAGTCATGTTTTCACACAGAGGTGCAAGTATTTAACATTTGTTTACTGACTGGAGTCCGTCTCAGTCCTCAGATGGTGTTGCCTGTCTCAGCGCATCATCTACTCTTTAGTAGGCTTTGTTATTCTTTATTTTTTTTAATATTCTTTGATCTTTAACATGAGAGTGATAATTTTTAAACTACGTCCTGGCTATTAAGAAAAGCATAAAAAATCCAATTCTAAAAGAAGCAAAACTTAGAAAATAGAAATATTCAACATGATTCTTTCTCATGTTCACCATTCTAGAAATAATTAGTAACTTATAACTATAGAGTTTTAAGTTTAAAAAGAAACTTCCAGGTACTTTACCAATATTTCTCAAGAGGAAAGCCATTGACATTCAGGGCAATCAGTTCTTCCAGTGAAGGGCTATGTATACATTGCAACATGTGACATTCTGGCCCCAAAAACAAAATCTCCTCATCAGCATCATCATAGTTTATATGGGGTAGACCCTTCTAGTAGGATTTCCTCTTTTTCTGTCTTAAAGTTTTGACCAGGAAATACGTATTTATATATAGAAAGCTTAAATAAATCCAATTTTAAATGAAATAAGACGGGAAAATAAAAATATTTAGCACGATTCTTTCTCATTTTTACCATTTGAGAAATAATCAGTAATTTACAATCCTAGAGTTTTAGGTTTAAAAAGAAGCTATATATTTATGTATAGCTTATATAAATACACATAAAATATGAATATAAATATATATTTATATTTTACACATATTTATATATGTATATGTACATATATATTTATACTCCATAATATAAATATAAATATATACACATTATTTATTTATATAGATACATAAATATATTTTATATATTTATATTTATTTACTATAATTGTTTATGGTATTATTTATATTTTATAGTATATATTATTTTAATATATAAATATATATTTTATGCACTTAACATATGTTTATATATGTGTATATTTATATATTTGTATATAGATACATAAACACATATATTAAAGATCATATAAAAATATAAATAATAGGTAAATAATATGTAAATATATATAGTTTTTAAATTTATTGTATAATATATATTTTTTCAGAATCATATTATACTATAGCTCCCCAAACAAATGAATCAAGGGCATTTAGTGTCATTGGAAAAGCATAGAAACATCCTAGAACAAAGAAGTTATTCTACAAACTTCCACATTAAACGTGATCTGTTGTGAGTCCACTTGTGTGACTGTGATGGTTAATACTGAGTGTCAACTTTATTGGATTGAAGGATGCAAAGTATTGATCCTGGGTGTGTCTGTGAGGGTGTTGCCAAAGGAGATTTATATTTGAGTCAGTGGACTGAGAAAGGCAGACCCACCCTTAATCTGGGTGGGCACAATGTAATCAGCCGCCAGCGGGACCAGAATAAATCAGGCAGGAGAACACGGAGAGATCAGACCAGCTTAGCCTCCCAGCCTACATCTTTCTCCTGTGCTGGATGCTTCCTGCCCTCAAACATCGGACTCCAAGTTCTTCAGCTTTGGGACTTGGACTGGCTTCCTTGCTCCTCAGCTTGCAGACGGCCTACTGTGGGACCTTGTGATCGTGTGAGTTAGTACTCCTTAATCAACTCCCTTTTTATATGCATCTATCCTATTAGTTCTGTCCCTCTAGAGAATCCTGACTAATACAATCAGGTACCATTGACAGCCATAAGCACCCTGATTGGAGAACCATCAGCAAAAGCAATGAGAACCAATGCCTCCCCAAGAGCATCGGCTCCTGAGAGCAGAGTTGGGCTTGGCTCCAGGACCTGACTCCCCACCCACCTGGCAGTTCCTCTGTGATGCTCGCCCAGCTGTTACCAAGGGAAATGAGATGTTTTCACATAAGATCAAATATTCCTTATTTTGTGATTATGCTAAAGTACCCGCCTGTGGAGACAATACTGGTAACAACTTTGAACTCTATCCCAGTCAGAATCTGCATTCGTAAGAGCCAGGAACCACGTCTATTTTATTTTTGACAGTTCGTTAGCCCAGCAACTGGAATGGGTAGTAGAACCGATGATGTGTTGATTGCTTTCACCACATCTGCAAGTAAACACAGAGCTCAGAAGTTCCGTGCATAAGTCAGGGGCATTTCTGTCTTTTTGATGTTTGTTTATGAATGTCTTGGAGTCCATGAAAGTGGGAGTGGGGGACAATCAGAGGAGGAACTGTTGACCCAAGGCAGTGAGAATGAGGAACTAGAGAAGGAGTAAGGGGCTAGGGAGGCATCAGGGGAAGAGAGAAGTACCCAGGAAACACAAACACAGTTGACAGTGTGGCAACAGCTAGAGAGGAGGAGGAGAAGGAACAACTGTCCTAAATTCACCCCCTGGAACTCTTCTAACTCAAAGACTCCAAAAAACCATGTGCCACATCCAAAGTTACCTCACCAGCCAATGTGAGGATAAGTAAAACTTCAAAAGAACGCTTATCCCTAAGATATCATTGCTGTTAACAATCTGTCTATCTATAGCTTTTAAACATTGGCTTATAGGTTTTTAACTGAGGAAGAAACACAATAGGAAAAACTTAAGAAGAGAATAAAATATTAGAAGCCATGCCTCCTACAGCCTGAACATAAATAAATGTTTATCGTGATAACAGGGATTATTAAATATGCTTTGGCTCATTGAGTATGAAGTAATAGAAGCAGAGTGAAAAGAATATCTGTGACTTCAGCTCGAAGAATGGTAAACCACCTACCGCCTCACTTTTTTAGTTAATTAGAAAGACCAAATAGCACATCTCATTCTTAAAAAAGAGAGACTCTTGTTTGAAAGCACTCTCTACACTACAAAGTACAATACAGATGAAAGTAGCTGTTTTTGTTATTTTGTTCCCTTCAGGCCAGTGACTTCCGCTATGATGCAGTGAACAGGGCTGCTAAGGGAGACATAAGCTAACGTATATGGAGCATTTCTTAAAAGCTGAATGTTTTTTATAAACACCACTTGACCAGTTATCCTAAGTTCTTACTGAAACATTATGAACGGTTACATTTCTCAGAGCTGTCCCAAAGCAGGGCCACGTCATAGAGCATCTGTATTGGAAGACATCAGCTGTGAAGCTGTGTGTTATTACATTCAGATGATCATGGATAAGGGCATTTGCGATTGAGATTGTGTGAATCGGATTTAAACCAGCAAACCACAGCCTTTATCTCAAATAGTTGTCAACATGAAAGCTGTTAAAGCAAACTACTTTCCATGAAAATGTTTAAAAAAAAAAAAAAAAGCTTGGAGCCACAAAGCCATAGGAAGAAGAAAATTTATCACCATGCCTAAAATGGAATTTGGAATCCAGTTGCTTGAAGAAAGGAACAATTGTGTTATATTATGCTGAGGTAGGAAAAGAAAAATCAAGGACTACCTGTCCTCAGGGGATTTAGCAAAGAAGATGTTTCCAATATGGCTCAGCAACCCCAGTCGGAGAGACTAGGCAGCGTTGTCCATGGGAAATTGCTGCAACGATGGGTCTGTTATCCTCCAGTGCGGCAGCTAACCAAAACATTTGGCCACTGAGCCCCTGAAATGTCACTGGTATGACCAAGGAACTGGTCATAACATAATTTTATTTCAATGCAATTAATTTAAATTTCAATAGCTACATGTGGCTTGTGGAGCCCATGTTGGACAGCACAGGATAGCGGTTTCAATAGCATTAAGAGACAGAAAATAACTCCATTCAGCAGAATATCCATTCATTCATCCAACTAAGCAAAATTCACTGGGCATGCCTGTTACTGTGTCAAGTACTAAGATGCAGAGATAAAAAAAAAAACAGTCTCTGTCTTCAGAAGTTTAAAGTCTACTTGGGAAGAAAAGCAAGTACAATAAAATTGTTGCCATAATAAAATGGCATGTGTCCAAGATGTGTCCAAGTCTCTATAGTAATAAAGAAGAGCTGAGTGGGTAGTAGGGTGTTGGAGGAGGCCATGCAGGTAAAGTGGCTACTGTCTAGGTTGTGAAGAATTAGTAGTCTTTAGCAAAATGCAAAGTATAACATTATAGAGTAAAAGCATGAAGGCATAAAGATGCATAACAACATATTGCAACCTGCAAACCTTAGGTACAGTAAAAAGCCTTCACCTGAACTGCATCCTCCTGACCTGCCACCTGTGGATCTCTGGTGCCTGTGAGGTTCTGAGGCAGGTTGCATGCGGACCTCAAGGCTACTTGAGGGCACTCACACTGCTCTCACCAGTTCAGATATTGTCTTCACAAAGAGGCAGCAGATAAGGTGGCAGTGGTGAGAGAGTTCCTTGTGTTCACAAGCCTGCTTATGCCAGGGGTTCGTATTATTCTGTAAAGTAATTAACTATTAAGGAAACCAATTAAATATGAAAATTTAAAAAAAGAAAGATGCATATTAAGTATAAGCAAAACCACTGTAAAAGTGTGAAGAAAGTTCCATAAAACTTGAAGGATTATGTAGTTAAATTGCTTTGCATTCCATTTTAAAGCAAAATATCTGGAAATTATATGTAAGGCATTATGTGTGTGGTTTTCTGTAAGAAAAATGATGCATAACTCCAGCTGACCCATCTATGCTAAAAGAAACATACTTGGCCTTATGTCAGAACTTTGGCAAATCAATGTAAATCTATGCTTTTATGTTATAATAAAATATATGAGATGTCACGGACTAGAAGAATCTATGGAATTATATGCTTCATAGCCTTTCATGGGACAGGAGTTCTTTCTTTCCATCTCATGAGACTTAGAGATGATGGCATTTAACTTATAATTGCAGTGAAAACCCTGAATAACCCTATAAGAAGCAGGGAGTAATCATGGCTGACAACCAGCTGTCATGGATGGAGGTGAAAATTTGAAGAAATGGAAAGATGGCAAGACCTGTTGATTGGCTAATTATGGAGCCTGAATTAAAGGGATGAGTCAGGGATGTTTAGGTCATGCCAGCCTTTATAAATCATTGAATTGTTAAATACATTTCAAATATTGACATTAATGGTATTTATTACTTGTTACATCGTGTAAGGATAAAAGCAGGGTCATCTAAATATAAAAATAAATATTTTATATTTATATAGGGTAGATGACTCTTGTGGCGGGATTTCCTCTTTTTCTGTCTCAAAGTGCTTAACTCAATGTTATGACAGGAGAAATATATAATTATATATAATATATATTGTATTTAATATATATAATTATATATACATAAATACGTAAATACATAAGATATATATTATACATAAATATATATATTATCCTAGTATAACATTGAGTTTAAAACTTTGAGATAGAAAAAGATAAAGACATATATGCTTATACTTATTTCATATGTGTTATATATAATATATACATACTATATAAATAATATAAAAATATATTGATATTTAAATGTTATATGATCTGTTTTTTCCAAAACCATGTTACACTACAGTTCCCCAGACAAACGGATCAAGGCATCTGTGTCATTAGAAAAGGGCAGAAACATTCCAGAGCAAAGAAGTTATTATGCAACTTTGTATATTAAATTTGATCTACTAAGTCTATAGTGGACAATAGGCTGAAAGTCAAATCTTGCTAAACAAAAAAATCTTAATTTCTTCTGAATTTCTAATGCTTCTTTTAAAACAGTAAGGATCTACATTTGGAGAATCAAAGAACAAGAATATTATGAAACAAGGGAAGTTTCCACAACAGAAAAAGTAGAAATATTGAGAACAATATACATTTACATTCATTTTCTGAAGTTCTGAGGTCAGCTGGCTTGAGTAATGGAAAAGGAGAAGACAGGGAAGGAGGGGGAGGAAGTGAAGGATGCATCATCGACAGGAGTGCCCGGGTTCTGCCATCCCACCCAACCCTCTATACACTGCTAAACACCTGAAAGGCAGGATTGACTCCACACTGCCTAGGGCAGAGGCCATGCACCTGTCAAGGCCATGGAGAATCAATCTTGGGGCAATAAAGGTGGGCACAGAGGAGTAAAACCTCAGCACAGGTGTCAGGTTCTAACTGCAGTCTCGTGGAAGTCACTGGGCGAATGGCAGGTAGCTGGCAAAACACTCAAGGAATCACAGACACTTTCAACATGACTTTACTCTCTCTCTGAGCATAAGCAAGCCTGGGTGAAAGCGAGCCTGGGTACAAGCCATATGTACAGCATTAAGGTAATTATATTTTATAGAAAATAGTGGCTCTGAGCCAAGCACGAGCACATGGGTGACCACCTAATTTGCCTCACATGGCCCTGGTTACATAACGAGCAGAGTTGTGCGCCTGTGCTCCAAACTCACTGAGTCATGCTGGACTGGATATCTGCCTTGGTCTATTCTTGATGGCAGCACATCCATTTTTCTTATAGCAGGTAGGCAGGGGGCCTGGGTGTCCCAGCTCTGCTGCTGCTGCCTTCAAGGGAGAAACTCCCGGCTGACCCAGTGAGTGACCAGAAGAGCAAAGGGAGATTGAAAGTTATATAAGGGGGAGGGGCAGTTGGAGGACCACTCCTGAGGTCCAAGCTAGGATCAGCATGTAGCTGACCACTGCGTCTCGAGGCCCAGGAGCATGAGCAGGTGTGGAGGGGAGAACCATCACCTGGCCATGGGGGAGGGGCTCAGTCAGCACGAGCCCTGGACACTCCAATGCAGGGGCCAAGAGCAGATGCCAGTGGCCAGAAGCCAAGCAGCACGAGCTGCAGTTTGCAAAATCCAGTGGAGGCCCAAAGAAGAGGACATAGGGCTTGGTGCCCTCCATTGCTGCAGAGAGGGCACAACCACTTCTGGGTGCCCCATGTGCCATCTGCAGAAGGAGAAGATGAGAGAGAAGAAGACACAAAAGGACAGGATGGCCTGTGTGAATCGTCCCTCATCTTTCCATCAGGTTGAGGTTCTGGAATCCAAAAGGATGCAATTAGACCTGGCATTATTACAGGTGAGTTTGAAGCTCAGCATTCTCAGCTACTGTGGGGCAGCAGAGAATATGTTTCAGAGGGTAACTGGGGAAAGACGTAAACAAACCAAGCTAAGTGGAAGGAAACACCCCCTCAGTATGAGTCTCCACTTCATTATCTCTAGAAAAATAGTTATTTGCTTTGGTAATGGATTCTTGCTTCTTCCATGTCCTGATTTTGAAAGGGGAATGACTGGAACGGCAGCCCTGTCGCCATGATTGCTCATAAGGTTAGGAGGCTGCCCCTCAAAATTCCCACATTCTCACAGTTCAGGGGTGACCACAAGGGGCATGGGGGCCGGAAAAAAATCCTGTCCTCTTCCCTCTGGAGCCTGGGGAGGGTGTGTGCTAGGGGAAGTCACTCTGTGAGGACTCTGGGCGGAGAGATGTGGATAGGGCACCGCATGGGAAGGAAAAGAGAGGGCTGGAGAAGAGGCCATAGAGATGGAGGGGGGTCACGACGGACGTTGTTGTGAGTGAATCTCCCCAGGGCAGGACAGCAGGACTCCCTGATGAAGCAGACACTTCAGCAGGACCCTTAGTGGGGAAGGATTGGGGTGGAATTCAGAGTGGGGAGAGAAGGACGGGGTGAATGTGGTGTGGTGGCTGCTCCCTATGGCACCTCGGAACTGGAGGGAACTGGAGAAAATGAGCCGAGGTATGGAAGCTTAATTTCCAGTGACCAGGCCAGTGTGTTTCAGTTGATAATTTGGCCTTTAAAACGAAGGTCACCTTATTTTGTAATCACAGGCTGGTGAGGGCTGTGATGTGTGGGTACATCTGGACGGACTCTACCTTAGTAAAGAAGGATTCTCAGCATACTGAAGGCCGCAACTGAATGCCAGACAGAGAAGGTACTGACCTGCCTGGAGATCTCCCCTAAGGTCTGAACACAGGTCGAAAACACCCACCAAGAAGAGCCTCCTGTCTTGGTCCCTAAGGAAGCCCACGGGCAATTATGTAATCAAAGAAATAATTTCTTATTCATATGCTGAGCACATTCTAGGTAAGCCTAGTGTCTTTGGGTCAGAAGTTAATCACAGTTAATCTATTTTTATACAAATACGGTATTAAATTTTTAAACATCTCTATGCCATATTTATATAAACAACAGCAAAATGAATCTACATAACCTGTATAAATGTGACATGTACTTTCCCAATAAATATTTTATACTGAAACATATATATTATGGAGGAGGATAAAATAAAGCAATCATATGGCTCTATGGAAATAACCAAAACAGGGAGTCAGCGAGCCAAGACAGGTCATGGTGCCAGCGCATGTATCAGCATGCCTCCCTCTATTGATTAATCCAACAGAGATGCATGACGGGGCTGGGCACAGTAGCTCACGCCTGTAATCCCAGCACCTCAGGAGGCCAAGGTGGGAGGATCACTTGTGCCCAGGAGTTCAAGATGAGCCTGGGCAACATGGCAAAACCCTGTCACTACAATACAAAAGAATTAGCTGGGTGTGGTGGCATGTCACTATAGTCCTATCTACTCAGGAGACTGAGGTGGGAGGGACACCCTAGCCTGGGAAGTTGAGGCTGCAGTGAGCCATGATTGTGACAGTGTACTCTCCAACTTAGGTGACACAGTGAGACTCTGTCTCAAAAGAAAAGAAAAGAAAAGAAAAAGACCCGTGGCATGTTAGTTAGGCATGATGTCTATGAGCATAGCACTCAACTCAGCATCCCCCCATATCATTTTCTATAACAATTATGGTAACTCGTAATGTTTTTACTTAACAATTAATAATGTGATTTATTATATGATTACATAAGAAGAAAGATGTTGTTCATTCATATCAAATCCTCCATTGGGTGGTGGTGATTTCAGACAGAACTGGGTGCAAATTCCAGCTCTTCCACTTGTTTTACAGCCTTAGGAATACCTATAATACTTTTCTGAAATAATGTCCTCCTTGGCCAATTGGATATAATAAAAGCACCAACCACATAGGATTTTGTGAGAATAAAAAGCAATGTCACGTAACCATTTAGCAAAATGACTGGCGCATAGTAGGAGGCTAATAAACGTTAATCATTATCATCAGGGATGTTATTATGTTGAATCAAATAATAATGTCTAAGATAATTAAGAAGAATAAAAACACACACTAGGCCAGGCACGGTGGCTCACGTCTGTAATCCCAGCACTTTGGGAGGCCTAGGCGGGCAGATCACTTGAGGTCAGGAGTTCAAGACCAGCCTGACAAACATGGCAAAACCCCATCTCTACTAAAAATACAAAAAATACAAAAATTAGCCTGGAGTGGTGGAGGGTGCCTGTAATCCCAACTACTCAGGAGGCTGAGGCAGGAGAATCACCTGAACCCAGGAGGCAGAGGTTGCAGTGAGCCGAGATTGCTGCCTCCCGGGTTCAAGTGATTCTCCTGCCTCAGCCCCGCGAGTAGTTGGGATTACAGGCACCCTCCACCAGGCCAGCCTGGGCGAAAGAGTAAGACTCTGTCTCAAAAAAAAAAAAAAAAAAAAAAAAAACCCACTAAAGGTAATAATGAAAGTCAAATCTATCTGAACACTAGCTTCCAAATATTTGACATGTCAGAGAAAACCACGATGATCTTATTTTCATAAGGGTCTGAAATACCATGTTATCTATGTAAATAACAATTCTGATTATTATTAATGTTACTTTAAATTGTATTATTGTATATATTTGGGATGGTCAGCTGAGCTTTCAGGATACTCACTAAGTAAGAAAAGAGTTGTCCAGTCACCAAGCCACTGGTGGAGCACGTTCTGGAAAAGCAAGGAATTGCCATTAAGAAATGGAGAATCAAAAGATTTCTCCACTGCCTCCCCCTAAACCAGGGTACATGGTAATGAGGAAGGCATTCACTGCAGCATTGGCTGGAATCCCTCAAATATGCTGGGACCGCAGGGTTTGAGGAATGTACAGATGTTTCTCAACAAAAGGGAGAAAATTTTTGAAAGCAAAATTTATCATTTTGAGAGTCTCCCAGAGCTAAGATCACTCAAACCCAGGCTATCTAAGATTGGCTTTAGGAATGATGACCACTTGATGACAGGGGTCATAACTTGCAAGGCTTTTATTTAACATTTTATAACTTGATTTACTATATGATTAGATATCACTTGGTGACACAGAGAGAAACAGAGACGGGGCAACAGTGAGTTGTAAGCAGCAGGGGAGAATGGCAGCTGCCAAGGGGTGGACAGGCAGCAGCTGCGAGGCGACATCTGAGTGACAAGGAACCCAGAAGGAGAAAGGGCCCTCCGAGGGGCAAGCCCTGAGAATAACTCAGACCAGGGCTCAGGAAGCCCATGCTGACTGCATAGAGGACCTTGTTTGTCATCAATCAGGTTAGGAAGAACTTTCAGGCAATGAAGAGTATCTCTCTGTATTCAAAAATTGGTTAAATATAAGAGGGCCTTTTATCTGGAACATGAGGACTGATTTGGACATAGAGAACTGAAAATCTAAATGAAGATCTCTTTCATGCTATGGAACATATTTCACTGCCACTGAGCAACATGCTGTGGTTCCACCTTACACATTGCTTTACAATAAGGCTCCTCAATCTTGGCCCTATCGGTATTTCAGGCCAGAACATTCTTAGTTGTGGGGGACTGGTCTGTGCCTTGTATGATATTCAAAAACATCCCTGGCCTCTACCCACTAGATGCCAGTAGCATCCCACCCCTGTCCAAATACAACAAGCAAAAACGTCTCCAGAAATTCTGATGTGTCTTTGATCACAGGTACAGGTTGGCCCCAGTTGAAAACCACCGCTTTACAACAATGATATTCAGTCTTTGTGGAGAAGAGTTTACAAGAGAGCTTATGCAGTTTGGAAGAGCTCCAAGAAGAGTTTAACTTTCCTCATTGCAAGAGGATCACTCTTCTAAATACTACGGAATCTGGTGAAGGCAACCACTCATACCCAAACTCAGGCAATACACATATATTTGAACTCACTGATTTATTTACAGTTCCCCTCAAATAATATATTACTACATGAAGCCTATGCACTGTGATCATTCACCTATTTGTCTCCACTAAACTGTGGGGTCTACAAAGACAGGACTATGCCTCGTTTGTGTTTAAGTCCCTGAATCCCAAGCAAAGTACTTGGCAAAACCTGTTCTCTCAATAAACATTTGTTGGTTGATTAACAGTGATTAATCAATCAACATTTGTTGGTTGATTAATAGTGAATGAATGAAACAAAAGAACACAAGAAAATTTATACTTTCTACCCAATATGAGAAAATTCACACTAAAGGCAAAGATCCATTACCACCTCTATCACACAGAAAATTGAGCTAGAAGCAACAAGTTTAGCACAATAAAATAATGAGGCCAACATCTACTGAAGCTGAAAGGAGAAGCTAGAGATGAGAAGCAGAAACTTTTTCCAATATAGAAGTCAGTGTCTCACTCCATGAGGCACAGGGGTGGAAAGCCCAGGAGTAACAAAGCCGAGCATCCACATTCATTACTTTGGTGCATTTATTTCCATGTTTTATGTGCTCTCAGTAGCCAGGACCGAGTTCATCTTTGTGCTCCCTGTGCCAAGCAATATGTTACTCTGCAGTACATGTCATTCTGATGGATGCTGCTTTCTCCTTGCAGCTGGATAACACTTGAGCCAAAAGGTTACTATCCCCTTGAAAAATGAATGGGACATTCATGTGCATTTTTGTAGATTATCAAATCAATCTCCATGCGCTATCAAAATAGACTGAATTCCAAGAAGAGTATCGTCTCCCCAGACCCAAATGCTAGCCTCCTGCAGAAGTCTTTCAATATGTCTTGGCCACCATGCACAGTAAGGAGAGCTTTTAAAGTACTCTGAAGTTTTTAGCCAAGATTAGCAAAGTCAAGCATCAATAAATGGTATGTTAACAAAATATAAACAAGGTGGGCATAGACCAAGACTGGTTATACTTTGTACTCTAAGGAAGGTCATTAAGTTATCACACCAGTTTGAGTCACGTGCCTAGCTTCCTATTTTATTAGCAAATGCTGGTATGCACTCTAATTCCACAAAGAATATCATTCCGGTTAGCTTAAAACTTCCTTCAATTAAGCTGACATTTATGAACTTTATTTTATTTTTACACACTGCAAACATGAAAATGCAATGTCACTCCATTGCCTAAAGTTTTTTACTGCTATTTTTCATGATGAAATCTGCAACTTGCAAATCATACTGGAATATTCATGCTCTAGCTCTGGGGTCTCGCTCTGGCTCTGGGATCTCTGTTTATACTAATTCCATGACTCTATGATCCAAAAGGACTCAACTCCAGTCCTCTGACTTTATCAGGCTCTTGTGCAACCTTTCCTTTGCCTTTGCGATTGGCTGCCTGGAACGTTGTTCACCTGCTTAGCTCCCGGAAAAACTCCTATAGTTCTTCCAATTTTGTTCAAACTTCCCGTTATCCCTTTCCTCATGCCACCAACTAATGCTTCTGCTTCTCTCCTTTATTTTACTCTACCTTGAACTCATCTCCATTCCAGCTGAAATGATAGATTATTATAATTGTCTGATTTTTTCTGTTTTCTAACACTCAGGAAACCCTTTGAAAGTTAAGAAACATGTCCTTCAGAATGCGTAGATACTTGGCTCAGTATCTGACAAAGAAAAGGCACTCAGATATGTGGAGAAGAAATGAATATACACCACATCCTTTTTTTAAAAAAAAAAAAAGAACACGTTTAGTAAATCATACAATTTGAGCAAACAAGGATAGAAAGGGAGATCAGGGAAAAGAAACACTCAGAAACGCAGACCAGGAGGGCTGCTGCAGTTGGCACTTACGCTTAATGATAATCCTACTTGTTGCCAAAGTAAAGCTTTTAATTTATAAATCATACTTGTCAGAGACTGAGACAAAGGTTTGTTTCTTGGAACAAGCAGGGCCTTTTCTAGCCCCAAGATCTGAAGGAAATTTCTGCCATATGGCTCCCTGGGGGTGCAGCAAAGTGTGCCCTTCGCTGGGAGACACCGGCTTCCTGCCTCATACACATCACAGTGCTGGAAACTGCAGAGGAGGACAAAGGACTCGCCACTGGTAAGGTTCTCCTTTCCCATATAATTGTAGACTGGTGGGAAGTTTTTGTTGAACGGGGAACAGAGATGCCAACTAAAGGCTAACCTGGAAAAGAGATGTGCTCAGAAGTCTAGACTTCCTCCCTGGGAGACCAATGTGTTAAAGACAGAAATATCTAAGAAACTAGAAGCAGATAAAGTTCCTGCAAAAGATACAAAGAAGAAGGGCCGGGCGCGGTGGCTCATGCCTATAATCCCAGTACTCTGGGAGGCCGAGGTGGGTGGATCACTTGAGGTCAGGAGTTCGAGACCAGCCTGGCCAAATATGGTGAAACCCCATCTCCACTAAAAACACAAGAAGTAGTCGGGCGTGGCGGCAGGTGCCTGTAGTCCCAGCTACTCAGGAGGCTGAGGCAGGAGAATCGCTTGAACTCACGGAGGGGATGGAGGTTGCCATAAGCCGAGATCCCACCACTGCACTCCAGCCTGGGTGACAGAGTGAAACTGCATCTCAAAAAAAAAAAAAAAAAAAAAGAAAGAAAAGTAAAAGAAGGAGAAGAAGTTCTCAGAGAGTTGGAGGAGAACCAGGAAAGAAAAGCAACTTCACATAAACCCAGGATGGAGGCAAGAGAGTCAAGAACTGGGCAGCAGGCCACAAGGCCCAGTGCTGCCTGAGCTCAAACAAAAAAAAGGACACAAAACGTCCTTGAAGTTAGTCATGGAATTGTGAGCATTAGCCTTTGGGGAGACAATGTCTGTAGTGAGGTGAGTGAGGCTAGATCACATGGGCTTCAAGACGGTGAACAGGAAAAAAGAAGTGCAGATGAGATTAAGTCCATCAGGCAAAACAGCCAAAATGCTTTGCAACTATATTGGGTAAGATGACCTGAACACTATCCATGCCAAAGTGTCCCCTCAGTGTGGAGACTTTGGGTGAACAGATGACAAGAAAAGTAAAAGAGGGTTACTCCCTTAGGACGTGATTGTAATCAAAGGGAGTGGATGCGAAAAATAAGTCGGAAGAGGGTGAGTATGGACTCATATGTTCTTAACCCCTATGACGTGTTTCCAGTTAACTTCAGCAAGTAATTCAAGTTTCTCTTATTATTGGAAAATTATTGGAAAGACTTATTACCACTATTATAATATTAATATATTTATTAACAATGAGAAAGAAGCAACAAGACATTTTAAGTATGGCCTTTGGAATCCTAATGGGAAATATTAGGGTTGAAACCTACCTTGTCCTTTTTTGTTGCTATAACAAAACACTTTAGACTAGGTAACTTAGAAACAACATAAATTGATTGCTCACAATTTTGGAGGCTAGAGAGTCCAAGCTTAATGTGCCAGCTAATCAGCTAATCAGCTAATTATTGCCTGGCGAGGGTTTGCTTTGTGCTTCAAAGATGGTGTGTTCTTGCTGTGTAGTAAACGTGGTTCCTTCAATCTCATTTGGAAGAGCACTAATCTCTCATGGCTTAATAACATCCCAAAAGACTCTGCCTCTTAATACTATGGTTAGACCATAGTATAACCCTAAGAAAGAAATATGAGTCATTATCCTCAATCCAACATGCTTTATATACCTAAAATATGCCGTGGGGTATAGAGCCGAGAGCTGATTTGGAGCCACCATGCAGGGTGCCTATGATGTCGTGTGTACCTAGATTGGTCTCTGCCATCATTCACATCGATATTACTTTTTAATTTTAATTTTTTTAATTTGTATTATTTTATTTTATTATAATTTTTTGAGATGGGATCTTGCCATGTTGCTCAGGGTGGTCTCAAACTCCTGAGCTCAAGCCACTCCCCTGCCTCAGCCTCCCAAAGTGCTGGGATTACAGGTGTGAGTCACCCTGCCCACCTGACATCAATATAGTCATGGAAAACAGAGGGAGGGGGGCTTATATGTTTAAAACTTTCTACCAAAGGCTTTCATACACATTACTATAGCTATTGATCACAATGACATTGAAAGAGAGGCAAGATACATAACTCGATTTTTTTCCTTACTTTTTTTAACGGAGGTCATCAAGTTAAATATATAACCCAGTTTTGAAGCTGGAAAAACAGAGGCCAGGAGATTGATGTGTCCCTATCACATAGGAGAGCTGGACATAGAGCCAGGGGAGTTTAGCCCATGTTATCTATTACTGCATAACCATTACCTCAAAACTTAGTTGGTAGTGACAACAAATATTATTATCTGACAGTTTCTTTGGGTCAGGAATTCGGAAGAAGCTTGGTCACATGGTTCTGGCTTAGGGTCTCTTTTAAGAAGCTGCGGACAGAGTGTTGGCCAGAGCTGCAGATGTTTGAAGGCTTGGAGATCTAGAGAAGGTGCTTCCACAATGGTGCACGCCCAGGGCTGGAGAGACAGGCCCTTAGGCAAGGCGGCTGGCCCCCTCTGGGCACGTGATCTGAGAGTGAGGGAGGAGAAACAGAGGTAACTTTCTGACTTGTCTCAGAAATCACACACTTTTCCTTTCTACCACAGGTAAGGTGGGAGGAATTAATCTCCAGTGAAAGGAAGGCGGTGTAGCAAACAATGGTGGACATTTTTTTAAACCGCCACACACCCCGACTGCCTGGTTCTTGTTTCTATGACAGTAGAAAACCCTGAACCAACCCCAGGTACAAGGGAGAGGCAGGTATAGTTTATTGAAACTGTTGTTCCCTTGCCTTAATTCTTATTTTTCCTTGGAGGAGCTTTCCACCACTTGTTACCCTATAATGTCCTGCCTTCCTTCTACAAAACCCTGTTTTTAGTCGGTCCAAACACACTATCCCCATCTATTACATGGAGTGTTAGCCAGAAGTCCAAGCTTATGCCAACCCCCATGAAAGCATGGTATATCCAGGCATGCCTTGAGTTTCAGGGCACTCCTTAAACAGTGACACTAAATCACAGGGGCAGTCATCTGTCCTGTCTATGTGTAAGGCCATATATGAAGCAATAAAGATTGAACAAACCTACAGTAGGTCTTTAAATAACAGAAAGGTCCATCTCCAAAACATTTTTTTTATCCATGGTCTATTTTGCCTAGTGAATAACACTTTTTAGAGTACATTTAGAATCTAGAACATGAAAGACTTAGCTCATGTGCAATGCAAAATCCAACTTAATTTCACCCACATAATCTCATGTTCCCCAAATAATCAAATTTGATATGGAATTATCTAATCCCTTTCTATAAAAGATACCACCAGCCGGGTGTGGTGGCTCACACCTGTAAGCCCAGCACTCTGGGAGGCTGAGGCGGGCAGATCTGAGGTGGGGAGTTCAAGACCAGTCTGACCAACATGGAGAAACCCTGTCTCTACTAAAAATACAAAATTAGCCAGGCTTGGTGGCACATGCCTTCAATCCCATCTACTAGGGAGGCTGAGGCAGGAGAATCACTTGAACCTGGGAGGAGGAGGTTTCAGTGAGCCGAGATCATGCCACTGCACTCCAGCCTGGGCAACAAGAGTGAAACTCCATCTCAAAAAAAAAAAAAAAAAAAAAAAGATACCACCATTTAACTAAAAGGTTGTTTTAACATTAATGTGCAAAAGTATTTGATGACACCCATTCAACAGTCCACACTTCTTAACATGTCTCTTATTCAGATGGATTGTGATGGCCAGTATCCCCAGCTTCATGAAGGAGAAAGAGGAAGAAGAAAAGAAGAAGTATGAGGAAGAGCGGGAGGAGGAAGGGTGGAGGTGGGGAGGAAGAGGAGGTGGAGGAAGAGCGGAATGAAAAAATGAAACATTTTGAAAAAGGGGAAGCAGGAGAGAAAAGGAGGAAAAATCTAGGGAAAGCAGTCACTGGACAGAGATTATTTTAAATTATTCTATTCAAAGGCCGAAAAGCCATCAGAGACGTCTTATCTCTGGTGAGCCCTCAAGCTGTCCTCAGAATTAATGCCAAATTGGCAAAGAACTTTTCAATTCTACTTCTATTTGCAATGAAGCTGTTCCATTGTCGAGTGCATTCCGATTATGATTGCAAATGCAGAGAAAATGAGTGGACCGGTGTGCAGCGCAATTTCATTGTCCCTGTGATATATTAAGGATGGTAGCTTGCAATACAACACAAAAAAGAAAACCATACATAATAACCCAGCACATGCAGAGTGTTCATTAAAGCAGCAAGGGAATAGATTTGTTAAATTATAATTGTTTTTATATTTACAATTTCTCCAATAAATTAAAGTTTAGTACACTAATTAGATTGTATATTACGGTACCTGCACGTGCTATTTTCACTCGCTTCACAGCTGGCAGATGGCGTGAGCAGATGATTCTGCTATTAGGAGCCACGGAATTTTAAAGAGACAAGCATAACTGTGTGCATCACTCCTTTGCTGTTCTAGCCATGTGTGTGAATCTGGCCCACTTAAATGCAATACAGCCTCAATATTACTGCCACATCCTTATTTTGAAAACGGCTTATGATTTTTACTATAAAACCTACATTACTTATTATTTTTAAATGTTTAGTACAAATTATGTTGTGTAGACAAATGCAATCATGCAATAATCCAGTTGCAGGTGTTTCCTACTAAATGATAAACTATGTGTTTCTCCTCTCTCTAGTGGGTTACCTGATCTAACAAAAGTCTCAGGATGGTGAAACTTCCTGGAAGAGTAACTTGCCCATTTACCAAATATTTGTTGAATGACTGAATGCCAGACTTCAGAACAGAATCAAATGGCTGAATAGATCATGTGGAAGGATACGTGGTTGAGTTGACTGTCACTGACTCAAGGAGAAAAAAAATCATTAAAAGCGGAGAGGTGAAGGGTAGTTTAGCATGATCGACGCTGAGTTGTTCCCCGAGCTGTTTGCAACGTTGATTGCAAGCGCGAATCCTCCTCAGGGAAAATATGTCCTCTTGTAGATGGAGTCATATGCCAGCGTCTTACCAGGCGTGCGAACCTCTCCCAAGGGCAAAGTAGCCCCACAGTGAAAAGAAAGCCGCGCCCCACCCTCACGTCCCCCAAGCAGCCCCAGAGGGTCTACAGGCTCTTAAAAGGTGGGTTGAGTGACTCGGGCGTATTACAATTCCCAATGTATTCAATTCCATCCTTGACCAAATCTCCCCACATCATCCTGCTTTTCAGCAAAGAATCCAGCAGTACTGACAGAGTTAGCTCAAGGTGGCTATGCTGTGTGTTTGCCTGTCCAACCCCGGCTGAAGTCCCCATGAGCGCTCCTTTTTTGTCAGACCCTCTTGCACAGCTCTTGCGGTCTGGGAGCGGGACATGGGCTTTGCTTTGCTAGCAGGATTTGCTGGCCCCTCTGTGCTAATATACATGAACGATGTCAGATAGTCCCCATTTGGAAAAACTGTTTAAAATAATCGGTAATGTAAGCCAAAAAATTTAAAACAATTTTGTTAAAATTTGACTCTTTCAAACAATGTTCTACCTTATAATCTATTTTATTTAAAAAATTTTAATAAAAGACTTTTTTTTTTGAAAGCTTCAACTGAGACATGCTAACATGGTCTCTACCAATGTTAATTTGTTTAAAAATACATATTTTAACAAATTAATTAATTATCAATTGTATAGACAGATTACATTATATGGTAGGTTTTTCTATTGCAAACTAAAATCCAGTATTTACTTAGGGATATTATTAGGCTACCTCAGTGGCAACTGAAATGAAGAATTTGAGCATTAATACAAAATATATCTTCACTGTAGCTCCAGAAGGAGTCAGAAGATGGCATGGGCTCACGGTGCGGATGGAAGGTCTCTCCAGATTGCATCTAAATGTCACATGGAATCAGATTACCAGAGAGAAATGAGTGAGAGGGAGGAGGTATCTGCAGCTCTAGATGGCTGCCCTGTGCTAGCAGGGCAGGTCTGAAGATCCCTGGGGTGCCCGAGGCTTCTACAAGATATCTGCGAAGTCAAAACTACTTTTATAAGAAAATTAAGATGTTATTTGCTTGTTTCATCGTGTTGATGTTTGCAGTGCAAAAACAACGGTGAGTAAAACGGCTGGCCCAAGCAGAATTGAGGCAGCGGAACCGAATTGTTCTAATGGCCATTGTGTTCTTCCTGCCATGCCTTTGCAGTTAAAAAAAGTGTAAATACATAGGCACACATACACATATTCCAGTTTCCCTTAATACCCACGATGCAGCTATAAAGATTATAAATATGATTGAATGTCAACCCTTATGTACATACCTTTTTGCTCCTCTGTGTGATAAGTGTGAGGTGTGTTTTGAGCACTTCCCTGCGTGCCAGAGCATGATGGTTATCACACTCATGTCAAGGAAAAGGTCCTGACAAGTATTTGAGCTTCCAGCTGAATTGGCTGCTCCTTTCATGGGACACTTTTTATTTGAAAAGAAGACTGACAGACAAACCGGCTACTCTGACCAGGGGGTGTGGCAGATATTTTCTTGAAAACGAATGAAGCGAGCCTGTCATTTCAAGAAAAAACAACTGGCTATGTTTATTGACAATGATAATATTTCAACTTTCGAGTGAAGGTCAGAAACATGGAAAACTTGTATCCATTCATCTGAGCCTGACAGTGTCTCTCCGCTTGAAGCTATTTTTGATGAGATAGGCAGTGATAATAACCAGTGTGTAATATTTTTGCCATTGGATAATGAAATATGTGGACGTGTGGAAAATCTGGATAACTCCGTGAACCAATGTTTTCAAGGGGCCAGTGCATGATGTTATGAAATCTCACATAGATGAAAGACCCATTCAAAGTCCATGATAGACTAGTGCAACGGAGGACAAAAAGTTCACTGACATAGTTCCAGATTTCCTCATTGCAACTCACCTTTCAGAAATTTATATTCTTCAAATTTCTTTGTAATATCAGAGAAGGATATACACAAGTATCATAAAAGGTTGTTAAAATTATCCTCATATCTTTCTGAATCTACTTCAACCTAACCACTTGTTGGAACAAATCAGTGGAGGATATGGGACTCAGTTACGTTGCATTCAGCCTGACGACAAAGAGATTGGCAAACCTCGAAGCTGTTCTTCTCACTAAATTTTCATAAAAATATGTTGTGTTGACATGTCGTGGGTTTATAACAAATAAATATTCCAACAGTTCTCGGTCTTAATTCTTAATATAGTTAATTCCAATAGAAATTACCCATATAAATGAAACCTCTTAAGAGGGCAAAGAGGTTCTTGATAGTGGAGAATTGCTGGGTCATGGAACTGCCATGATTCCTGGGCATGGAGGATTCATTTGAGGTTATGGATTATGGATTAAAACTGGGCTCAGTGAGGGGCTAACATGTTGTTCTCCAGAAACATCCATGTGTGCAGTGTTGGTAGAGTATAGAAAGCAAATTTGTTTCTCTAATAGACATCATTGTCTTTCTTTACAAGCCATAAAATTAATGCCAGCTGATTTTATTCTAAAAGAAATTTGGTTGGTTAAGGTGCGGAACGACCCAGAAACCTGCAGACCCAGGCCATGATGGACGAGACCAAAGGGAGACAAGGTTTTCAGGAGCACAGGCAAGAGACTCTGGCCTGGAAGGGACAGGAGATGCCACGAAGCCCCTACCACTGCCTCAGGCTGTCGCTGCTGGGGCCCTTGCCAGAGCTTCCCTGGACGCAGAAAAATGGGCCTTCTCTTTTTGCCTCTGTGATAGGAAATGCTGCCTGCCTCCTACTTAGAATCATACACAGTGGTAGGAACTCCCCAATATAGAAAACTGATTCCGATTGTGGTTCAAAAAAAATATATCCTCATATCCTGCAAATCCCTTTCTCTATGATTTTCATCTCTTCCCCAAACTCTCTAAATTTCCCTGAGGTTTTGGGGTTTTGAGAATATTCACACCAAAATGATTTACAGTATTTCTGCTATTTGCCCTGAAGTAATAGAATCTAAAACCAGCTTCCTGATTAAACAAAGTAAAAAACAAAACAAAACAAAAACAAGAAGGGAGAAAGGCAAGGAAGAGTGCAATAAACAGCGGCATATAAAAGGAAATTAATAGCCTAGGTTAGCATTCATTATTACTATATATTCAGCTCTTATACACACACTGCAGGGTAGACAACCTTGTGACTGTCGTCTCAGACATTGACACTTGGGCTTAATGCACCTGGAATAGTTTTTTGGTTTATTTAATTCCCAAGTTCCAAAAGAACAGAACAATTTGTTTCCTTGTTTGTTTTGTAATATACTGTTAGGATGTATGAGAGATCAGGAGTAAGCATTCTGAGGCCAAATTCTGCTCTATTCTCAATCTACATGGAAAAATACCGAGACAGGTCTGTGTATTTTGTTTTTGTTTTTGTATTTTTGAGATGGAGTCTCACTTTGTTGCCCAGGCTGGAGTGCAGTGGCGTGATCTTGGCTCACTGCAACCTCCACCTCCTGGGTTCAAGTGATTCTCCTGCCTCAGCCTCCTGAGTAGCTGGAATTAAAGGCGTACACCACCACAACCGGCTAATTTTTTTTTTTTTTTTTTGTATTTTTAGTAGAGACAGGGTTTCACCATGTTGGCCAGCCTGGTCTCGAACTCCTGACCTCAAGTGATCTGCCCACCTCGGCCTCCCGAAGTTCTGAGATTACAGTCGTGAGGCACCACACCCGGCCCCTGTGCATTTTTTTAAATGGCCAAATTTTGTAAAGTTTGTTTCTTAAATGGATGGGGCAGGAATGATTCTGAATGGGATTAAAACCCCCTCTTTAGGTATGGTATGTGTTGGATATTTCGAATTATCTAAAAATTCTGTCCTAGGGCATGACAAATTAGTAAGTACCCATTTAGCATGTGATGTTCATATAGCTTCTTAGCCACTACGTGTTCTCTGCACAGAAACAATTTGACAGGGTCTACTCGTCTCTACGATCATACTTGCTTTTTCTTTTTATTATTTAAAGATGTATTTTTAAGGAAATAAGGAAAATGGCCAGGAACAAATGACTGAGAATAATGCCTTCTTTTCCAGCAGCAAATCTCTGCTGAAAGACGGAGTCTGTATTGCCAGGTGTGTGTTGCTGTGGAGGGTCAGCACGTCTGTGTTTACCTGACCCCTCTCTTGACTCTCAATCTATTCACTAACTCATGCTACCTTCTTTTCAGGATCTACCAGAACAAATTCTTGATTTCAGTGTATATATATTTTACGTTTTTTAGAAAAATATGGTGGTGGAAAGCAAGAATTATTGAAGTTTAAGAGCTCCTGTGCAACAGAGGCAACAAGGGAAGAGCACTGTTATTTTGAAACACGATTTAATATAGGCAGGAGAGACAGACAGAGATAAGGACTGCCCCCAGGCAATAATAATATTAGAGCTTAGAGACCCAGGGGTGGTGATTCATTCAACAAACAGATACTTACTAGGCAACTTCTATGTTCCAGAGCTAGCCTACTGCTGGTACCGCATGCCACCATATCTCTAGGGAACAAGAGAGTGGTCACACAATCATACAACATTAATTTTCATAGACCCAATGAGTTTGAGTTTTGGAAGGACTATTGCAGACCACTAGGTCTAATTCTTTTCTATTAGGAAAATAAAGATCCAGGTTTTAAGCCAATTCCAGAAATAAACCCAAGTCTACTTTTTCTTTACTATGTGATCTTTTCCTTATGCACCTACACACCTACACCTACACACACACACACACACACACACACATATAAGCATCCAGGGTGAGTAAAAAGACGAGAAGAAAGGGATCTCAGGTAACTGTGCAGGATGGCAAAAGTAATACGTCTGGGTCACAGAAGTTGGGGAACAAAAGAAAGACAGACAGCCTATATTTTTCATGATACTTATTTTTAATACTTTCAAAAGCAGTGCCTGGGTTTTATATTAATTGGACACTAAAAAACAAACTTCTACGTGTCCAAACTTTCTAAAATAAGTCCTCTGTGGTATCCTAATAAGACAAAGTTTGATTTTCTATTAAATTCTTTTAAGTTAAACATGAGCCCAGCTGAAGTCATTTGGTATGAGAAAGAAGTACAGAGTACACCTGAAAAAAAACTTGTGTTTCGAAGTAACAAACAAATTAGCTTTTTTTAGATAGTACTTAGATGTTTATTTTAACTGTCTACAAGATTTGCCAAAAGGGAAACCATTCTTTTGATACTGCTTAAGGTCAGAACAAGTTGGAGTGTGAGGAATATATTGCTCATTTGTATGCTTTTGAAAATGGTTTTCTCTTCCAGCCATTTCATATCCAGATGTTCTGATTCTTCCAACTCACAAGCCATGTAGATTATTCCTGTTTTTCTTTGTATCATGTAAATATTTTGTCATACATTAAAATTATGGGAAATCATGGTATTTTTACGATTTCAAACTTCGAATCTGCAGGCTTGAGAATGGCATTAAATCTAGCTGTGTTCTCTTTCACAGACACAACCAAATGTCATTATTAAGATTTAAAAAGCCAGGATTCCTATGCACTGTCCACCGGCCTCTGTTGCTTTTGATGGACTTTACTGGAGAAAGAGCTGACAGAAAATTTTCAAGATGGACAACTTTATTTTAGGCAGACTTCTTTTTTAACTTAATGAAACTTGACATATATCAGAATGCTATTATGATGGATTTGCTATAATTTGCTATTACTATAGCTATGAAAATTATGTATTCATAGACAATCATTTTTAAATCAAAATGTTGTATTTGTACTTTTCAAAAATGTTATTCTCCTGACATAGCCAACACGACGCCCCTGGAGAAAGCTCTGGTGGCCTGGGGCCCACGCCTTCCATTGGGCTGGCGTCAGTCAAGTGATGGGAGCCGAACCGCCCTCCCCTTTCAGTGAGGCAGCGCCCCCTGGTGGACTTAAACGTGCAGTTTTGGACATGAGCGTTGTAAGAAGGAAGTGATTTCCCACCCTGCCCTTGGTAGACACGTTTAACTCGCCTCACTTTCATACTTACCTCTGTAGATGCAAATTATACAACAGGACCAGATAGAAATTCTCCTAAATCTGACATTTTTTTGGTGTCTGAAATGAAAACTACAGACTATTAATTGAAATTCCATGCAATGTAATGTATTGGCTCACTGGCATGAAAAACCAGCAAACTCTGTGGGCTTTTCGACACAGAGATTGAGAGAGGAAGGAAGAGAGATCATCCTAAAGTTCTTCCAGTTGCACAGAACCGCCCCCGAGGCACCCCTGCACCGGCTCTTTGGTTCAGAGACCCTGCATCACATCCCACTGACGGCGTGATAGAATTCAGCTCTTCTTCATCCTCCGCCAGGAAAGGAGACTGTGTGATATTTTTACAGACCAATTCCATTTGCAGACTATAAAATGCTGTAGGAATTTCTCCTTTACCTGGCCTAGTCTATAGGTGAAAACACTAAGGCCGAGACAGGATATGAGGCATTCCCTGAGGTCACGCAGTAAGATACAGCGTGGACGAAGCGTTTGCACCCCTGAAACGATAACACGTGGGTTCCCTGCTGGATCTGTCCTGGTTTTATCTTCTTTTTTAAAAATCCGCATAAGTTCCTTTGAGAATCTACAACCCGCATTTTTTCATTTATCTCTGTGAAGGATGCTGCAGAATCTGCGTCCTCCACGACAGAGAAGAAGAGAATGTGTCATGGCTTTAACACTTAGAGAAGAGCAGCTCAAATGTGGCCATTTAAAGAAACTCACCGAAATGATAGGGTTTTTTTCTCACAAAGATGGCCTGTTCTAGACACAAGATCGGGGCACAGAAGGTACCAGCAGAGCATTAGGAACCCAAAGGGCCTTATGACATTTGAAGGTCACTTCAACCCCAGAACCTGAAGCTGCCAGGCACTGTCAGGAGGCGTCTCGCCACCTGAGAAAGGATTAAAAGGGAGAGTCCAAAAGCTTCAGGAGGAATGTGGAGGGATCCTCCTCCCCAAAGAAACAATCAACTGAATTCTAAGAAACCCCGGGGCTAGGATTTGAGAGAGGGAAAGAGCCCCGTCTGCCACTTACCATGAAATGTGTTTCCAAGTTAGTTTGCTTTGACTCTGCTAAGCTTTGGACAGGTTTTATTTTACTCCCAGAGAAAAAGTAAAGGGTACAACCAGAAGAAGTTTGTGCTAAGGGAAGCATGCACTTTGCTATTAGAGTCTATATTCCATATTCTCAAAAAAGTTATATGTCTGAAATGCAACGGTATATTTCCTTTAAAAACTGAATGTGGGATACAGCAAGCCGGATTCAGTTGAATAGGATGCTGAAGATTTTCTTTAAATCTGTAATTTTATTATATTCTTTGATAAAGTATCTTTTTGTTAATAACATATGAGAATGTGGTAGTGTTCAAGGAATAGGTGTTTGACAGCATTTTTAATTAAGAGCTCAGAGAAGTAATGGAAGACATCACTAAAAATACTTTTGAGGAAATTAAATATCTGGATTATTTCAAAATATTACTTAAAATACTAGAAAATGCTTTTGAGGAAATTAAATATCTGGATTATTTCAAAATATTACTTAGGAGCATTTCATGAAGGAATATAATGAAGGTGAGAAGGGAAAGAGCAGAAACAAAAGAGGCCCATATTAAAGATTTTGTAGTGCTCAAACCAGGCCCTCTATGCAGGACACTCTTGAAGCCCTGAGGAGGCTTTGAAGAGGGAGCTGTGGGCGTCCACTGCACCCGTCCTGGGACAGGAATCAGAACCGCCCAGTAAATGCATTAAGCACACCTGCCCTTCTCCAGTTGGTACAGTGATTGGTGCCCTATTTAACTTTTCCTGTTCCCTCACAGGTCTTCTGGAGACTTCTGAGCAACCTGTGATACGTGCCCCTGTCATTGGTGATGTTTCCATGTCTCCGTGTGATCTGCAAACCCCTCTGCTAAAAAAGAATTCCGATTCGCATTCTTCCCTCTGGGGCTGCACCTGCTCCACCTGTCTTTACCTTGCGCGCACACTGTTTGGGGAAGATGCTTTTTCTGAGACTCTCTGAATGGAAAGCCATCATAAGAAGGACATATTTGTGAACTGCTTGAAAGTCCTCTCATACTTTCCAACGCAGAAGGACTAAAGTCTTTGTCAAAGTTAAGGTAAAATACATCACAGTCACTGGATCCCAGGCTGCGTAAAAACTGCCATTGTCTCACAAGGAAATATGCAGCCCTCCATACCAGCCCAGCAAAGAGTTTTTAAAGAGATCATTCTGCTTACTAAGCCTGATCTACAGTGCCAGAGTATAGGGCTACATTTTTTTTTTTTTTTTTTTTTTTTTTTTTGCCCTTCACGAAAGACCTCAGATTAAGGTTTAACTAAAAATTTGTTACTAAAGCTCTCTTTTCCTTTTCTTTTCTGTTTCTCTGTCTCTCCTTTTCTTTCTTTCTTGGGTGAAAAGCATAGGGACAACTAGCTAAGGCTGTGAAATTCATATCTATCTCTCTTTCTTTCTCTTTCTTTCTTTCTCCTTCCTTCCTTCCTTCCTCCCTTCCTTCCTTTTTTCCTTTTCTGTTTTTTTTCTTTCTCTCTTTCTGTGGAATTCTAATCTGTCTCTCTCAACACGTGGCCAGCTTGCACATATGACATAGTAGAGACCGTCTGACAAGGATCCTGTGCTGGTGACACTCAGGTGACGTTAATGAGGGAGACACACATCGTGTGTCACAAAATGTTATACAATGAGAATCATGAGAATCAAGGAAATCATGCCGGAAGGCATTTGCCTTCTCAAAATGAGACATGAAGGTTCTGCTGAAAGTTGCTTCTCTCAGTCCCCTGGAGAACTGGACATAGCAGCATTCCGAGAAGTGCAGGGACTGAGTCAGGACCCTCATGGATGTCCTGGGAGGACCAGGAGGGCAGAGAAAGGAAGGACCACCGGTGAGAGTGGGCAGAGGAGAAGGGAAAGGAGACATATGGGGAAGAAGGAGAAGGCAAAGGAGGCACAGAAAGAAAATATAAAGAGATTGTGGATTGAACGTACAAGGATTTAGGCTTTCTGGTTCTGAAACAAACAATTTAATAGAGGTCAGTGGCCCTCCCAGAACCTGTCGTCTGTCACTGATGAAAATGTGAACCAGGCCAGCTTAAACCCAGATCAGTACTGTGGTCTCCAAGCAACACCACAGGCCTTACCACCTGGACCTTAGAGATAAAGTTCCTCTGAGTCTCCATCCATCTCCAGCCCATCACAGGGCCCAGAGCCCTTCACGAGGCCAGCGCGAGACAGGTCATCCATCATTCCTGGCCAGTGTGTGGGTGTGCAGATGCCCCGGTGTGAAAGGACCTGGCTACCTTCCTTCGATTATTTTACTCTGAAGATCTCCAGCGGAGCAACTGTGTAGCTTTTCCTTATGCCATTTCCCCATTCTTCGGGTGTTAAAATAATATAATTTGATAATATTATAACATAATAAGACATGATCATGTGCAATATAATAGCATAATATAAGTAATATAAATAAAAGTAAAATACTATAGTATGTAATATAAATAGACTATAATATAACACGATGTAATGTAATTTATAATAATAAAATAGTGAGAGCAGCACAAGGCTCTCTCTTAGTACATACTGATCTTGTTGATCGCTAACCAAAGGCCCACTGGGCAACGGGTGCCCATAGCTCCTACTCTCTCATGGTTCAGACCTAGGATCTCGATGATGGAACACTTATGGCATTGGTAATGATAGTGTTCATTAGAATGACTGCTGTGGGGGTCAGGGTTACTATGACCCAGTGCCAAGCCCAGTAGGAAGAATTTTAAGACTCTGGGAATTCAAATGTCGGCTCACATGGTAGCCTGAAGAACATATATTTAGAATCCTTCTAATTCTCATTCTGTCCACAGGATCATGCTTGGATCCCATCTGCGCGTGCCAGGCAGGCCCCTTTTGATCCTCTGCCACTGAGCTTGTCACCCTGGAGCTGGGAGGAATGTTGATGAACGGGACCTCTCTGCTTGCTGGATAGCCAACTTCGATGGTAAGCGGGCTGCAGCGGCCTTTCTCCTTCTCCTTGACCCAGCAGATGCATGCTGTGTGGGCCGGGCGTGGGGCCTGCTTTGCTGTGTTAGGACAGGGACCCAGGAAGTGGCTGTAGCAAGGTCATCAGGCAGAGCCCCCACCGAGGCAGAGCGCTATTCTAAAACATCTCCAATGCAAAGGTTTTCTTTGCCTCTTAAAACCTTAATGATGGCCAGTTCATGAATTCACAAAGAAGTTCACTTTTTACATAAAATTCTAAATTTGGGGGAACTTTTCCTTATAGTAAACCAAAATTTGCCTCTATAGACCTCGTGTCCAGAGCTGTAGGCTGTGCAAGGTTAGCTTTCTAAATTATAGTCCTTCAAATATTCGTAAACACCTGAGCGAGGTGGCTCATGCCTATAATCCCAGCACTTTGGGAGTCTGGGGAAGGAGGATCACTTGAGGCCAGGAGTTCAAAACCAGCCTGGTCAATATAACGAGACCCCATCTCTATTTTTTTGTAATAAAAAAATGAAAAGAAAAAGAAAGAAAAATATTTTAGGAACAATGTAGATCAAATTCACTGTGCATGTCGCCTCCCTCAAAAGTTTATACATATCACAGAGACACACAGGGCCATGTCTCCAGCCAGTCCATCCCAGCCCAGGGTAGAAAGGGCTCGCCCAGGCTTCTGCTGGATATGGACTTTCTATGCTGCACCAGACACGAGTTGATGATCACTGGGAGAAGGTAGTTGCCTCGACTATCTTCTAGAAAGGGCAGCCACTGTGCCATATACACATGTGCACACACCTTCATGGAGGCACAGACACACCACACACATGCCTACACACCTGCACACACACACTCACACACACACACACAGAGCTTCTATCACCATGTTAGAAATCTCACTATTCCCATTTCTTAGGGCTGAATACAAAATTAGAGAGTGCTGTCTCCTGAAAACCAGTTGAAATGTGCATGTTATTAGAATGGCAAGGAGGCTCTTAAAAATAACAAACAAAAACAACAACAAACTCCCTTTCTAAAATCTAACTATCCACCATCTTACTGGTTTATAATTCTAGAATCTAGGGGTTCCCATCTGTCAACTCAAAAGCTTTCTGTTGACCAAAATCCCAAGGGAAAAAGGTATACAATAGAAATAGTATTGATTAAGACAAGTTAGTGATTAATAAAAAGAAACATAATGAAAAAAACACTGGTTTTGCCAATGATTTACATTGTAAACCTCAAAAGCCACTTATTTCTCATAGCCTCAGTTTCCTCTTAATGAAATCAAAGTATTTAACCCAATGAAGCTGACATTTCTTTCAAGTGCTTAAATGCTCAGGGGTTATTATTATAGCTTACAGTTCAGTGGGGGGAGGTAAAGAGTCACAAAAGAAAAAAGTAACCATGTATTAATATAAGTGTTTAAAAATACCTGCTGGTTAAATAAATAAAGAAGAACATGATATACTTCAAAGTTTTTTGTAAATGAACCTTCCTTTAATTATAAGCTGAAGTAATCCAAGTACTCCTGTGAAGAATTGTATGCATGCCTAAAATGCTATTCCTTTACTACTAATTGCCAGTTGTTTAATCACTTTTAAGATTTTTTTTATGTCTGGGTCATATTTTTATAAATGCCCTCTGTGACAGAAAACTGTCATCCCATGTGTATTTGATTGCCCTGTAGGGAAAAACCATTCAAAGAGAGATAATGGAGGTAAGTTATTCTTTTCTTATTTGATTCCCGCTCGTTAATTGAGTCTGAACCAGAATTTTTAAAGTTGTTTATAGCAGTGAGGGCAGAGTTGAAACGAGCTGTGTACTCCTTGCTGAAGCCCTCAAATGCCCCAGAGCTTAATCTCACACCCTGGAGAGGCTAAAAACGTGTCTGCGAAATGGAACTGGAGATTATGCATTTTAACTAGCATTTTAATAACTTTATTGCTCATATTAAGAAAAATTCCATTGACATGCAGATTGTGTCAATACTTCTTTTGCTAAAAGTTGTGAACACTCTGGCAATCACAAATGAAAGCATTAAGACAGAGAAGATGTGAAGCAGGAACTCTCCCGATTATATGTTTATGTCATTCTATTTCTAACATCTGTAAGTATCTTATATACTGAGCATTACGAATGCCTCTGCAAATAATTTTCCAAACTCCATGAGGAGAGAGTGTCAGGGAGAGGGTTTGAGGCTGGAGTCCTGAGCTTCTGCCTGTCTCTGACAGTAGTACACCTTATTAACACATATGGGCCAAACGACAAATTATTTAACTCCGGTTAAAAAACATAAGAGACTACTTTACAAAAAACAATGTATGTAGTAGTTAATAAAACTTCAGATAATGTTTACCGCGTACCGTTGTGGAATAGCTATTCAGATTAAGTTAAAATTGAAATACAAAAACAAACCAGAGAGAGAAAGAGAGAGAGAGAGAGAGACAGGAAAACCCCATCCATTGAATCTCCAGCATTCCTGCGATGGAGTTTAGTAAGGAAAGAGCACGTGTCGCAAAGCAAAGGCACTGCAGTTCCAACAACAAAAGTAAAACATCTTGTTTACAAAAGACCCCTTTCCGGCTGTTGTGAGTGAACCTGTGTTTGTGAGAAGCAGCGAAGGAGCTCTAAAGCCCACACTTTTCTCCCCTCAAACGGCCATCACAGCGTTGAAGTTCCAAAAAGGGACACCTATTACAGGCCTCTAATGATTATTTTTTTAAGGGCACTTTACACGTCCTCCCACAGCCCTAACGCTGCGCTGGAAAGATGATCCCTGCCTGTCAGCCACAGGTACAGAATGCCCCTTGTCCAGACCCAGCAGAAACAAGGAGCTGCTGAACTCTTTGCCTTGAGTCTTCCCTGAGAGAATGTGCCAGGCTTTGTCTTCCTCGGGACAAAGCTCCTCTCTCCCAGGGGGCTGGGGTGCCACCAAACCACGACATGGATTTAGACTCCATGGGATTGGAGTTCATTCAGAAAATTGGTTTGAGGAGCCTTATCTAACATTTCCAAGCAAGAACCCCAAAGGTCATCCTGCCCTTCTGTAGGGAGCCCAAGTTATAGAAACATTCTCCTTCCCAGAGGAGAAACATTTTTTCGAACTTCTGTGACTGCACTGTGGGAGGCACTGCTCACTGTACACCAGGCACATGAGGATAATTAGCTGATCCTCTTACTCGTAACCCAAAGAAGAGAGTAAATTAATGAATAATACATACACCGAGTTCCCGTTGTCTTAAATGTGTTTTTACGAAGAGGATAGTACTTACACAGATTTATAGAAACTACCTATGGGATTTTAAAGATAAGTAAAGTTATGTATTACTTCTCAAAAGTGGGAAAATTTGGATGGAATTAAGACCTCAAAACTATTGGTGCAATGCAATGTGTCACCTCTCAGTAGAAAAATGTGAGTAGAAATAAGAAAGACAGAAGGCTTTCTCATATAGTAATTTTTTAAAAGTGCATTTTCTTTAGTATCCTTATAAGATTCCTAACTTTTTAAGACCATATTCTTTCTTCAGGTATTCATCCTGCAGACATTTGCATGTTTTAACACAGATGTCTCCACCTATTCAAATAATAGGATGTATTTTTTCTTAAGCTTTGCTGTGATTAAATGCAAGAGCCACCTATTTTAAATCAGGTTTAAAAACCAAGAGTAGGTGTCCTCAGAAATCACAAATTCTGGGGTATAAGGAAATGGAAGTTGTAACATTGCCTCCTAAAAGCTGTTTCTGAAAAAGGCGGCACTTCCAAAGCATTTCTTCTGCAAATGTTTCCTATCACAGGCCTTTCTTTGAGGAGTAAAGGAAGCATTCTCACCCACGCCTCTGGAAATGAACGCTGAAACTCCTGAAAAGTTCTCTGATATTTCCTTTCATGTTTCTCTCAGTAAGCGTTGACTTGAGCACCTCTTCTGTTCATGCCACTGTTCTATTAATACTTGCTACAAAGACACAGATGAAATGGGTAGCTCTCCAAATGCAGAGAAAAACACACAGAGAAGAGTTTACGGATTTATTTTAACCACTTTCCAGACACTTTTAAACATGTCCTGTAGAACAGGCTGGGAAATTATTTTTAAGGTCGCTTGACAAATGAAGAAACTGAAGGAAAGCCATTAGATGCCTAACGGTCACAGAATCCATTCTGCAAAGCTTGGAATCCAGATGGGCTACAGTTGCAGGTTCTTTCCAGACAGTAGCCTGCCTGGAAGTTAAAAAAAAAAGATAGAAAAAAAAGGAAACCTGCCTGACTTCTTGAGCCATTAATTAATCCCTTTCCTTTGCAAGGTGGTCCCTCTACGGTCTCCAGCAGTGCAAATGCTTCCCGGAAGAGACAGGCGCTTATCTTTCCTATGGTGCTACAAAGCTCTCACAGCAGTGCCAAAGTCCAATTCTCCCATAAGAGCACCAATGTAGAAAGCAAACCTTTAAACAGCTTCCAACCCAACGTGAAAGAAAAAATAACCTTATTCTTACTCCTACCCCCATTTCCTCTCCAACTGAGCTTCTCACTGCAAGCCTGTTAGGTTCTCATTCTATTTCTCCTCTTCATTGTTTTCCCCGGTGCTCATGCGTGTGCGCACGTGTGTGTGTACATATACATTAGTATCCTCCCACATCCCAAATACCAAGCCCTTCCTTCCCCTCATTGAAGGACTTTTTTGAATTCTGATTCAAGCAGGAAGCTTACCCAGACCAGGCCGCCCGACGAGACTTTCTATTTTTACTCCGACTTTGTTATACCATTAGACCCTATGATCTATTTCAACTTTCAAAACCTATTTCAAAATAAAGAGGATCCCCTCATGCCCCACCATAAAGGTTGTGAGAAATCATAAAATATAGGTAATGGAATTAGAGTAACAAGTTAAGATGTAAGATCACTTAATATTTCAGACGATATGTGTATGTTTTTGTGTGTCTGTGTGTGTGTATAAAATGCATGGGTGTATATATAATGGGTGTATATGTAATTTTATAATACACGTATAAAATGCCATCACGTGCTACATAAATATGAGCTGTGTCAACTGCATCAGGCAAGAGCCCCCCGATAGTGCACAGCTTACAGGGCAGTCAGTACATGTGGCTTTGTCATTCTTTGTGGTTTACGGTGGGGTGAATTGAAAATAACCTTGAAGGCCAGGCGCGGTGGCTCATGTCTATAATCCCAGCACTTTGGGAGGCTGAGGCAGGTGGATCACCTGAGGTCCGGAGTTCGAGACCAGCCTGACCAACATGGAGAAACCCCGTCTCTACTAAAAATACAATATTAGCTGGGCGTGGTGGCACATGCCTGTAATCCCAGCTACTCAAGAGGCTGAGGCAGGAGAATCGCTTGAACCCGGGAGGCGGAAGTTGCAGTGAGCCGAGATCATGCCATTGCACTCCAGCCTGGGCAACAACAAGAGCAAAACTCTGTCTCAAAAAAAAAAAAAAAAAAAAAAATACAAGTAATTGGCTTGTTAAAAAATAAAAAAGACAACTATTTATCAATAACACTAGCAAAGAAACCAACCTACTTAAGGTAATCTATGCAATTTTGGAAGAAAATTTATATGCAGAAAATCTCAGGGTGACTGACCCACAGACCTGGACTGCTCACTCAGCCGTGAGCTTTTCATGCACAGAGAATAAACTGTCTTACTTAAGCCATAGTATTTTTGGATCTCTTTATGACAATAGCTCAGTCAGTATCTTAACTAACATAGAAATTGGTCCCTGGATGGAAGGTGCTGCTATAACAGAAATGAAACTAAAATGAGTGACCTCAGTGTACTAGTTACATGGAAGTGAGTGTAAACATGAACGTGGCACACTGGTGAATCAGTGTTGCCTAAATATGACAAAATATTATCAAATTAAGAGAATATAAAAAAAAATCAAACTGGCATCTAAAGTAACTCAAAATACTGAAAATGTATCCGTAAGAAAGAATTGGGGAAATTCAGAATATACGTATGCTCCTTACTTTTGTTACTAATAGTGGTCAAAGAGAGAGATACGCGTTCAGGTCAAAACACATTAATCTTCAAGCAGAGATTAATAAAGTGAATAGAGCTCTCTTCAATGGTGTTGTTCTGGCCAGCAGCCTAAGTGGATTGAGAGTTCAGAAATCAGGGTGTCTAGAGGGTATAAGAGAAGCACATTGGTATTTGCCCAAGACCAACTGCGTCTCAGATGTTGTTCCAGGAAGTGTGGATACATAGTTAACTTCTGCGATTACTCTTTACTTCCATTTCCTTCACCTTGATAATAAGGATAATAATGTTTATTTTACAAATCATTGTTAAGTTTAAATAATGTAAAGAATACTGCACCGCCCTTGGAATAGGTAGAATCCCCCCAAAAATGTAACTGATTTGTTCCCATATTCTGCTTTCCCAGGCCCTGCATTGCTCCTGTACTTCTAGCACATGTGTCTGACCCGAGACCTGATGCATTTGCACAATCTGTGCCTCTGCTTCTAGATGGACCTAACTGGAACCACCTGCCCCCAGTGCATTCGATGGCGCATCGTGCATGGCTGCCTGTCACTTATCCCCAGAGTCCTTGTTCTATGTCCTCTCTGTCCTCACCATGTACTTTGTCTTCCCACTTTGTGGAGTCTTCCAGCCCTGTTGCTGTCCTTGTCATCTTCCACATGTGGCCCTGTTCTCTGCACTGCGTGCCCCACCTGGGGGACTGTGCCTCCCCCTCTCCTGACCATTTATAGAAAGGAGCACCTGTTCCTCCCAATAGGACCTGCCCAATTTCAGTTCCTTGGGCTCTCCTGGTTGGGCTGATCTGCATTTCCACAAAGTGTTTTTCTGAGACATGGGCCTCAGCTCATGTGAAGGGTTTTCAGCATAAAGAATACTGGTCAGGTCCATCTGGTAACATTGCATATTCAAGGTTCTGCATGATTTGAATGAAACATGAAACAATAAATTCATCCACTGCCTAGAAACATCTGGTCTCATTTAATAAAATCCTACCACTTGGCTGTCTGAAACAAGACTATTTGTATCCAACATATATGCTGAGAGTTCTTTTATTTTTTTCCCTCTCTCCAGCTGCAAAGCCACATGAGAAGTAAACATGCTCTTTCATGTTATTCTCCATTGAATAGGATCTGAAAGTACTTCCCAACTTTCTGAATAGACTCAGAATGTTCAAGGAACTTCTCACAGATTTGTATCAAAAACCTATAACACATGAAACGCGAGACTTCCTTCAAAATACTGCCTTTTGACAAGTCTCAAAGAGAACATAAATCCTATAGATTGTGACCCTGAATTGTCATTAAACTTGTGTTTACTGCCTGGTTTCCTCAGTTTCCAAGTTGAGTATGCTCAGGTAAAACTCTCTGAAAGTGCTAAGTCTTCTTCCATCTGACGACAGTTTAAGTATTTGGAGATAGATGCAAATTATCACCTCGGACTTCAAATGCTCCATTTTAATATTTTTATTAAATGTGACAGTTTTCAAAGCACGTTCAGATACTTTATCTCATTTTGTTCTCTTGATAAACCTCTAAAATAAGAAGGGAAGGTACTAGCCTCTCTGCTTTGGAGAAGAGAAAATTGAAGTGCAAAAGATGAAATGGCCATGATTTCTAGCTAAGATGGCACCAGGAGTCCACCTCTTGACCAATATCTCTGCTTGAAGCACTCGGCATTAGCAGGTAAAGTATTAGCAGAGATTCCAATAAGATATAGCTTTGCTCTACAATCATGCCTCCTGCATTCTCATGAGCCAGACAGAAAATTCAACAAGAGGCCCATGGAGCTGGAACTGGATGGCCACTGAGTGGGGAAGAACGTCAGCCACAGCACGTGAACCCCTGGGCTTTCCCTTCCATGCTCACGCCTTAATGTCAGATGCTAGGAGAAGTTTTTCTTTATCTTAACAGGAACCTGAAAACCAAAATGACTGGCAACTGCACCTTTCCCAATGGCTTTTAAAAATGTGTCTGGGCATATGCCAATGGAATAGAATAGAGAACTCAGAAATAAGACCACATACCTACAACTAACTGATCTTCAACAAACCTGACAACAAGAAGCAATGGGGAAAGGATTCTCTATTCAATAAATGGTGCCGGGATAACTGAACAACCATATGCAGAGGATTGAAACTGGACCCCTTCCTTACACCCTATACAAAAATTAAATCAAGATGGATGAAAGACTTAAATGTAAAACCCAAAATTATTAAAACCCTAAAAGACAACCTAGGCAATACCATTCAGGACACAGGCACAGGAAAAGATTTCATGACGAAGACACCAAAAGCAATTGCAGCAGAAGCAAAACTTGACAAATAGGATCTGATTAAACTGAAGAGCTTCTGCACAGCAAAAGAAACAGAGTAAACAGACAACCTACAGAATAGGAGAAAATTTTTGCAAACTACGTATCCCACACAGGTTTAATATCCAGCATCATAAGAAACTTAAACAAATTCACGAGAAAAAGAAACAAACAATCCCATTAAAAAGCGGGCAAAGGACATGAACACACAATTTTCAAAAGAAGGCATACATGTGGCCAACAATCATATGTAAAAAAGCTCAACATCACTCATCATTAGAGAAATGCAAATCAAAACCACAACGAGATACCGTCTAACACCAGACAAAAATGGCTATTACTAAAAAGTCAAAAAACAACAGATGCTGGCAAGGTTGTGGATAAAAAGGAATCCTTTTACAGTGTTGCTAGGAGTGGAATTTAGTTCAGCCATGTGGATGAGAGTGTGGCAATTTCTCAAAGACCTAAAGACAGAAGTATTAATAACATTCAATCCAGCAATCCCATTACTGGGTATATACCCAAAGGAATAGAAATTGTTCTACTCTAAAGACACATGCATGCGTATGTTCATTGCAGCACTATTCACAATAGCAAAGACACGGAATCAACGGAAATGCCCATCAGTGATAGACTGGATAAAGAAAATGGATAGATATACACCATAAAATACTATGCAGCCATAAAAAAAAAAAAAGAAGATGTCCTTTGCAGGAACATGGATGGAGCTGGAGGCCATTACCCTTAACAAATTAACATAGGAACAGAAAACCAGATACTGTATGTTCTCACTTATAAGTGGTAGCTAAACAATGTGAACACATGGACACACTGGGGGGGCAACACATATTGGAGACCTTTGGAGGGTGAAAGGTGGGAGGAGGGAGAGGATCAGAAAAAATAACTAATGGGTATTAGGCTTAATACCAGGGTGATGAAACAGTCTACACAACAAACCTCCATGACACATGTTTGCCTGTGTAACAAACCTACACTGGTACCCCTGAACTTAAAATGAAAGTTAAAAAAATGTGCCTGGGGGTAAGGAGGACACAGGAGATTCCAGCGACAAGGAGCTGAGCCAAGATTCCCACCAGCTCAATGTTATTGATCAATGACGTCCCAATAGCACTCCAAAGCACATTCCCAAACCACAATGTAAGATGTGGTTCTGGACTGGGAGACACAAAAGGCCAGATGGAGGCAATGGAAACTTTGTAGACAGGAAGGAATAATCACAAAGAGATGGATAAAAAGAGAAGTAAAATCTACTCTAAGTGAGCTCACAGACCAAATTATCAAAACCAAATGAAAATGATTGAATGTGGAGAAATATGAAGCAAGTCAGTTAAGAATTTTATTTTCCATGGAGTCATGTTGTAAGAAGACCATGACCTCAGTGTAAATATGGAAAGCATGTTCAAAATGATGCTCAGCTTTCAGGCCAGGCGCAGTGGCTCACGCCTGTAATTGTACCACTTTGGGAGGCTGAGGCAGGAGATCACCTGAGCCCAGGACTTTGAGACCAAGCTGGGCAACATGGCAAAACTTTGTCTCTACAAAAAATACAAAAATGAGCCAGGCATGGTGGCACATGCCTGCTGGCACGTGCCTGCAGTCCCAGCTACTTGGGGGTCTGAGGCAGGAGGATTGCTTGAACCCGAGAGTTCGAGGCTGCAGTGAGCTGACATCGTGCCACTGCACTCCAGATTGGATGACAAAGTAAGACCTGGTTTCAAAAAAAAAAAAAGATACTCAACTTTTGTTTCAAAAATACAGATATTGTTAAACAAAACAGGCCTAAGTTACTAGATTATCAGTGACTATGTCAAAAAAAGCCAATTACAATTTAGGAAAGAAAAATGTAGACATTAAAAGTTTTTTTTTAAAGTATTAGGTGGCGCTGGGTGTGGTGGCTCACGCCTGGAATCCCAGCACTTTGGGAGACCAAGGTGGGTGGGTCACCCGAGGTTGGGAGTTTTAGACCAGCCTGACCAACATGGAGAAACCCCGTCTCTACTAAAAATACAAAATTAGCTGGGCGTGGTGGCACATGCCTGTAATCCCAGCTACTCGGGAGGCTGAGGCAGGAGAATCGCTTGAACCAGATGATGGAGGTTGCCCTGTCCAGCCTGGGCAACAAGAGCAAAACCCCGTCTCAAAAAAAAAAAAAAAAAAAGTATTAGGTGATGTCTTAGAAGAAATATAGATGTTGTATATACATCACCTGCTGAGGTCCAGCCAGAAGTGGGGAGGATCTCAGGTTCTCTGCTTAGTTATCACAAGGGGAAAGCGATGTGTGTGCTGGACCCCATGCTAGAAGGCTCTGGGGAAGAATCCACTTTCAGGCATACTCAGGTTGTCGGTGGCATTCAGTTTCTTATTGCCAATGGTCTGAGGTCCTTATTTCCAAACTGGCTGTCAGCCAGGGCCATTCTCAGCTCACAGAGAGTGCTGTACCCTCCACACCCTCCACATGGTCTGCTCCATCTTCAAAGCCCACAGTGGTCCACCAAATTCACTTCACACTTTGATATGGTTTGCATCTGTGTCTCTGCAGAAATCTCATGTCAAAATGTAATCCCCAGTGATGGAGGTGGGGCCTGGAGGGGGGAATTGGGTCCTGGGGGAGGTTTCTCACGGGTTAGCACCATACCCTTGGCGTTGTTGTCAGGATAGTGAGTTCTCATGAGGTCTGGTTGAATGTTATTAATGTTTAGAAGTGTGTGGCACGTTCCCTCTCTCTCTCTAGCTCCTGCTCCTGCCATGTGAGATGGGACTGCTGTCCCTTGGCTTTTCCCCATGGTTGTAAGTTTCCTCAGGCCTCCCCAGAAGCGGAAGACGCCACGTTTCCTGTAGAACCCGCAGAACCATAAGCCAGTTAAACATCTTTTCTCTATAAATTACCCAGTCTCAGGTATTCCTTTATAGCAATGTGAGAATGAACTACTATACCCTTCTACTCCCTCTGACCTCTTTTTCACTAAGAACCAGAGTAACTATCTTTAAAGAGTTTGTGTGATTAGATGAGACCTGCTCAGATACTCTCCCCTCTACAGTACAACATATCCCATAACCATGACGTCTCATCATAGCCACATCACACACGGGAGAGAGGATTTTACAAGGGCCAGGGGTCAGTGTGGGGCATTCTCAGAATCCTGCCCAAGGCACAGGAGCCACGCAGAAGGCCTGAGAGAGTTAGAGAATTCGCAAAATAGAATATGGGTCCAATGCGTCACCTGAGAAAGTAGCACAGAGAAACTAAAAGTTTATTTTTTAATTAAGTGCTTTTGAAAGAAACTGAAGAACAAGTCTTCAATTTATTCTTCCAACAATTGAAGAATGTCTCCAACATTCATAAAATAGAAATCCCAGAAAAGAGTGAAACGAATACCAGAGGGTGATAAAGAAATAATTACGCATGTTTTCAGTAATTCAAGAAAGTTATGTTTTCAGTCCACACAAGTAAGATAAATAAAAATAAATTACCTCTAAAGGAGTGCAATTAGACAGATAGCCAACTTTCCATTAGGAATAATAGATACCGGTACAAAATGCAGAAACGTGCTTTCTGAGTTGAAAGAGCTGCTGGCCTAGAATTGTGTATGCAATTAAACTAGCTCACAAAAATAGTGGCATCCGGAAATGTCTAATTAAAGTAAAAGCTAAACAACCAACAAAGGAATAAACGTAACACAGAAAAGGAGAAATTGTGATCAAATAACTTCTGGTGAAGAGTCACGAAACTATTTAAATATAAAACTCAAACTATTTATATTAGCACTAGAGAAGATCCTTTGATATTAAAATGTAAAAGTAATGTAACTAATGAAAAGCATGAGGAATGGAGGTTGGAATTACTAATCAGATCATTAACTCTTTCACTTTCCCATCAGCTCTAAAATTCTAACGTGAAGTTTAAAATGTAAGTACAAAACAAAGATATTTTTCAACATGTACCAGCTATGGAGTTTACCGCTTCTCTCTCTCCTCCCCACACTCACACCCTCACCAAAGGAACTGATGAAGAATGTATTTACATTTTCATATAGAAAGTAAATCACTGCAAAGGTATGGCAATAAAGAACAATAGTGGACACATAAATTAGATATGCTTGTGTTCATTCATTTTTCAAAGGAAACGATTTCTTATTACAAAAGGCTGAAAATAAAACTACACAATAATGTACTGGAAAGAGATTTTCAATGAGTATTTAAGGCAAGGTCATGAGGAAGGTAGAAATAGGGACTAACATTAACCATAAGCAAAAAATGCAGTGAATTATGTATGTCAGTAATATAAGGGTCAGTCTAAAAGGATAGAAGAGTTGTGTAAAGCATGATAAAGGTGCTATAGACACCATCAATACAGCAAAGGTAGTAAAAAATAATAAAAATAGAAAACAAAAAGTAAGATAGTAGAAATAATCCAAGTATATCAGTCAATAGTAACAATAAATGTAATTGTCCAAAGCTATTGAAAGACAGGTTATCAGGTTAGATTTATAAATGTCCAGCTATAAGCTAGACAAAATTAAAACACACACAAAAATGGTACATTATGCCTTATAACTAGGTAAATGTAAACGGGTGTGAAACTATTAATGATAGAAAATTTTGAATAAAAATGAATACTATGTAATAAATATTCTACCATCAAGAATATGTAAAAATCACAATTTTTATGTCCCTGATCATATAATGTCAAATATATAAAGCAAAAAAAAAAAGACAAAATTAAAGGTAAATTATAATCACAGAAAAGAACTTTAACAGATCTATACCTGAGACTGAAAAGCGTGCTGGCCAACACATATTTCTCCTGCCCAAAACTTAGCTCATGTATTCTTTTCTGGTAGACCCAGAACTGCATGATTGAAACTACGAGAAAGTAGATTATTTAACATAAAGATGCCAACATAAATACATAAAGGATGAAAAGAGTCTGAAATGAAGGGTGATTCAGAGATGGAAAGATAAGAGTTGGCCGAAGTATTCAGCTTTACAGAGAGAAAGCGCCCCAGGTCTCCCACAGGCACTGACGGAGCTACAGTCTTGGGGAAAGCATCACATGGAATGAGGATCTTGCCAGGTTCCAGAAACGGAGTTGTTTACTCCTCAATCTTAACTTCTGTATTATGTAAATTTTTATAAATGTAGTTGCCCCATTGCAAATATTTTATATTAGATAACCTTGTTTCTTTATGTCTCCCTTTTAATCAATTACTATCTGGTAGGGATAAAATTTACAAAAATTGACTATAGACTAGGAATTCCCTATGAATCTCAAATAATCCGTATCATACAGACCCACCAAATTCTTTTTTTTTTTTTTTTTTTTTTGAGAGGGAGTCTCGCTCTGTGGCCCAGGCTGGAGTGCAGTGGTGCGATCTCGGCTCACTGCAAGCTCCGCCTCCCGGGTTCACGCCATTCTCCTGCCTCAGCCTCTCCTAGTAGCTGGGACTACAGGCGCCCACCACCACGCCCGGCTAATTTTTTTGTATTTTTAGTAGAGATGGGGTTTCACCGTGGTCTCGATCTCCTGACCTCGTGATCCGTCCGCCTCGGCCTCCCAAAGTGCTGGGATTACAAGCGTGAGCCACTGCGCCCGGTCCAGACCCACCAAATTCTTGACCACAGGATAATTTAATCAGAAATGATCGTAAGAGAGCACGGATAATGGTAAGACCAACATTAAGGACAGACAGTTACATGGAATTTCACAGCAATCTGGCCACTCAGTCCTCACGGCGTCTCCATGAGGCAGGTGCTGTTACTATTCCCATTTTACAGGGGACTAAACTGAGGCCCAGGGCTCGGTTGGCCTGGTGTGCCACAGCCAAGAGGGGCTGGTGCTGCAGTCTTCCTTGGCATTCTGGCTCTGCAAGTCGCTCTCACACCCACTAGCGCAGACCCAGCTTCACAATGTGAGACCGTGTCAGTCACTGCATGAGGCCCAGAGCGCAGATGGGCTCAGTGCTTGGGGTTTAATGCTCACTGCTACTGCCTTCTAATGTTTGCTAATTTTGCCTGTGAATTTGTCTCGTAAGTGAAGTCAAGTGGGACCACAGAGCTTCAACTGGAGACTTGGGACCTCAGTCTATCTGTGTCCTGCTTCCTGCCACCTCTCTGGAAGGAGTTCTTGGCTTCCTAATGCTGGCCCAACTCCCTGACTCACTGGACCCTGCCAGTCCCCTCGCTGCCCCTGCTCAGTCATCATTGCTGCACTCTGCCCCTGGCGGGGACCTGGGCACTGGCCTCGTGGTGGCCTCCTCTCCCTGAGCTGGCAGTCACGGTAAGGCAGCGTGGTAGGGCAACATGGGACCACCCTGCTCCGGGTCCCGAGTCTATTCTACCACAGAGGCTGCAATATCTTGAGGGTCCCTCATCTGCTGTGGTTGAGGCAGTGGACCCATGGGGAGGGAGATACCCAGCTCAATTCTTCAACCTTGAGGAGGCACAGAGCATGAATTCCTGGCAGGAGGGAAACCAGCAGGCCACCTGCTACCCCATGTGAACCCCAACTAGCAAGGTGGAGCCCTCAGGACCTCTGAGAGTCTGCACTTGCCCCAGAAGGTTTTCTTCTGAGGGAGTACAACATTAAACAGCAAATATAAAACTCCATGACAGGTCAAGAAAAATAATAGATAAAAAGATTTTATATGTATATAGTACCTATAAATATAATGTATATAATATAATGTGTGCATATATATGTTATAATATATATAAGTACTTCTATTTGCAATTTTTCCAGGTTTTTAAGCAAGTCACCCCCATTTTCATTTTGCACTGATATTTACAAGTTATATAACCCCTCCTCACTATGTTACACTACAAAGGGCCTTAAAAGGCACTGAATTTTTTCCTTTTATGTTTTGAGCACTGCTCTTTCATTAAGAACCACACTGAATGAGTCAAATTCCTCTATCATACATCAGCCCTTGAAATATTTGAAGACAAAGAGCACTCTTTCCTGGAGTCCTCTCCTCTCCAAATGACACATTCATCTGCATTTCTTAAAATCGTGTCATCTTTAGCCTGCTATAGATCACTCATGAACAAACTCTCTTTAGATACACTTTTTCAGTCAGTTTGAGTCACACCCAGGTATTTTAAGGTCTATCAACAAAAGAGCCCAAGGTGTACAAAGACCTATGCAAAATGTGGAGGAGCACACAGGCAGATCTTAGGAGTGGAGTTCACAGATACCAGGATTTAAACTAGAACTAACAAGGAGTGTTTGCACAGCCGGATGAGGTGGCTCACACCTGTAATCCCAGCACTTTGGGAGGCCGCGGTGGGTGGATCACCTGAAGTCAGGAGTTTGAGACCAGCCTGACCAACATGGTGAAACCCCATCTCTACTAAAAATACAAAAATTAGCCAGGCATGGTGGCCTGCTCCTGTAATCCCAGCTACTCGGGAGGCTGAGGCAGAAGAATCGCTTGAACCCAGGAGGCGGAGGCTGCAGTGAGCCGAGATCATGCCACTGCACTCCAGCCTGGGCAACAGAAGTGAAACTCTATCTCAAAAAAACAAAAACAAAAACAAGCAAACAAACGAAAAAGAATGTTTTCACAATGTACTCTGTCCCCAGATGGAACGGACCGTGGCACAAGGTGATGCTTAGGCACGACAGCTGCTTATCAGGGATGCTCTGGCAAAGAACCACCCATCGGATCTGAATTCAGTGGCCTTGAGCAGTCCTTCCAGCTCTGAGGTCTAGAAATATATGAAATTACCGTAAAATTACATCTTGATTAGTGGAGAGCCTTAAACTAGAGCAAATTACATCAACCTGCCTTTAAGCAGCTGTCATATCTAATGCTTGAAGACTGCTGTGTCTGTATTTCTTTCTGATTGTAAAAAAGTAGTTCAAAAACATTGATGAGCAACAGAAAAAAGGCATTATTAAAACTCTGAAGGTCTAAGTTAAGAAGAGACATGATTAGTTATGAGCACTGACCTGGTTCACACGACTAAGGAGTTAGAGGAAGACATTTTATAACCATTAAATTCTATTAAATACCAACATTAATATCTTAGTCCCTAATTGGTAAATGCTGGAAATAAATACTTCCTGTCTGACCCTCCCCCCAAAACAGAAATCTTCATTTCGTCCTCAGACTGATAGTTCTTAATGAGAAACCAAGGCTACACTATACAACAAGAACGATGTTTTTTCTGGCAATGTGAGTTTATAATAAAAGAAAGCTTAGAAAAAAAGTCAGGCCTGCATGCTTCAGATCGCAAAAATCTGGTTAACGTTGGTTAACACAGAGAAATTATCTAACAAGGATTCCCTAGAGAACATTTATAATACAGCCACGGTAAGTGAGATCTTTTCAGGACCTTTTAGATACCAAATACACAAATTAAAATTATTATAGGATTCTGTAATGCTAGGAACCTTTTTGTTTTTTTAAGTGCTGGAAGAAGGTTGGTTGGGAGAAAAGTATACAAAATTTTTCTAACTGCGGGCTACTTCCTTAAGAGTCACCGTTCATATGGCATTTCATTACCTTAGTATACCCTGGTGTGTCTTCCAAGTTTTGATCCGATAATGACTTTGCATCAATTATCATGCAAATTCCATGAACCGAAATGTACAAAGCACAAGTAGGCCCTGCACAAAGCTGGCTGTGTCAAATGGTTTGCATAAATGCTTAGTGTCATTAGCAGGGTCTCTCCGTCTTCCTGATCCATTCCCAGAACCCTTATTCCTTTTAAATCTTCCTTTAAAGTGATCTCATCCCGATCTAATGATGCTGATTCACAGACAGGATGAGGTAATGCACTTAAGATAATGCATCATCGTGGTGGCTCACACAAGTGTAAATATTAAGTAGGATTTCAGTACAGCATTTACTTTTACTGTAACACGAAACTGCAAACTAATATTACAGTGCAGTAGCCAGCACAATGCCACACTGATAAGGTTGTGCACAGCATGAAGAAATATAAGATATGATGTCGTTTCCTCTTCCATGCTACAGGATGTCACCTAGTTTTACAGCTTTCTCATCAAGAAAAAAAGGAAAATTACATTTTTAGGTAGTAACTGAAACTATTTTAGATATAAAAAACAACGTGTCAATCTGCGTGATCCAGGCCACTGACCAATTTTGTTGTTAGTTATTTATCCTTACAAGCAAAAAAGGTTTGAGTTTGTGAATAAATATATATTAGAAGTACTTTTGAAACATATGACTATAGAATGAATTAACTAAACTTGGCAATAGAAGCCAGACACTTAGAGAAGCCAAATGGTGGTCTTCACACTTGCATTAAGACTACACTGCGTATATTCATCTAGCAAATCTTTATTATCACTACAATTTATGTACACATATATGTGTATATATACACACACGTGCATATACATATACACACGCATGTAAATACACGTGTACATATGTGTAAAGACATATACATGTGTGTATACACACACACACATATATATCCATTATACTCAATGTGCCTTCTTAAAATATATAAATATGGATTGTAATGGAAAGAATAGAAAATCCAGGCAAACGGACAAGATCACGAACTTGGACATTAAAGCTGGAAGGTGCCTGAGAAGTTACCTTGTCTAGCATCCTTGTTTCATGGGTGATGGCATTTTGACATAGGGATGTTAAATGAAGGGCAGATTCATTCATCCATTCCATGCACCTACAGATACTAGTTGTAGGGGCACCATTAGTGATAGGGTTATGGTGATGCATGAATATGGCAGCGTTCTTCTCTTCAAATAGCTTTCGTCATAGTACGAAACACAAGTGTGTAAACTACCAATTATACAAAAGACAAAAGGAACAAGTGGAGTCAGTAAAGTGCCATGGGACAACAGGGAAAAGGGCAATTAACTTCAAATGGGACAGAGACAGAAGGTGGCAGTCAAGGTAGATCAGCTGTAACTTAGAACCTGAGTGGAATGCCAATGAAAGAAGACGGTATGAAAGAAAACAAATATAGACAGAGGTGACAACACTAACAAACAGAGAGAGAAGTGATGGGGTTGGCACATTCAATAGTTTTGATGGAGTGGGGGTATTGTACACAGATAGGTAAAGTGACCAAGTCTGATAGGTGAGGACACACCGGATCATGAAGCTCTTGCTAATGAGTTTGATGAGGAAGATTTTTAGGAGCACAGCGACATAGTCTACCGTGCATTTGGAAGCTACTTAATGGCCAACTGATAATTTAAACAGAGATCTCATTCCAAAGTTTTCCCTTACCCTATCATGCTAAATTAAAGCTGAGTAGATTGAAATAGATGCTATGGATACATTTTTTCTTCTTTTCCATGAATTTTTGCTTAATAAAATGGCTTTATCCATAAGACAAACAAACAAAAAGCAACATGTATCTAGCTCTCTTGTTACGAAGAGAAACCAATTGATAAGGATACTTAGTATATGATGGCACTTTCTAGGTTGCAAAGCTGGCTCATACCTTCCATTTGATTTGACCTTCACATTTTCTCTGGGAGTAAAACAAGTATTATTATCTCAATTTTGCAGGTGAACAAATTCAGCCTCAAAGACTTTTCTGGTGCATTAAATAGTAGATCTGGGACCTTTACCCAGGTTTTCTAACACCCAAGGATTAATGCCCTTGTCTTCTAAGGCCCAGGGACTAATGCCCAAGTTTTCTAATATCCAGAGACTAATGGCCAGGTATTCTAGAGCAAGTCTGGTGATTTTATACTGCTTCTTAAAATTTATCTTATCTTTTCTTTTTTTTTTTTTTTGCATAAACGTGCTTCTAAAAGACTACATTGTAGTTGGAAATAAAACTGTATTCAGAGCCAGAGTCTTTACTCTAGACCATGGATCTGACAGGATCCTACCTCCCTGTGTAAACAGACTCATTCACTGCCTCCCCTCCCTGCACCCTGGCAGCCCGGCTTTCAGCCTGTGCTGCAATTGCTCTTTCAACAGATAAAGGCTTCTTGAGTAGTCAGATTTGGTGGCCTTTTCCCTGTTCTCATCCCCTCTGTCTCTAAGGAGACAGGAACCATTCATTTCCTCTTTCTTGAGGCTGGCTCCCCTTCTTGGCTTCTAAGGCATGGAGTTCCCTGCTCCTGTTCCCACTTCTGACTTCTCACCATGCCCTGTGGTTACCCTTGGAGGTAACACCAACTTCTGATGGGGGCCTGCCAGTAAGTCTGACCTTCCTCAAGGAAGACTCTCTCTCGTAGTGTGAAAAATCTCCCTGGCTAACTCGTTATTTCATTCATTCATTCATGCATTCATTTATTCAGTGCCTATTAATTTCCACATAAACAGCTCCTCTGCAAATTTCTGTGTTGACCAGGAATGAATACGGAAATACACATTTTTTTTTTTAAGAATAGACAAAGCTTCCCTTGACAACTTCTAAAAACAAACCAGAAAACAAATGAATGAAAAACTCCATGGTTATATTTGAAAGATTCTAAAATATATTAAAATTAAGTATTTAAAAATATTTATAAGATTCTTATTTATTCTATATCATCTAAGACATCCTATTCAAAAATGACAATGATCCTCCTACACCTCACAGTCTCTTACTCTCTTCTTCCATAGCCCTTCCCGACATTTAATATGGTATGCATTACTTGTTTCTGTAATTGTGCTATTTGTCCCCCTTCACCGGAATATAAACTTCAGGAGGAGAGGTGTTTTCATCTGCTTTAAGCATTGTTATATTAGCAGGGTACCTAGAATATGTCTAGCACATTAAGTATTCTCAATAAATATTTGCTGGATGGACGAGAACATGAGCTTAGGGAGTATCCATCCGGTGGAATTTTCCACTCTCATGAAGATTGATCAGTTTCATGAAATAATCTTCACTGACCTCACCTATTATTTAAGGAGCCTGATGCAATAGAGGTTTATGAGAACAGATCTTGGTTTAAGCACCAGGTTGTGGTTAGGGATGTCTGTAATGTTGAGAGCAGAAATGGTACAATGGGATCTGGGAATCTCTCACATCTTCATGATCATTCTTTGAAATGATAAAAGCAAACCCAACCCAAATTGTGTTTGCTTTTCCCCTAAGTCAAATCCACATCAAGACAGATTGTGATGATTTCTCACAATAAATGCCTCACAAGTCTCTACAGCTGATAAAATGTCAGGGAGTATTTCCTTCTCTTCTCCAACTTCTGGTGTTGAGTTGGGTCTTTAATCATTCAAGGGCAACACTACGTTGACTGTTGTTCTCTCTTGTGAAGTATTACAGTGTGTGTGTGTGTGTGTTTGTGTGTGTGTGTTTGTGTATGTGTGTGTGTGTTTAAAAAAGAACCTATTTGTACACAGTTTCCTGAAGGAGTAGCTGAGTTGTGGGAAATAAAAACTCCACATAACTGTACAAGGGAACTCACATGGCTTTGGAAGCAGAATAATAAAGACAAAGTACTGGAAGCTATTTCTTCAGATGGGCATGTGTACATTAAGCAGCATAGCATTGTCTGTAGAGATATAGTATCTTTGTAAGAGAATTCCAAATGATCTCACCATTTGGTGTAGGGGTACACAAACATAGACGTCTGATTCAATCATAGAGTTATAGAAAAATACAATTCCTGATGAACTGTTGCTTTTTTAAAAAGCGGTCTACAAATCAGAGATGATGGTACCTTTATCACAAGATCTCTCAGTGTTCAACAGCTGGTCTTCTGCTGTTGCTGTCCTGGTGCCAATGAACTGTCAGAAGCAGAGTGAGTGGTGGCCAAGGTCCCTGGATCAGGGAGAAGGAGAGCAGCACGAGCTGTTGGCAGCTGGCCAGCCTCGATACTCACTGGCTCACCAAAGGAAGAACCCTGCTTGATTTATGAAGGTGTTGCTGTAACCCGATGACCTGAAGACACCAGCAAGCTTCCCCTCCACTTCGACTCCACAGTTACTGCGGAAAAGAACCCCCTAGGAGAATGGTCAGCCTTTTCTATGACATTACAGAGATGTAATGTCTGGGTCTTCCGTGAATATTAATGCCTGCTTCACCTTATTGGAAAACAAGAATGAATGAGCTGACTACATCACTGCAGGCAGGTTTAGGAAAAGCACTGGCTGAGAAAGGAAGCGCATCTCCATGTAGATACAGAAAAAGTGAATAATGGTATAAAACTTTCCAAGGAGAAGCCAAAGAGATGACCGTAGCACCACTAAAAATAAAATATTGTACTCAGTAATTTTCACATAGTTCAATATATATGTTTTTCTTAAACTCCATTTCAGAGATACTATGAATTAAATCACAAATGCTCATAATAGGAAAAAATAACATTTTAAGGAAACCACTCTCATGTTTTTCTTAATAGACGTACCATTGTGGAAGAATTTTGATTGGAAAGACCCATCCTCCCATGGTACTTGTCCCACTATCCATTGAAAACAGAAGAAAATGAAAGTTCTCCTGAGGCGCTAACCTGGACCCTACCCACAATCTTCCTTTTATTCAGTTTATTTATATATTTTTATCTTTTTTCACAAAGAGGAAAAGTTTAAGGAGATAAATGCAGAAGAAATGAGCGAACTGTCAGAACGAGAATGCAGTGTTCATTCCCTTCAGTTAGAGACCTGGGCTGAGCTTCTGTCTGGGCACTATTGTGAGAGTGGCAGGGCCAAGGATCACGAGTGTCTGAACCCAGCCCTCCCCTCACCAGTTGTCTCTGAGCGACACATCAGAAATGAGAATACCCCTCCCCAGTGTTGCATGACAGTGCTTTGCTCAGAGCTAGAGTTGCAAATGAGAACTTGGTTATCTCCAACCATGAGTCTAAGGAAGCCATGGACATAGAAGAACTTAGTCCATCTTAGCAACGTATTTGCAGTAAAAATCCGACAGAATAGTTCTCACCCAACTCGGTCCTCAGGCAAAATATTCAATTTTCTAGCATGTGTGCATTGAACTGGAACAGAAAGGAGGTCGTGAGGTAGGAGCTGAGTGAATAAGGCAGGGGAGCTATTGGAGATGTCAAAAAGGTCAGGGTAGGAGGTGGTGAGATCATGCAGAATTTTATAGCTTTTGTCGTGACTGTGAGTCAGAAGCCACTGGAGGAAGAGGAGTGATGTAATCTGAGTCAGGTTTTGAAAGGATCCCTCCAGCTTCCATGTTGAGGCTTGACATAAGGCAGATAAGGACAGAAGTGTGGAGGCATTTAGGAGGCTATTCCAATGACCCAGATGAGAAAAAGTGACGGTATGGAGCACTAGTTCTATTTCCACTCTTTTACAGCTTGTCTACAGCAATTTCAGTGACTTCCTATGTTTTGCCTTGCATAGTTTTTGCCCCTCTCTCTTTTCTTTTTCTAGTAACCACTCTTTTTATCTATTCCTTTGGCTGCCCTAGCCAGTCTTGATCTAAGATAGAACTTTTCCTCTTGTACTTCTTATCTATATATTCTGTGTTAATTATACAGCGTATTTGCTTACAAAAACCAGCTTCCATTCATTTCCAGTAAGTATCAATATTTGGCAGACCACATATACATATCATTACTTGCTAGAGATGAGACTGCCTCTAAAAGGTGAAATATATAAATATACAGAAATTCTAATTTGATATAGGAATTTATACATAAATATAGAGAGATCAGCCTCAAATATTAGTCTTTTTTAATGTCAAAAGAACAGTTAAAGTTCTTCTAAGTATGAAAATTGTATTTCTTGTGCTTACATACGTTTCCATCTCCAAGCCACTCAACTTATTCTGGGTCTTTCTTTATTCATTGATTCATTCACTTATTTAATATGCATATTTAGCATGGATTATGTCCCAGACACTATGCTAAATTTAAAAGATCAAAGGTGAATAGATTCATCCCATGCCCTCAAGGAGTTTTCAGACAAATGAGGGAGAAGAACACACTTTAAAATTGCAAACCTTTGCAGAAGTGCAGAAATGGAGAAATGCATACGATGTGTTTGAACAGGTGTATTCAGGAGATTCCTCAGATAAAACAGAAATGGCCAAGAGACGAAGAGGAGGGGTTATGTATTATGTATTGTATGTAGCCCAAACTAGGCTGTTTATTGAACGCCTTTAAACTTCTGAAAATTGACTTTAAAATTACCAAATTGTGTCTATCACAGTCTCGACAAAATACAGCCAAAATTGTTCGCTGAGGCGTTTAGATGAATTTCTTTCTGTACATAGAACTTCTGAACCTCCTGAAGCTGAACGTATCCTGGCTAACATTACCAAATAAGCAACATAGGTGGAAACAATGTTTTCCATTTAATCAAAAAATATTTACTACCTTTACCTCTTCTCAATATTACTTCTAAACCTTCGCTGTTCCTGCCAAAAGGAAAAAGAATATAAATTCGTTTACATTCCAAACAAGCTCATGACTCACTCTCAAATTGTAAACCTGGTTTCTTTCAAGACCTGCCACTTCCATCAGGTAAAGAAACCAAAATCCTTCGTATTGTGATGGATTATAAAGTAAAACATGAGAAGGGCGTATAGTTAGTCCAGGTTGCAAATGTAACTTGATACTCTGTTCTAATATCCCATAATTCACTGGAGTCCCAAGCTAATGAAATTACAGCTCTATCACTCGAAGTCAGCCACTCACTTAACATTCGAACCAACAACAACATTCCTGGCAAAGAAAGAGTGAAGACCTTAGCTCCAGTTTCAGAGTTAATAGCACTGCCAATCTGGGAGTATCTCACTTAGTCCACCCTCTCTTTAGGAAGAACATCCTACACAGAAGCATCGGCTTTATTTTCAAAAGACCCTACCTTTTGATCACTCATAAGTAAGAGTTGAACAATGAGAACACACGGACACAGGGAGGGGAACATCACACACCGGGGCATGTTTGGGGGTGGGGGGTTAGGGGAGGGATAGTAGGTGATGGGTTGATGCGTGCAGCAAACCACTATGGCACGTGTATAACTATGTAACAAAACTGCACATTCTGCACGTGTACCCCAGGACTTAAAGTATAATAAAAGAAAGAAAATATATTTTTATTCTAGCTGCTGACCTCTTGTTTACAAGGTAGCCCAGCTGTCCCCAAACTCCTGAGTTTATGGATCCTGAGTAATGACAACCGACCTGTTTACACCTGACATCCCTGAAAAGAGACCCTTCACCTGCTCACTGGTGGTATCTCAGTCCTTCTTCTGTCTCCTGGTTTCTGGCCCTAGAGCTGAAGGTGGCCGCAGTCTCACATGCAGTGTGACTTGATGCCAACTTCTCTGCCATCCCCTAGATCGAGTCATTGGTACTAACCTGTCTTATCTTTTGAGTGGCATGTTGCACATTTCACCATAATTAGGCTGCCTAAGTTAACATCCTGTCTATGGCATCCTGGGTGTCATCTCAACCTTCAGTCTTGGCCACCAATCACCAATGCATTCACCCTCCCGATACTCCCTTTCGCTGTATTTAGGATCAACAGTATTGCAGAGCCTACCTTTGGATTATGTATAAGATGTCACCAAAGCTGCTTTGGTTGGTGACGAGCTCCATAATCACCTGCTGTAGAAGCACCTGTGCTGGGGTCAGAGGTGGAGGTGGAGGAAGGAGTCTCACCATCACGTTTTTTGCAACCCCGTGAAATGGTTTTTCCTGCTAGCCATCTTAAGGTAGGTTCCTGGTTGCAGAGCCTGTGACAGAGATTCTTGTATAAATGATTTTTTCAAGAAGCGCTCCCAGGAGAAAACAGCAGTATTATGTACATAGGCCTCAAACTAGGCTGTTTATAAAATGCCCTTAAATTTCTGAAAATTGACTTTGAAATTAACAAATTATATTCATCACAGTCTTGATAAAATCAAGCCAAAATTGTTCATGAGGTCTTTAGATGAATTTCTTTCTGTACATAGAATTTCTGAACCTCCTGTAGCAGCAAAGGAACCTAACAAAGATGTAGTCTCTGATGAGTTTAGATTCATTTTGACCACAGGGAGCTCTGGAGCATGAAGGAAACCAGGATTTTTCTATCTTTAGGAAGAGAGCCTGGATTTGTGCTCAGGTTTCAATCAGTGATGTTCTCTGGGCCGGTCATTCTGTAACTTCCCAGGCCTCTCTAGGCTAGGCTGTCAGCAATCTCACCTGCTGAGATGTGGGCACATTTGGTAGAAGAAATCTGGGTAGAGCACCAGCAGTTCCTGTTACACCTGCTTTCTGCTGCCCAAAATCTCTGGGGTAAATCTTTGGGGTAAATTTATGCACAGTTGTCACTCCAATATGCATAGATACATTTAACTTCTACTTTAATTTGACAACTAAGTTAGAGTCATTTTCATTTTTTCTTGGAAGCTTTATTTTATATTTGTGCAGTAAATATATTTATGCTTCCCACAGTATATTAGACCTGTCCACTTTTGATTAACTGCCATTTTCAGACTGGTTTCGATCTCTGTCCTGTGGAAGAGCCACAGTCCACAGTTCTTCCATACAAATCAAGGGATCTGTGAGCTCTCCTGACTTTGTGTGAGAAGAGTATGAAATCCAGGAAAAGCCAAAGGTGTTTAGAGGTCTCATCCTCATTGCAGATGTAGAAAAGCCTCACTTACTCACTACCAATATGGTTTCTATTCCTGCACTAAGTGGCTAGTTACATGATGAGAACTGGGTGCAGTGCTGGACACTCAGGATCTACGGTCTGACATCGTGGGGCCGTCCTTCTAAACTGACTTAGATCCCTACTATACTTGATTCACTAATAGAAACCAGTCAGAAGTAGCCAATTGCTTCCAACTAAATGGTCAGTGCTGATGGAGCTATTCAACAGAATCTACCTCATCGTCTTCCTGAGCACACAGCTAGATTCTATTTCCAATCCCCTCTCTTAGTCAGGTGAGGCTGGGTGGCTGAGTCCTAGGCAACAGAATGGAAGTGCTCAATGTGCCCTTCCAGACCCAACTAAAAGAAGACACCTGCATGCATTGCTTCATTCTCTATTTCCCCTTCCAGCTGACTAAGACTGCAACACCCTGGATTCCAGAAAGGCAGGAGCACCAACCTTGAACTCTTCCGTGAGTGACACATAAACTTCAATTGTGGTTTACTCAGCATCAACCTATCAGTCAGCAAACCAATAGAAGTCACTGAGCACACTAAATGAAGCCATTTTCAGGAGAGTTTGTTTGCAAAGGGACTTACTACACAGGTGTGGGCAGGATGGAGGAGACCCAGGAGGGATGGAGCAGGAACATAGCACTACCAGGGGTCGGAAGGACAGGGGCAGGAGAGCCTACTGGAAACCAAAAAGAGTTGCACGGAGCAGGCTCCTCCAGAGGGGAAGGGATGTTCTGTCAAGATCACAGCCAGCCCACAATGACCTCCCAGGGAGAAGTCAGGGAATCACACCTCATCCACATTCTTCTCTCTGATCTCCTACCGGGGCTCCTGTTGGAGCAAAGGAAGCCACAGGGCACGAGACTGATAGAACCTATGCAGACAGCCTCCTGAGTCCAAGCGCAGAGCTGGACAGGGGATCTAGCAGGCAAATGGACTATATCAACAGAACACACCTTGGGATCTAGTTGTTATATCAATTTAATCTGTCCTAACTAATACAGTCTCTAAGTAACGGGGTGAGGGTGCCATATAGCACATTCTGGATGCTGAAATGTACCAGCTCACAAGACTATTCAATGAGAGGAAGTGAATCATCTCATGGACATTTTTTATTGTTAGAAATTCCATCTAATACTGTGTCAAATCTAATTTCTTACATCTTCCATCCACTGGGCATCTATCTTCTCTGCGAGGTTACACAGAATAAATTTAAACCCTCTGACACATTAGAGTCCTGCAAATATTTGAAAGCACTTATCATATTCCTGCCTAGTCATCTTTTTTCCCTCTCTGTACAAGAGTTCCAGATCCCTCAGTAACATGTCCCTCCATGGTCTCTGAACCCTTCAGTGTTTTGCTTACCTTTCCTCTGTGTGCTCACTACGTGGAGGGTGCCTCTCATCTGCTGAAGTGCCAGGAGCCAAATAAAGAACTCCAGGGTGACCCACCTCTTCTACACATAGAGGACATTTGCAACTATGTTTTAGTTAAATAAAGTAAAATCTACCGGAGTTTTTTAAGTCATCATATCATAGAGTGGATCATATGACTTTCATAACTACCATATTTTCCAGGTCAGAGGTCAGCAATCTTTTTCTGTTTCCAGACAGTGATTATGTCAGGCTTTGTGGCCAGATGGTCTCTGAGGCAACTACTCAATTCTGAGTTCTACGAGAAAAGCAGCCAGGACAACATGCAAAGAAATGGGCACGGCCGACTCCCGGTAATAATTTATTTACAAAAAACAGGCCGCTGAACAGATTCGACACAGGGCCCAGAGTTTTCTGACACCTGTTCTAGGTCCCTGGTTCTCAATCTTTGCTTCACACTGGAACCCCTGGGGAAGATTTACAAATCTTGATCCCAGGTCACACCTCACAACAACTCAGTCATAGTATCTGGGTAAGGGGGATGACCCCCTGCAGCTTCCTGGTGCAGCTGCTTGAGAATTTTTGCCATTTGGCACTTCCAGGTTGCTGACTTTTTTCTTCTCTAAGCGTGGGATACATGAGACACAAAGAAAACCCGGGGCTGGGCATGGTGGCTAAGGCCTATAATCCCAGCACTTTGGGAGACAGAGGCAGGAGGATTGCTTGAGACCAGGAGTTCAAGACCAGCCTGGGCAACATAGTAAGACCCCATCTCTACTAAAAATCAAAACAATTAGCCAGGTGTGGTGGTGTGCAACTATAGTTCCGGCTACTCAGAGTCTGAGAGGAGAAGATCGCTGGAGCCCAGGAGATAGAGGCTGCAGTGAGGGATGATCATGCCACTCATCTCCAGCCTGGGCAATAGAACGAGACTCCTTCTCAAAAAGAAAAAGAAAAAAAGAAAGAAAACACAGATAAGTCACCACTGTATTGTTTCCTAGCTGGTCTGCCTTCTTCTCCCCACCTTTCAGAGGCTCTTTGTGTTTGTTTTCTGTATAATGTCCAGGGTTCTCATTTTCCTTAGTCGGAGAAGTCGGAGAAATACTCCACCTTCCTGCAAGTGACATCCCACTAAGTATTTTTCAACTTTAAATGTCATTAGGTTGATTTACTTCCATCTTCCACCTGAGCCCTGCAATTTTTTGGTAAGTGTAAGGCAGCGTGCCCCTTAGATAGGCAAATCACACTCAGGAGCCGTTCAAGAAACACATTGGATGTGGTTCTTTCCACAGGAGACTAGGGAAAGAATTGAGTAAATTTGCTCAGCTCTTGCCTGGACATTTAGCTTTTCTGTGGAGCATCAGCATTAAAATTCTAAATTTATCCTACCTATGAAGGGTTTCAAGCTTGTCACATGTACGCAGTGGCATAGAGATTTTTTTGCAATGTATGTTGTTCAGTATCATGTTGTCTAATCTAGATGGTCTCCAAACGTGGTCTCCAGACCAGCAGCAGCACCGGAAGCTTGTTAGAAATGCAGTGTGTAGGCATCACCCAGACCTGCCGAACCAGAAACCCTGGGACGGGACCCAATCAGGTGTTAACAGCCTCCGTCAGGGGATTGTAACACAGGATAGAGCTTGAGAATCACTGCTCTGTTCTAACACTCTAACATGTTAATATAATTTTGATTCATTTTTCTCTCTGGTTCTCAAGTTTTTCTGTCCATTACAATCAAGTGAGAAGTCTCCCACCAAGCATGGATGCCCAAGTCTCACCTTCTGGGATGCTGTGAGTTAATTGGTCTGGGGTGTGGCCTGGGTATCAGAGAGATTAAAAGTTCTCCAGAATGTAGTAAATAGTTACATTCCATTCAGAGGGTGTTTAATAAATTGGAGTGTATGCCCTAACCTCTTTATATTTCTCACTTGAGAAGGAGTATATATTAGCATTCTCTGGATACACAAAACCAAAACCAAAAAGAAGATATATATATATATTCCCATCATATATATGTATGTCTATATATGTATGTGTGTATATATGTGTTCATATACATATAAACACATATATACACACATATATACATACATATATACATATATACACATATACACATATATACATATATATATATATATATATATATATATATATAGTGGGAATTGGCTCACACCATTATGGACACTAAGAAGTCCCATGATCTGCTATCTATACGCTGAAGAACAAGGCAAGCCGGTGGTGTATTTAGATTTGAATTCCAAGGCCTGAGAATAGGAGGACAATGTGTGAGGGCGAGAGAAGAAGGATGTCACAGCTCAAGAAGAAAGCAAATTTGCCCTTCCTCCACCCTTTTCTTCTATTCCTGCCCTCAGTGGATTGGATGACACAGATCCACACCGGTGAGGGCTGTTCTGCTTCACTGGTCTACTGATGTAAATGCTAATCTCTTCCAGAAATATCCTCAGAGACACAGTCAGAAATAATGGTTTTGCCAACTTTCTGGGCATCCCGTAGCCCCATCAAGTTGATCCGTAAACTTAACCACAGCAGAGCACACCCTGCATTATAATCAGTTAATAAGTGAGTGCCTCTGATGGGATTTTGATTGACCACATCTAGTAGGTCCAGGACTCTGCATTTTTACCATAATTTTAAGTCATCTGTTGCAGAGACCTCCTTTTGAACAACACTGACTTGAAATATTTGCCTTAATTCCAAAAGTATTTAAAACAGAAATGTCTCTAGTAGTGAGAAAGTCATTCACTTTATGCTTTTCATAGGAGAAGTTTCTAAAGAATCTAGAGAGGCTGGGACATGCGCTGCTTTGCCACACCCTCTCGGGGCCTCCCTTGCAACTTGCTGCCGAAAAGGCTGGCCTGGTTTTCAGGACCCCTTTACCATGGTACTCCTGGATGCAAGAGGTTTTCTGAAAATAAACCTTTAAGTCAACCTGGATACTTTCTCACTGTTCTCTTGGTAACCTCTAGTGATCCCCTGCGAGTTAGTAATTAGACCAGGGCCTGTCGTGGGGTGGGGGGAGGGGGCAGGGATAGCATTCAGAGATATACCTAATGTAAATGATGAGTTAATGGGTGCAGCACACCAACGTGGCACATGTATACATACGTGACAAACCTGTACGTTGTGCACATGTACCCTAGAACTTAAAGTATAATATAAATAAACAAATAAGTAATAAAAAAGAATTAATTTGAACTGGCTTCACGTCAAGACCCACCGTCCTCTGCCAACACTGTATTTCATTTGCCTTACCCCCACTTTCCCCACGGCATTTCTCATGGGCTGCGCCTATAGCAAGATAACACTTTAAAAACATGTCTGTGTATCCAAATAAATCCCAGATGAATTAAGGAGGAACACGTTAAAAATCAATAAACCAAAACATATAAGCCTTGGAAATAAGTCTTTAATCTTGAGGTCAGATGATCTGGCAAAGCTCCAGTACCAATATCTGTATAATCTGCATGTTTTTCTTTGAGAGTGTCAGCTCCTTGAGAAGACTCTGCCTGCTCCTGCCAGGAGCCAGTGGGGCAGAGAGGCTGGGCTGTGGGCAACCAGGGAAGGTCCCCTGTCGTCTGGGTGGGTGCCAGGCTGGGAGGCAGCACCTTGGAGCCCACCTGAGAGCGGAGCTCGGGCTTCTGCCTGTGGGAAGGACCAGTGGTCCAGATGCCCAGAAAGGGGAGAGACCTACAGATCTCGCTGTGTCCTAAACACGCTGTTGCCCAGTCTGCTTTATTTCTGCACTACGTTCACTTCCGATTCGAGAGTGCCTGGTGCTGCCAGCTCGCAGGGCTGCAGGGATCCCACGGGGTAAGGAGATGCTCTTACGGGGTCCTCACTGCTGACTCCGGACTCCACATTCCAGGCCGGGCATCTTCCCGCATCTGTGTGTTTGCAGCTACTGAGGACTGTCACCGCCTGGGTCCCTCCTGTGGTCAACATTGTTGATGGGCCTTGGGCATTAACAAGTCCATTTCCACGCAGTGTTCATGGGGCTTGAAGAGGGAGCCAAAAGGAGGTGTATACATTTCAGCCATCACTTGTACCTGGGGAAGACGATCATCTGTTTTCTTATTAAATGCATTAAAATAGCATACAATACAGCTGCTCTGTGAAACTCATCAACAGAAAGCATTTAAAAAGGAAAAGTAAAAAGAAAGAAAAGAAAAGAAAAAAAGACAAGAAAAGAAAAAAGAAAATACAAACTTCTAAGTAAACTTCAAGAAGTGTGGGCACCAAAGAGAACTCACACTCAATAACCACCCAGCTCCATGCAGGGACTTGGCCAGCACTGCCAATGGGCTGACAGGGACACAGGGAAAGTCAGGGCGCATCTGCTGTCCAGGTGCCTGCATCCCACGGAAAGACTCACCTGAACTAGAGAATAAGTGGCTCCCCTCTTTCCCCTGTCCTCAGCACCCCGCAAAAAAAAAAAAAAAAGCAAAAATAAAATCCTTTTGGGAAGAAAACTTCAGATTCCCTCAGTCATAACCTAATAATTTAATACCTATCCTGGGAGAAAAGCATCCCTCTTGGCTTAAACAAAAGTATCCATGCATACACACAAGTCTAGTCTTGCCCATTTTTTCTTCCTCAGTGGGTCCACTTTCCTGTCTCACTGCCTGTTGGTTAAAGCCTATTATTAGATCTCTCTACATCTTTTCTCTGATAAGTAAAAAGGATGTAATCCTTAGCACTTAGCTCTTATTTTCAAGTTTTGCTTCATCTCAATTTTCCCTTTGATATCTTCCCCTGAGTTCTCTGGAGCACTTTGGAAGTTGATAATGCCTTAACTATGCTAAGATCCTTGGAATCACCTGACCAACACCGACTACTGATTATTCACCTCACCTGAACACTTACAGTTATTTTTGCTTCTTACATATTGTTCCTCTACTATATTGCTAGTGTTTCTCTTCTAGCTCACTATGACCTTTAGACCTTCTGCACCACTTCCACTCACCATTAATCTTATGGCTGGCTTATGTTCTTTGTTTTTCTACTCTAATTGCCTTATAGCAATATCAGATGGTCTTAGCTTTCTTTTCAAAGTGGAATTGATTATGGCAAGACTTAGATTGGTGGGAATCAAAAGTAAGTAAATATATTATGATGCAAAGTATTTTTATTGAAAATTGTATTTGTATACTTATTTTCTAGTTATTTTAGAATATATTTTATTTTTATTTAAAATATTTTGTTTAATTAGTTCATAATAAGATTGAAATTGCATTTGTTTAGCATCACCAAATCAACATTTGGTGTGGATATGTATTAGTGGGGGGACGATTCCTTTCATTCTTTCTCTCTCTCTCTCTCATTGTCTTTCTTATTAAACTCCGGTTGACATTCTACAGCGAACTACTTGCAGAATACTGGGCTCTTAACACATTAAGATGTGCCACCTTAATGATAACCTGGCATTGCTTTATTGTAAGAAGAAGAATTACTATTGTTCTATAAAGAAATCAGTGTGCACTCTGCTTAACAAACATGCTGCTACCTTCAAATTGTGCATCTGTGGCATCTTGTTTGTTCTCTCTTCTTGTGAACCATAGCTCAGAGCATTTCTGTTCTGGGTCTTAGATGAGAGAAAAAAATAAAATGAACACACCCAGCACTATGACTTCAGAGAGTACCAAGGGGAGTGCGAGTCAGGCCAGGCTGGAGAACAGCTGAGCATGGTGACAACAGAATTTTATGTCACTGCTGCTTGGACAACAACCCTGAAACATGTGATTTAACAGCATGAGCCACCTGGCAACATGGTCACCGCTGAAGAGTCTTAAAAGATTGAGGGTTGTTTCTACTTCATTGAAGAAGTGTTGAAAGGCAGAGGCTGTTTTCGTGTAACCCTAATAAAAATGTTAGAACTAATTTAGGCACTGATAAGTAATAATTTAAATTCAGATAATGAAGCTCTTATATACTACTTATTGATATAGTTAATTCAAGTTTGTTTTATCTAGACTCTTGACTTACTATAGTAATGCAAATTAATTACAATCTGTAATAATGTTAATGAATAGGTTGACCATAATATTGATTATTCAACTTTGCACCTTTGGTAGTGAATGAAAATGCTCTTAATAGTTATGTGAGGTCAGTAGGAAGAAACCAGGACCATCGCAGGAAAACAGCAACATCTGGTCACCCTTTTTGTGAAGAATTGTATTGTTAAAGAAAGCACAATTGACTGACTTGTGTTCTAAATGCCCCAGGACTGACTTGGCCACAGCTAAGAGCAACCAAATAAGCTTTCCTTTACTGTGTCAGCCCATTTTCGTACTGCTATGAAGAAATACCTAAGACTGGGTAATTTACAAAGAAAAACAGGTTTAATGGACTCACAGTTTCACATAACTGGGGAGGCCTCACAATCATGGTGGAAGGCATAGGAGCAAAGGCACATCTTACATGGTGGCAGGCAAGAGAGAATGTGCAGGGGAATTGGCATTTATAAAACCATCAGATCTCATGAGACTTATTCATTATCATGAGAACAACACCGAAAAAAAACCCATTATTCAATTACCTCCCACTGGGTCCTTCCCATGACACGTGGGACTTTGGTAGCTACAATTCAAGATGAGATTTGGGTGGGGACACAGCCAAACAATATCACTTACTTCATACCTAATATCTGTTTCTCCACTCCTATGGTGTCATGGAGTGAGAGGGATGCTGAGGCAAGGGGCTGCTCTGCAGTCATGAGGACACAGACCTGGAGTGTGGGAGGTCACTTTACAGATTATTCAGGCTTCCGTCAGGGTCTGGTGAGGAGATGTGGCTCACAAAGTCTGAGCAAAGTCCCTTACATTAGCTGGGTCTCCTCTGTAGTTGCTGGACAGTGTTTTGAGCAAATCCAGTTCTACCAAGCAAAGATCAAGTTAATATCACGGATGAAAATTAAACAAGAATTTTTCAATTTGTTTTGAACCTGAATGAACTACTTTTCTTCATATATATATATATATATATACACACACACATAGACATGATTCTAAGCATCAGCATATCTTAATAGGTTTGAAAATTGTAGCACACAGAGTTGAAATCTGAAAATCAGAGATGCTACAAATTTTGTCACTATGTCGGAACTCAAAAAAGATTTTAGAATACGTAAAATGAAATAAACCCAAAGACATCAATTTCCTATTATAACTTACTCTATATTTTGTCTATTTGACAAGCATGTTTAATTAAGCTGATTGATACTGACTAAATAAAATTTATACATAAATGAATGAAAATATACCTGTGGTTCAATCTCACTTTGGCACAAAATAGTGACCTGAGACTCTTTCCAATGTATTTTATTGGGGTACGTATTTCAATTGGGGTGTGGGGTATAAATGGGAAGTATATGAACATACTAATGGGTGCATTTCCTAAACATCTGTTATAATTTATTTTGTTCCCAAAATTTCCTAGAGATTACCTATGATTATTCAGAGTATAACTCCACACCCTTTTTTTCTAAGCAGATTTTCAGGAAATCAGGCAACATCATGTGGATAGTTCACCATTGTCTTATGTTCTATGTTCTTCAGTGCTGAATTTCTTTAGCTCAAGAAGTCTTTCACACAGGGCATATGATTTCCTCATGTTACAGATAAGGTGACAGAAATGCTAAGAGGGTTGTTCAAGATTTCATAGAATTTGGTAGTGTTGCACTCATTTTCCCACTTTCTTCTAGACCAGTGGTTTTTCACATTCTGTTCCTGAATATAAGGTATTCTCCATACCCTGCCAGGAACTATGGGAATTCTGTGAGAGGAAGGACTGACCTGGGGGAGGAGCAGGCCACAATGCCACTTCATCCCACATTTTCTTAAATCTGCATATAGACCAGATTTCTTAGAATTTTACTTGAAAATTCCTCTGCTGCTTAAAAGATATTTAAAAACAAGTGCCTTAAACCATGTTGTTCCCACATTTTATGCACAAACACAGAGACATAGGCGCATATGCATACACACAGGCTGTGCAGGAAGGAGGGCGGGAGGACGTCGCTGGAAGTACCCAGGAGCAATGCTTCTCCCATGTTTTGCATCTTCCTGGGGAACCTCATCTACTCATCGCTTCCTGATGCCTCTGCCTCTCTGGCCTCCATCTGGCTCTTCCAGGGTACAATTGTACCCTGTGGCTGAAGAAATACATTCACAGGAAATGAGGAAGCAGGAGGAATAGGGCAAGTTTCCCCTCTTCTCGGCTGTAGTTGACATCTCACCAAGTATAGGCCCCTCCTCTCAGGTGAGTCGGGTGGAGGTATTCCCAGAACACATCTTAAATTTCCCCTTAGCAACTGCAAAAGCTTGAGAGCAGGTTAGGTCAGGAGAGATCCCAGGGTCAGAATAGGCTGCGGTAAAGCAGAAAAAGAAAGGAAATGTTTGAAGGCCCGGTTGACCTGACTTTGACCAAGGGAAGCTGTGGGCCATCTCAGCTCTCAGGCCTGTCACCTACCCCTCTCAGTCCCGGCCTGGCTTCCTGACCTGTAGGAGTCTGCATCTGGGTGAGGGTGTTGACTTCTCCTAGAAGAGGCTGCATTGCTTCAGGAGCAGGTTCATTCGTTCTTCAAGCTGACACATACCAGAGGGATTCTGAAGGAGGGAGAAGCCTGTTTGAATTCGGATGGTCAGGTTGATCTTCCTTTTCAGGAAGGGAGCCACAGCCTCAGCAGGCTAAAGGCAGCCAAGACGTAGGTCAACGGTGTTCACTCTGGTTTTTCACAGCAAAGTAGTACACTACTCTCCTAGAACACACGCTTCTGAAACTATGCTGCTTCATTTATGACAGAAAGAGGATCCAACCATCCTGGTACATGGGCACCAAGAGACAATAAGAGCCACACAGAGGGCCGGAGGGGAAGGAAAGGGTGCTGGCGCAGCTTAAGCTCTGAGATTGCAGCCTTGGGTTTCTTCCGCGGCCAACAGCCATGCAATAAGAGCCACTGGGTGAAGCCCAGCTGGAAATCGCCGGCTGCTGTTTGCCTCTCCGGTGGAAGTCTCTCTGGAGTGGAAGTTTGGGGAGTGGGGCACGGACACTGGCAGCTCTCAGGGCATTTTTTTTTCCCAGTTTCACCGCCATAGAGCAAGATACCAGCACGACGCGGGAAGGCCAGTTTTCACATTTCTCTCTCTCTCTTTTTTTTTTTTTTTTTTTTTGAGAAAGAGTCTCGCTCTATCGCCCAGGCTGGAGCGCAGTAATCGGCTCACTGCAAGCTCCGCCTCCCGGGTTCACGCCATTCTCCTGCCTCAGCCTCCCGAGTAGCTGGGACTACAGGCGCCCACCACCACGCCTGGCTGATTTTTTTATTTTTAGTAGAGACGGGGTTTCACCATGTTAGCCAAGATGGTCTCGATCTCCTGACTTTGTGATCTGCCCGCCTCGGCCTCCCAAAGTGCTGGGATTACAGGCGTGAGCCACCGCGCCCGGCCCATTTCTCAATATCCAGTCTAAATTCCAAGACCCCTAAGGACAGGAAAACACGTTTTCATATATTCTCCTTTAAGAATTCTTTATCTTCTCACCATGCCATTCCCAACCTGTATGCAATTTTAATACATTTTTAATAGATATAAATACATAAAATGACAATTTAGTATTACACATCCTCGGGTTCTAGGATTGAACATTGAACAAGAGGGATGGTAATAGTGGTTCTATGTATGAGAGACAGTGAAATCACACCCAAAAAATAGAAATTATACAAGCACAATAAAAAAAAGAAACATTTTTTTATCTATAGGTCTGTTTCCATGAATGTTTTCAAATGATAACCCACTCAGAAAAATTTTAGATAAACTAAAAAGAATGCTGTGAAATAATTCTTATCTTGCTAGGATCGGTTGAGGATATAACCGATCCTATGGCAGGAGTTCAGTGAAGAGGCTCCTTTGGCCCTAGGGGATGGCCCAACTTCCATGTCAACCTCTGCAATTGACAATATGCTTTCGATTTTAAACATTGGAGTAATACCTAAGTTCCAATCGATAAATTTTGGCTTTAGAAATGTATCCTTTGAATTTGCTTCTATATTTATTGCATGTTTAATCAGTTAATATCTAGATATTTAATATATGTTGAAAACTGGAAAACTTGCAAAGAAAGTTTCAAAACAAGAAATTTTCATAAAATTTGAATAATCTTCTTGTTTAGAAAAAAATTTTCTGTTGGCTAAGATAACACCTATATAATCACTTTTAAAGAAAATAAACAAAATGACTTAATTGTGACCATTTTAAATATATCTGTCCAGAGCATACTTATATATGAGGAGTTTTGAAGAATTAGTTGAAAAAATACATCATCTCTTATTTTATTTTTGTTCAAAAATTTAAAATATGTCATTAGAGCCAAAAGTACCATTTGGATATAGGCTCTCAGTATGGCCATTTATAACACTTTTATAGGAAGAATAAAACCATCCATTAAGTGTTGTTACACAGGAAAATTGAGAATTGGAGTAAAATATTTTTGGTGATTCTATATTTAAGCTGTTGCTTACGCATGGGCACAAAGATGCAGAATTCAAATAAATGTTGTCTTTTTATATTTGACATAAACTACTTCCTCCACCCAAACATAAGACATATTCATATAAGACAGTTGCTTAGAAATATATTTAGGTGGTTGTAGATTTTATCCCTACATTTTTCATTTAGTTATTTAATTTTATGGCAAATATTACAGTTTATTTTTAATATAATATTATTGTCTTAATGACAGTTTTACATGCTTAAATGAAATCTAGATTAAGTCTTTATGTCTATGTATACATAGACAGCCCAGAAAAGCACTCAGAAATAACAAAAACTTTTCTATTAATTCTTAAAATTTTCAATGCATTCAATTCCCTAGGTGTCAAGAATAGCTCCCAAGAAGCTTTTAAATGTGTAATATTGACCTGATTTCAAGATGTATAAAAAGCCACCTTCTTACTGGCCACAGGTATGGACAGCATGGCTCCAGAGCTTTTCCGGTCTCCTAGACCTTACCAGAATATCCCACAGGCTGCTAGGCATTTACCTAAGAGAGTGCGATGGCTGTTTCAGAGCAGTTATAATCTACTGGGTCAAAGCATGTTCCATTGATACAACATTGTCACTTATTCTGCAGTCAGAGAGGCCTAGCAGATCAGGCCAGAGGCACGAATCCTCATGAAATATTTAAGAAAGGCCTTCCTCCATGCACACACGACTAAGTCTCCCAAATCACGTGGCTGAGGCAGTTTTAAATTCTGACTTTGGGAAGGAAATAAAAAAATAATTTAAAAAATAATTTAAAAAATAACAAAATTAAGCAAATAGAAAATTTCACATGAAACCAATCAGCAGGTAGAATGCCACCAGTGGCGTTTTGAAGGTCCTGTAAAGCGTGGGGTTATGGAGTGATTGATGACCACAACGTTATCAACTACGCTGGGATGCGGTGGGGAGAGAGGAAGGGGGCAGGTGTACTGCAAGCTTAATTATAGATCTTCATTCCTTGGTTAAGAAACCCTCTTGTGGAACGTGAGAGCTCCGCGAGGACCTTGATGTTCTGTTCACAAGCAGCTGCCTTTCTAAAGCATTGCATTAATTCAATAATTTCTGACAGACAGAAAGATTATTTAACAAGTCTATCTGTGTGAAAGCTATTTCCAATCGGGAAGTACCCACGGCTGTTTCTCCACTGGTTTATCCTCAGCACGTTCGGGAAAAAGAGTAACCACGTGAAGTCAGAGCTTTCATCTCTGTTGAGATGCTGACCTGACATCCAACCTGCTCCTTTTGACCTTAAGTTGCTGCTATTTTGTCTCTGTAACAGGCGAAGAGATAACAAAGATACCTATTACCTATGGGGGAAGAGGAAGCTTCAACTATATCCAAGGATAGGCTCTGCCTATGATTTCTGGCATTTGAAAAAGCAGCAAACTAGATTTCTCCAAGGCAAAGATTACCACCATAACATTGTCTGTCTCTCTTCATATAAAATGGCAATGGGAGATATTCTAGCACCAGGCTCTGCGCGTTCCAAAGCTTGCACTCCTGTCTGCCCTCCCCCACCCATCTCGTCTATCCTCCTCGCTCTGCCTTCCTTCTAGCCCAGCGTCTTAAGATAAAAGGAGGATGCCATGCAGTGTGAATGCAGTCAGTTGTCAATGTATCCGTGCACATTCTCAGTCTCTGTTCAATGTTCCATGACAACAAGGTGAGACGGCAGAGGTTATCCGAACAGCTGCTGCCTAAGCTGGAAATTCCAGGCATTGAGCACCATCTGTCTATACATTCACAAATGTATATAAGGGCCATCTATCAGGCTGGAGCACTGCAGCTGCCTCCCCGGCAGGCCTGCTTCCTTTCTCGGCGCTGAACAATAAGAGCTAGTTCTTCACTTTGTGTCACACAGAATGGCTGATTTGATTAAGTCCCCAACTCTCATTATGCTAGGTAGGAGTGTAGAATTTCAATGATAATCCATAATGCATGACCAGTTTGTCACCATGGCAACATAAATTCAAGGTTACTAGCTCAGACGCATAATTGGGTGTGCATTGAGTGCTGAGGAAGGCTGTTAAAATTCTTGTCATAGAAAAGTAGCATCCATCATACTGTCTGAAATTGCAAAGTACTCATAATCAGACAGAAAAATCCTTGGAGAAAAATGTTAATAAAATAACTATTACAGTCTAATAAAATTATTAAGTTTAACCACTTTAGTTTTTAAAGTATTTTGGTTAATAAGAATGAAATAGACACCTCATTAAACATTGGAGACTTGGATTTAACCTCCCCTATCGATATTTGCGTTGAAATATGGACCTAAAGAATTTCTGGTCTGTTTGACTGATTGATCAAAACAAGCCCATATAATAAAATATATCTCTGCATTTTTGTTTCATTTTTGTATTTCAGATTGGATTTTTCTTAGCTGTAAGAATATTTCCTTAATAAAATGCTCTGGGGAAAAACTAAGTCTACTTCTTTGCTTTTAAAAGCTCAAAATTAAATTATGCATGTTATTTGCTCTACCTCCCAAAGTAGAGAGATGGAAACTAAGGTGGTGATGAAAAGATGCAACAGTGAAGAGTCGAAAGGAGATAGGAATATTTTAAATTATCAGCCCATCCAACTATGACTGGGACAAATATTTTGGTATTCATAAATAGGTGTAATAGAAATTGTATTCAGATGTATATGACTATTAAAAATCCAATACAAAAACAAATGTGTACCCTCCAAAAGGATTTAATCTTGGACCAAAATAATTATGGTAATTACTTGTTTTGGTGTCTGCCTTTGCCAGTGAAGTAGAACCAGGCAGAGAGTTATAAATGAGCTCTTGGCAAATGGCTTAGAATTCAGCTCCGAGTGTTATTGGAGGAGCATATCATGGCTCATGGTGGATTTTCCCCCATTTCCTTTGATTGAGTAAAACCAACGTTTCTCTGGATTTCAAGTATAAAATGCTTTGCTCTGGAATATTATTCAATATCATTTTTCACCAAACATGACCAAATTTAGCTGTATTTCCTTTAGCTACAGGACACAGGAGTGCATATGTTTTTAAGAAACAAGTCTGCCTTTGTTATTGAGATTCAGCTTTTATTTAATTCTGTTGGAGAAAATTAAGACTCATTGACTTAAAGGATAAGAGAATTCCTGCCAAATAAAGGCAGACTTGGCCACATGACCATGGAAATAATTTTGTGCTTTTGCGTAGACCTTGTAGAAAGTGAAATTTAATTGCTTCTTCATTCTTTTCACACTTAGCCTTCTCATCCTGTCTCAGCCCTGCTTTCCTCTCCAGCTACGATGCAGGATATACACAAAAGTGGTTATTTCTCTTGTATCACATCTACTGTCATTACAAAATAATGAAAACAGCGGGTAAAGGTACAAATAAAATTAATTTTAGGCAGCTGACAACACTTTGTATACATTTTTACCTTGTAAAATTTCTAATATTGTCCTCGGTTTTCTACAAAGCCAAATAAGATTAGATGATTTTTTACAGTGAATAACACAGATTTAGTCTTTAAATTAAGATCACACCCCCAGGATCTGTGCAGTTTTTAAAGTGGAACAGAAGAGAAAATCAAGAATCAAAATCAGATGACCTAATTCAGAATATAGATGTAATTCAATATTTTTTAATGTTGTGTTTAATCATACTAATGGCTGTGTCCTTTAGATTTTTTTTTTAATTGAAGATATCTTGTGTGGTACAATTTTATTTGAAATATGAAAGGGCTCAGTCTGAAAGAACTTGCTTACAAAAGTCACATCTGGAGGTATATTCAGATCCAAGCGCACACATGTAACTCCAATTAACATTACACATGCTAAGGAAAATATACCCGGGCGGGCGGCAGAGGGGGAGGGGTAGAAAAACCAAAGAAAGGGGTTTGTGTCTCTGATTTAAATACAAGTGACTTTGTGGAGAGCACCAGCTTGTGCTCAAATGAACTCCTATTGTGGAAGTGCACTGGCTCTCAAGACAGAATAACATTTCTGATTTGAGTTTAGTGAAGTACAGCCATGATCAGGCACAAATGCTAAGCTGCTATACCTAGACTAAAATGAAATCGCTACAAGCTGTTTAGGGGATGAGTGTGATTCCGTTTGGGAAACCTTAAAGGTAATTAAAAATTTTATTATTTGAGGAGTTTGGCTTTAGTAGACTTAAATATACATATTTGTATTGATCACTACTGTTATGTACCAATTCAAAACTTACTGTTGGATATTTTTAATCATTCTTTATGCTATGTACACACATAAGAACCAAAAAAATGCAATTAAGCCGCAAGCATATAGATCAATACCGTGAGTTTCAGGATAACCAATATTGCAGTGTTTTCCAGTATTCTTGAAAAAGAAAATGAAGGACAATCTGTAATATTTTCTCTTTATCAAATCCAAAATAATGAAGATATTTCAATATGAGTAGTACGTAGAATTGTAGACTTGTGTCCACTGTGCCTCATTAATTTTTACATGAAACCTACACTTGTCATTTGAAAATACATTGTAGATAATTTTCATTTTTAACAAGCTATGATTTGATATTAGTCAATTATTTTAAGATTAAAATAATTATGAAATAAGCACCTGATAAATATCTATGAAAAATGATGTATCATACCTCCAAATAAATTGTGCAACAGTGAGATAGAACTTATGTGTTGAAATTGGGAAGGGATTCTAATTATCTCAGTGTTGGTTATGTAAAAGATATATATCAGCTGAAAAGAGTAAACAAAGGTATTATTGTTTCTGCAATCAGCTTTATTTACACTTGAGTCAGGACTTTATTTTCCTCATTATTTTCCCTTTGCATGATAATTTTTATTTCTTAAGCACTTCATATTCTGATGCCTTTCTCTGCATTGGCTGTGCTGGGGATCACAACACCGTACCCCACAATATGGCACTTCTTCGTTTCGAGTATTTTAAGCTGAATGACATTGAGAAAACCTCAGAAGCAGGAAGATAACTCTCTGATCTTCTCCCTTACTCCTCCCCTGAAGAAGCTCATGTGACAGGTGTCCTGCCCTGTACCCTCTATACCTGGAGAGGAACTGTCACAGAGAGGCCAAGAGAAAGCTGAACAACCAGGCTTTGCCAGGTTCACTCCAGGCGGTTACTATCGGATCATAGCTTATTGTCCTAGATCTTACCTCTGCGTGTCTGTCCATAGAAATGGACAGTTTTCCCGGAAGCTTTTTGGGTCAAAATATTTTTTTACAGAGTCTGAAACTCCTGCCTGCAAGCTATCCTCCTTCCTCAGCCTCACAAGTCGAGTAACCACAAGAGATTACAGGGGTGAGCCACCACAACCAGCTCTTTCCCTGAGTCTTTGTTATGCTTTTCTATTATTATTTTTAAGACAGCATTTTGCTCTGTTGCCCAGGCTGGAGTGCAGTGATGCGATCACAGCTCACTGCAGCCTCAACCTCCTAGGCTCAAGTGATTCTCCCTCCTCTCAGGAGGATTCTCAGCCTTGTGAGTAGCTGAGACCACAGTTGTATACCACCATGCCCACCCAATTTTTTTTTTTTTTTTTTTTTTTTTTTTTTTGAGACGGAGTCTCGCTCTGTCGCCCAGGCTGGAGTGCAGTGGCGCAATCTCGGCTCACTGCAAGCTCCGCCTCCCAGGTTCACGCCATTCTCCTGCCTCAGCCTCCAGAGTAGCTGGGACTACAGGCGCCCACCACTGCGCCCAGCTAATTTTTTGTATTTTTAGTAGAAACGGGGTTTCATCGTGGTCTCGATCACCTGACCTCGTGATCCGCCCGCCTTGGCCTCCCAAAGTGCTGGGATTACAAGCGTGAGCCACCGCGCCCTGCCAATTTTTTTGTATTTTTTGTAGACATGGGGTCTTACCATGTTACCCCATGCTGGCCTTGAACACCTGGGCTCACGCAATCCTCCCACCTTGGCCTCCCAAAATGCTGAGATTATAGGTGTGAGCCACCACAGCCAGCCTCCTTTATTTTTGCTGTGTAATCTCTGCAGCATGGTTATCGGTCATAATGCATTGGGGCAATGCATGAGGCAATCATGCCATGCCACCATCCACAGAGGAGCTGCTGTGATAAACCCTCAGCCAATGTTTCTCCAGGTAGCTCATAAAATACACTTATCCATCATTTTAGAACATTGTAATGGACACTTGTGAAGATGAGCACCAAACAAAAATATGATTTTCAACTCAATTTTTAAAACTTACCTGTATAACTCCAAATATAGGTGACCCTCCTAGACCATGTTATGGAAATGTATTGAAATTGCTAATCAGTGTATATCTAGCAAGAGCCAATTAGATCTATGAAAGCATAGTAAACTTGTGACCAAAAGGAAATGGGCAACTGAGTGAAGTGTCTATTTCATACTTTCAAACAGTTAACATACAATAAAATTAACATTTTAAGCCACATTGAACATAGTTTAATCTTCATTGTTAAAAGGCATTAAGTGTTTTGGAGAGCACTTGACTTACAGAACTTGTAGTCTAGAAGGGACCCTAAAAGGTCATCTGTACCTGTCTCCCATAAAATGCTTCAACCTACTCTTTAAAACCCTCTAAAATTGATCCTCTGATCAGTAAACAAATATTTCTACTGATGAACAACTTGCCATTAGTATTAATCAGAGTTCTCCAAAGAGACAGAAGCAATGGGATATATAGGTAGAGAAAGAGAGATGAGAGGGGATTAAGGGAATTGGCTCGTGCAATTATGGAGGCTGACAAGCCACATGTCAGGTGTTCTGCAAGGTGGAGACCCTGGGATGCTGGTAGAAATGTCTCAGAAACAGAAAAAATGATGGTATAACTCTGGTGCAAGCCTCTGGTGCAAGCCTCTGGTGCAAGCCTGAGATTTCAAAGCCTGGAGAACCTGGAGTTTTGTCCAAGGGTAGGAAAAGAAGGGTCTCCCAGCTCCAGCAGATAGAGCAAGAATTCACCTTTTTTGCCTTTTCATTCTACCTGGGCCCCCAGCTGATTGGATGGTACCTACCCACATTTAGGACAGATCTTTCCACACAGTTCACTGACTTATAGCACAATCTCTCCTGGAAACACCCTCACAGACACATCCAGAAATAGTGCTCTATTATTTTTCTAGGTATACCTTAATCCAGACAACTTGACACCTAAAATTAACTGTCTTAGGTCCACCCTTCAGCGGGGCATAGTGGCTCATGCCTGCAATCCCAGCACTTTGGGAGGCCGAGGTGGAAGGACCACTTGAGCCCGGGAGTTTAAGACCAGCATGGGCAACACTGTCACTATGATGCAAAAGTATTAGTTGGGCATGGTGGAACGCCTCTATAGTCCTAGCTACTCGAGAGACTGAGGTGGGAGGATTGCTCAAGTCCAGAAACCCTAGGTTGCAGTGAGCTGTGATCACGCCACTGCGCTCCAGCCTGGGTAACAGAGTAAGACCCCGTCTAAAAAAAAAAAAAAGGCCCACCTTTTGTTGACTTGACACCCATACACTACTCTTTAAGCCATACTTAATCTCCAAATAATGTCAATAACAAACTAAAATTTCTGCTTAAGGTAATAAAACTATAGTTTTAGTTTGGGTGTACAACCAAAATGCACAAATCCCTTCCACAGAAGAGGAAGTAAAGTCTTTAGGTGATGTTCACTCTTTTCCTGATATCCCATGACCTAAACACTGTGATGTAAAATTAACAGTACTTAAATACTAATGTAAAGCCAGTAATTATTACATTATATGATAAAGATATAATACAGGAATAAAAAAGAAGACATTTGCTTGATACACATATATATACTTAAAACATATTCATAACAGAGTAGAGAGGAATACTCCTGACCATTTCTGTCCTTGTTTCTGTAACTGATCCTGTGGTCATAGCTGGTATTTATAACCATCTTCTAATCCATTCCATATTTTCTTTGCCTTCAGAAAGCACCTCAGCTAACCATGTTTCTTTACGTGGCAGGGTGACCTAGACCTTCATTTCTAAAGGGTCTGGGCCATTTGAAGTCTTGCCTGGATTGGGTTGTTGTAATTTCCATTGACCTTAATCACAGAGCATGGTAATTCTAAGAGACGCCTAAAGATATCTTCTGTATTCCAGGCATGCTCTACTTACCTCCATTGTGGAAAAATGGTCCAATTTTCCCTTGGTAACCTGAGTTAATCATTCCGGCCAATACCATAACTCCTTTCTTAGTCTTTCGACTCAGAGGCATGAAGGGTCCAAAGTAACAAAGTGATAATCTTAACTTCAATTCAATGGAATCATTGTTGTGTCTTCTGGTAGAAACATCTCTCCCTCTAGAACTGAGACCTCTGGCCCAGCAGAGCATAAAGTCATGGAACCAGGAAGTCAATTGGCCCCATGGATCAGTAGGGGTAATGATGAGTGGTGCCAATCCCATTTCCACTCCTTGATACCTGGGCCCATGAATCTTGGCTATCAGAGAAAAAAAGATACCATATATTGGCTGCTGATTCAGAACATACACAGCCTTCTAGAAAACCTACACAGACTAAACACTACAAAAGAAAGAACCCTGGGAACTTGTTACCTAGCTGACACTAGAACTGCATCTTCAAAAGGCCAAGCCACCCGAAGAAATTTGTTCCAGATTGATGAGGAACATGATAAGACCAGTGGATTCCATGAACATGAACACATTGCCACACTTCTTTGCCTGTGAAGTAATTTCCTTGGTAGAAGAAATGGTGTATGGTATGTCACGATAGCGAATAGGATGACCCATTCTGTGGATACCAGTTCCCAGGGTTCTTTCTTTTGTAGTGTTTAGGCTGTGTAGGTTTTCTAGAAGGCTGTGTATGTTCTGAATCAGCAGCCAATATATGGTATCTTTTTTCTCTGATAGCCAGATTCATGGGCCAGGTATCAAGGAGTGGAAATGGGATTGGCACCACTCATCATTACCCCTACTGATCCATGGGGCCAATTGACTTCCTGGTTCCATGACTTCCAGCCTATTTCCCCAGCCTTGCCTGTCATCGCCCAAAGGGCTCATGAATAAAGTGCCCGTGGTGGCAGCAATGGAGGTTATGCATGGGCTCAGCAACATGGACCTCCACTCATCAAGGCCAACCTGTCTACTGCAACCACAGAGAGCCCAATCTACCAGTAGCAAAGACCAAAACTGAGCCCCTGTTATGACACCATTTCCCAGGGTGATGAGCCAGTTATGTGATGGCAGGCTGATTATGTTGGACAACATCCATAATGGAAGAGGCAACACTTTGTCCTTACTGGAATGGACATTTACTCTGCATATGGATTGGCCTTTTTTGCATGCAACAGTTTTGCCAAAACTACCACCAGTTCAGTTATAGAATTCCCAATAACCCCTAAACATCTTAATGCATTCCTTAATGCATCAGCTCAAACTCCAAAATCCAGAGTCTCATCTAAATTAGACATGGGTGAGAAATAAGGCACTAGTCACCCTGAGGCAAATTTTCCTCTAACTGAGTCTGTGAAATTGAAAAAGTTATCTGTTTTCAAAATACAATAGTAAAACAGGCTTAGGATAGACATTCCCATTCCAAAAGGGAACAACAGGAAAGAAGAAAGGAGTAACAGTTCTCAAGTAAGCCCCAAGACCAACAGGGCAAACAGTATTAAGTGTTAAGACTTCATAATAATCTTTTTCTCCATGTGCCACCTTCTGGACACACTGGGGCAGGGATTGGGTCCTCAAGGCCTCAAGCAGCCCCACTCCCATGGTTTTGCTGGGCTCAAGCCATGCCATGGCTCTCCCAGGATAGAGTTGCACACTGGTAGCTCTATAGTTCCGGGGACTCTACAGTGGCCTTTACCCCAGTTCTACCGGGCATTGCCCTAACAGAGACTCTCTGCAGGAGCTCCACCCCAACAAAAGTCTCTTCCTGGGCCCCAAGGCTGTCCATGACATCCTTTGGAATCCAGGTGGAGGAGGCCATGCCCCTACAGCTTCTTCACTCTGGGCATCTCAGAGTTAGCACCATATGGACCCACCATTTACTGCTTGCATCTTCTGAAGCAGCAGCCTGAGTTGTGCCAAGATGGCTTGAGCCGGCTTGAGATTTATGTCTTACAGTTGTGGAGGCTGGAAAGTCCAAGATCAAGGGGCCCACATCTGGTTAGGCCCTTTGTGCTACGGCCTTCCATGGTGGAAGGCAGAAGGGCAAGAGACGGTGTGTGCGCATGCGAAACAGAGAGAGAGAGAGAGACCAAACTTATCCTTTTACCAGAAACCCATTCTCACAATTACTAACTTACTCCCTTGATGATCTCATAAATCTATGCAAGCAGGCAGAACCCTCATGGCCCAACCACCCCAAAGGTCCCGTCCCTCCACACTGTTGCACTGGGGATTAAGTTTCCAATACATGCTTCGGGAATATACCTTTTATTAAGTGGCCCAATCTCTTGGCACTATGCATAATAAAATTCATCTCCCTCATACTTAAGTTCATCATTCTCGTACTTGAGGAAAATATAATCTTCTCTTCTTGAAATAAAAATTCAGCTGCCTCAAATACTCTTCATCTGACTTGAGAGTCACAAAAATGTGTTTTTAGGGGCCAGCACATTCAAAACAGCAGTGTCCAGAATTGCGTATGGAGTTGCTTAGAAAGTCAGATCCAATCTGTTTTAACCCAATCACACACCAAAATTGGTTCTACTACAAAATGAATACCTGATATTAGCTGTTTACTTTTTAGTCACACAGAGACAGAAGTTGTAGACCAACTAAACAAAGGTGCTTTTTGATTAATGTAACATTAACTGTATCACATAATATATTTTTACCCTTCTATCTGTCCTCCCTGCTCACCCCACCTGTCACCTATCAACCAGAGGCATCGTCTCTTCTTCAGCTCTCCAATGACCTTAGACATAACTGTGGCCACTCTTCCTGATTACTGTCTCTTGAAAAAAAAGAGGAATTTCTACAAATGGATTGCACTGGAAGTTTCTTCATGAGTTTATCCATCACCTCTCCTTTATAAAATACCTGACAGCAGCTATGATTTTTTGAACAATGATTGAAGCAAAGATTACAAGCAATATTTGTAAGTGTGGACTATTAATAAGATGTGATCTTTATAATCAGAAAAAAGTTATGTGTTTTATTAGGTATATAACACTTTTCAGAAAGCTTTAATATGTTATCACGAACTAAAACATGATATAGATCATACACAGATTCTGTGAAAACAAGCTACACTTAATTTCTGTCTACAAGTAGAGTTTCTACAATTCCTAAAAAGCCAAGCCAAGGCCGACACTTAAATTTACAGGCACTCGAGCCCCTTATGCCACCTGAGACACCAAATCATTCACTTCTTCCTCCTGTCAAGGTATGTAACACTCTACTGGAATTCTGTTCCATTTTTCTGCTTTGATGACTCATTGAGTGTGAGGATGATGTCTGCTTTACTATGGGTTACTTAGCACCCATTGAAGAGCCTGACATATACTAGCATGCAATAAATATTAATAAATGAATGAAAAATGATTGAAAGTTATGAGTTTTTATAGCACCACAAATCCATAATCAAAAGTGTTTCCAAAATATGTCTCCACTATTTTACCCTGTGTGTGTGTGTGTGTGTGTGTGTGCGTGTGTGTGTGTGTGTTTCCTTTATAGGGTATCCTCGCAGCCTTGCTATGAGTAAGCTGACCCCAGGGGACTCCTACAATAGCACTTTCTGCAATGTTTTCTACCTCCCACTAGCATTCTGATACCACGTGAAGCTAGAATCTGCCAAGGCTGAAATGGAACAACAGAATCTTTAGCCTTTTCTGGGATCAGGTAGAGAACAGGACAGCAGGGTCAGAGCAAGGCAGGATGGCTTTCCTGCGGGGGCATTCTGGAGTTCTCGAAAGTTTCTTGTCAGTGAAAGAGTAATAGCAATTCCTCTTTAGATCAAAAAGAATTGTCTAATACATCAGTGCTCATGTGCTTTACCTGAACCTCTCCTTTCTGTTGGGTAGCAGAGATAGAAAGTGTGAAGCAACGAAAATCCAGGATATCTTTCAAGTCTTCCCAGGTGTCAACCGTGGTTCAGATCCTATGCTAAGTGATGGATGAACACAGAGGTCCTGACACTCTAGGAATCCATGGTGTAAACCAGTAATTACAATATAAAGTGTCTAAATTCTACACTGGAAGTAGCAGAGAGGAAGAATTGAAGAACCAAGCAATTGGACTGGGCAGGGAAAAAGGCACACTAGCAATGATGGGGATCATGTGGAGAGGGAAAGGGTGCAAGAACAAGTACAAAAATATGAAAGTGCAAAGGTCGCCTTGTTCTCAGGGTTCTTAGCGATGAGTTCATTATGATTGGAAAGCAGGGTGGTAGGCAGGGCGATGGAGAGCATGTGACTGGACCAGAAAAGATACGTCGGAGCGGAGACTAGGAGAAGTATCAGGGCAGCAGGCTCTACAGTGGGGAGCTGGGAGTCTTGACGGAGGGTGGTGGGTGCTGGACATTTCAGGCAGGACCGAACAGTTATCCATTGTACTTCCAGCAGGGCTCCAGAGCCATGTGCATGGATCAATCATCACATGCCTACATTAACCCATACGTGCGGGATCATCTGTCCTCTTAAGAGATGTAGCAGCAAGCTATATTTTTTTCAAAAACCCTTATGCAAACATTTTTCACCAAGTAAATTCTGACGTGTTAAAAAAAATAGTATTGACTAAGGTGGCCTCTATATTTCCTTCAAATTTCAACGATCCCAAAGTATTGGTGACCTGCCAATAAATAGAACAGTAATGATTTCCCTGGCATGTTTCACAACAGTTTTGTCTGCCTCTCTGGTCCTCGATCATACATTTGTTTTATTATGTTGCATATTCGAATCTAAGAGCATTATTCTCAGAACTGCAATTGTTGGCATTGTTCTCTGTGATCAAGAAAATGTATTTAAATAAAATACTTTCCTCTTGTTTTGCTGCTGAAATATGTACAGCTGATCTTTAGTTGTAATAAAAAGTATGTTTACTAATAGAGGCCAGAATTTGGGTTGTTCTAGTTAATTAAAGGATTTGGGGCTACCAGATATATCGTGTTAATAGTTTTCTAAAGCATAAAAACCCCCAAAGCATGTAGTGCCTTGCAAATAATTTTACTACAAAGAGATTATGAAAAAATATATATATACTCTCTATATTCTGACACCCAGTTGTTAGTTCTCAGTTCATGGTACAGTTAGTTGGTGTAGAGTGACATTCAGATTTTTTATAGGTTTTTAAAAATAGCCTACAAAATTAATTACCATACCTTGTACTAATCTAGCACCTTTCAAAGCATATTACATCCATTTTATTATCTCATTTATTCTCACAACATCTCGGTGAGATGAGGATAAATGGATATTACTGATTAGAAACCTGAAGGGTGAGAGAGAGTCACATTACCAAGCTGGTCAGCATCAAAGCTGGGACTGGGGCCGGGCACAGAGGCTGAGGCCTGTAATCCCAGCACTTTGGGAGGCCGAGGAGGGTGGATCACAAGTACAAGAGATCGAGACCATCCTGGCCAATATGGTGAAACCTCGTCCCCACTAAAAATACAAAAAAAATTAGCTGGGTGTAGTGGTGCACACCTGTAGTCCCAGCTACTCCAGAGGCTGAGGCAGGAGAATCACTTGAACCCAGGAGGCAGAGGTTACAGTGAGCTGAGATCGCGCCACTGCACTCCAGCCTGGTGACAGAGTGAGACTCTGTCTCAAAAAAAAAAAAAAAAGAAAAGAAAAAAGCTGAGACTGATCTTAAATGCCAGCCCTGCCAAATGTTTCTCTTCACTGAAAACAATGCTACACAAGAAAGATTAATTTGTTTACATTGCTCACATTTCTGGAAACATTTTGGCCTCAGCGAATGATTTTACAGTTCTAAGGTGACTTTTCTGAAGAAGACCTCCCCACTGGCCTCAGACATGAGCCCCATATGAACCACGTACAGCAGAAATCACTCTATTGACATACCCAAGCCTCAGTTAGCCAATGAGTGCCTGCTGTCTTTTCCTATAGAAATACAGTCATCTCTTCTGGGATACGCAATGTTTAAATGTTGTAATTAGATATCAATTACTGTCAGTAGTCATTGTGTGCCTATGAAGCCTACACATGGAGAAGCTTCCTGCAGCCCCTGATGTGTAAAGACTGGTGCTTTTCCAATCTGTGTTCTCTGAGCTTCTGAATCTTGACCACAATGGTCAGTAATTTTTATTCCTTTCTGTAACAATTCGTGAAGCAATTCCACTCTTAACTAGGTTTATAATGTGTATAAAAATGGTTAGTTGAAAATGAAACTTAATCATGACTAAATAACTGAAGCATAAATGTACAAACTGTACGGAAAAATATGCAGCTAGAAATGGAGTGTAATTCTTGCATAGTTATAAACAATGGGTTAGTGCTTCTAAGCGTGGGGTCTGAGATCTGTATTTCTGGCTCACTTTGGGTTAGTTCTTTTCTATGCTCCCATTAAAAAATTCTGAGCAGTTAAGTGATTTTCTATGTAATAAGCTGGTTTCTATTTACTGGCAACTTCCTTGTGTGAGGGCAAGTACCAATTGCACATAATCTTTAATTTTTTTCTAAGCAATTCTTACAAGAATTGATGTTAAAGTGCAGAGTCTTTATGTTTTGATGAATTTACTAGTGTGTCATTTTAGATTTGCAAGCAGGTCTAGTGAATTAAGGGGTGTGATTTTCCTCCAGTTTGGTGGATATCCTAATCAGAAATGCCACTGACTTCCAGATTTTTTTTTCTTTTTCCAAAGCAGGAGAATGCATTTTATATGCTTGATATGGTTTGGTTCTGTGTCCCCACCCAAATCTCAGCTAGAACTGTAATCCCCACTAATTAGGGAGGGACCTAGTGGGAGGTGATTGGATCATGGGGGTAGTTTCCCCCATGCTGTTCTCATGATACCAAGGGAGTTCTCACAAGATCTGATGGTTTAAAAGTGGCACTTCCCCTTGCTTTCTCTCTCCTGCTGCCGTGGAAGATATGCCTTGCTTTCTCTTCATGTTCCTGCCATGATTGTAAGTTTCCTGAGGTCTCACCACCCATATGAAATTGTGAGTCAATTAAACCCCTTTTCTTTATGAATTACCCAGTCTCAGGTAGTTCTTCATAGCAGTGTGAGAGAGGACTAATACAATGCTGTCTGGGGGAATTAGAAAAACAAATTCCAGGTTGATGTCTCACTCAAAAGCTACGAAGTGAATTAAAGGGCTGAATATTATCCTGTAAAATATAATATAATAGTAGGCTTAAATTTTCGAAAGGGTGAAACTTCTTAAACAAGAAACAAAATTCAGGACCTATACAGAAACAAGTTGGCCTAGTTGACTACTAAGCTAAAAAATAATAACAAGCTTAGAGACAATAATTTGCAACATACAGAACAGATGACACTTTATATATAACATATGTAAAGAGGTTCTACATATAAGCAAATAAAAGCCAGAAAAGTTGAGCAAAGAGTACAAATGGGAAATTGACTGAAGATACAACTTATTTTCTCGTCATACTTGCCAAAATTTAACATCTTCATGAAAAATCTATACTGGAAAGCGTTTGAGAAGTAGGTGCTTTGGGGAAAGCTAATTTAAAGCAGCCTTCTTGGAGGGCAGCTTGGGATCATTGATTAAAAATATAAATACCTATCATTTTTTATCCAGAATTCCTTTTTTAGCACCTGTCCAACAGAAATACTTGTAGTTATATTCAAAGGAGCACATTTGTAAGGATGTCTAATACATTTATTACAGAAGCAAAAACTTGTGAACAGCTAAATTTCCTGAAAGAGTGTCAAAAATACAGAATATTTGCTCTGAATTACCATTAAAAAGGTTTAGATTTAAATATACATTTAGATTTAAATGTAATGAAAAGAAAAAATTATCTAGGATATACATTTATGGAAATAGAAACACATTGTGAAATCTTATATAAGGTATCACCAACTTGATATTTTATACAATCGATAGAAGGAAATACTAAGGTATAAATCTATATGCATATACAAAAGCCAAAGGGTATGCTTATAAGACACACAAAATTGTTAAAAGCTAAAATGTCTGAGGAGGAAAGTAAGCTGGGGGTTGTAGGAACAGTCGCAGGAAGAAAACAAGGAAATTGAAGCAACACTTTCCATCTTTATTTTATGCATTTCTGCATTATTTTACAACTATAAGGTCAATGGTAGCATTCTCTCTTGGTAATTACGTAATTTTTTTTTTTTTTCTGTAGCCCGCTGGTTCAGAATATTCACAAAATCCAGCAGGGGTAGCAAACGCTCAAACCCATAGAAACAAGCTCGCAGAAACTGAGTGGCTGAGATGATCAGCACCGTCTTCTGACATGCGTTTTGAGAGAATCAAACACCATCCTGGACACGGAGAACAGGCTAAATCCAAACTATGCAGATAAGCAGATAATCCACCAACAATCATGGCACTTCGGTAGATCTGCCTGGTTAAAGAATAAGTTGTTAGTTTTGAATGAATGGGAACATCAAGAGAGCTCGACAAAAAGAACCCAAACCTCAGAAAAACCTACCTCAAGAAAATAGTGGGTTTTTTTGTTTTTGTTTTTGTTTTTGTTTTGTTTTTTTTTTTTGAGGCAGAGTCTCGCTCTGTCGCCCAGGCTGGAGTGCAGTGGCGCGATCTCGGCTCACTGCAAGCTCCGCCTCCCAGGTTCACGCCATTCTCCTGCCTCAGCCTCTCCTAGTAGCTGGGACTACAGGCACCCACCACCACGCCCGGCTAATTTTTTGTGTTTTCAGTAGAAACGGGGTTTCACCGTGTTAGCCAGGATGGTCCCGATCTCCTGACCTCGTGATCCGCCCACCTCGGCCTCCCAAAGTGCTAGGACTACAGGCGTGAGCCACCGAGCCTGGCCAAAAATAGTTTTTAAAAGAATTACACGTAATAAAAGTTTTCTAAAATCTGGTCTTCCTTGGTTGAGTTCAAGAAGTTAACGGCACATGTTTAACAGAAGGAGAAATCCATAAGAATTACATGGCAACAAAACGTCAGGAAGGAAGAATGGGTGTGATAAGGAGGTATATTAGCCTGTTTTCATGCTGTTAATAGAGAAATACCCAAGACTGGGTAAAGGAAAGAGGTTTAATGGACTCACAGTTCAGCATGGCTGTGGAGGCCTCCCAATCCTGGCAGAAAGTAAAGGTGAAGCAAAGGCAGGCCTCACGTGGTGGCAGGCAAGAGAGCTTAGGTAGCGAACTCCTCTTTATAAAACCATCAGATCTCATGAGACTTATTTACTACCAGGAGAACAGCATGGGAAAGACCCGCCCCCATGACTCGTTTACCTCCTACCTGGTCCCTCCTATGACACCTGGGGAATACGAGAGCTATGGTTCAAGATGAAATTTGGGTGGGGACACAGCCAAACCGTATCAAGAGGGTTACAATGAAACAACAAAAAAAATACGACAGGAGAAGTTCACAGGATTCACATGGAAAGAGATCAAAAGACACGTTTATAATCTCCAGTTTTGAAAACTGCTTTAGCATTTCAAAGCAAGCTTAGAAACAGAAATTAATTTAAAGATTTTGCATTTGGCAGAGAGGAACCTTATTTTTATACGAAGCTTTGAATCAACCAATTATTAAAAATAAAGACAAGGTTAAAATTATTTTTCTTCATAATAAAGATACAGCGAGAGAATACATAGGCATTTTAAATTGCACACAAATCACGGAGCTTTTTTCAGTCCAACTTCACCAAGTTAAAATAAAGTTTAGAAGAAACAGTGAAACGTTATTGAATACATTTATATTTAATATTAAAGTCAGACTTACATGAGGCTGGTTTGTATGGAGAGTTAAATCATTTTAGAAATTTTTTCCACAAGAATCAGCTCTATGTGTACTAAAATTTATATTTTGAAATAATTTATTAGAAATTTATCACAATCTTGTCCCATCCTATAAAATACTCTTAACAGCTCCAGTAACAGTAACATTGGCAGAAAGATCATTTTCAGTATTAAAAAGTATTGAACATTGTTTAAGATCTTGCAATTGAATGATCTCACTTTTGATTACATCAGGTGAAAATGAAGTTGTTAAAAGTATAAATTTTGATGGCCTAAAAAATAAATTTGGATAAACCTGAGCCATAAAAATGTTATAGTCAAGTTATCAGATTAATGAAGCATTATTATTTACTGTATTACATGTGTATAATTATGAAACCAAAAATATCAATTTCTGCAACTTACATGTTTTTGATGTACATATATGCCTATTATTTCTATAACTTTTTTTTTTTTGAGACAGAGTCTCACTCTGTCGCCCAGGCTGGAGTGCAGCGGCGCGATCCCAGCTCACTGCAAGCTCCACCTCCCGGGTTCATGCCATTCTCCTGCCTCAGCCTCCCGAGTTGCTGGGATTGCAGGTGCCCGCCACCATGCCTGGCTAATTTTTTGTATTTTTAGTAGAGATTGGGTTTTACCGTGTTAGCCAGGATGGTCTCAATCTCCTGACCTCGTGATCTGTCTGCCTCGGCCTCCCAAAGTGCTGGGATTACAGGCGTGAGCCACCGCGCCCAGCCGTGGGTGCTCCATTCTTACGATCTAACTGCCTCCTAAAGTCCGCACCTCCCAATACCATCACATTAGGGTGTCAACATATGAATTCGGGGGACATAACATTCACTCCATAGCATTTTTATAAATTAGATACAACCACCACAGTAATAAGTTTTAAAAAAGATACGTACCATACAGTAAAAAGACTCAAATAAAGCAATCGTGGAGCTTGAAATGCATTTACTAAAAGGTAAAATCTCCATGATTGAGTCAATCCTCATCTCCACAACCTAATTAAAAGCTGTTTGAAGGAGACATACCTAAAACTGAGAGGCAACAACTTCATCAAAAGTTTGATGATGGGTGCAGAGAGGCACAGCCCGGTATCCTTAACTGGGAAATGGGTGGCTGAAGAAGAATCTGTGTCCGCTCAGTGAAGTGTGCATCCCTGGCTTCTCTCACATATTCAGATACATTTTCTTAGCAGAACATCGCAATAACTCTGTCATTATTCTATTGAATTTAGAGAAGATTACCTCAAAGTCAAATAGCCAGTAAATCGCATAGTGGGGGCTCAAAACCAGGTTTTCTGGCTTCTCAAATCTAGAGCATAGTCAATAGTGTCTAACAACAAAATGAATGATGCCGTTTCTATCATCTTTCTCAACGTTCCACCAGACTTGGTATCATATCTGAGATGTAAGATGGATTCAAAGTCACTATTCTTGCAATATCATTTAGAATGACATTGGACCACATTCTTAAAAGTTTGTGGATTTTTGGCCGGGTGCGGTGGCTCACGCCTGTAATCCCAGCACTTTGGGAGGCTGTGGCAGGTGGATCACGAGGTCAGGGGATCGAGACCATTCTAGCTAACATGGTGAAACCCTGTCTTTACTAAAAATACAAATAATTAGCCGGGCGTGGTGGCAGGCAACTGTAGTCCCAGCTACTCGGGAGGTGGAAGCAGGAAGATGGCATGAACCCAGGAGGTGGAGCTTGCAGTGAGCCGAGGTCGTGCCACTGCATTCCAGCCTGGGCGACAGAGCGAGACTCCATCTCAAAAAAAAAAAAAAAAAGTGTAGATTTTTAATATACAGGCCAATGTGTGTATTGATCAATTTTCACACTGTTATAAAGACATACCTGACTCTGGGTAACTTATAAAGGAAAGAGATTTAATTGACTCGCAGTTCTGCATGGCTGGAGAGGCCTCAGGAAACTTACAATCATGGCAGAAGGGAAACCTCCTTCACAAGGCAGCAGGAGAGAGAAGAGAGCAGGGGAAACCACCACTTATAAAACCATCAGGCCTCACGAGAATTTACTCACTATCAGGAGAACAGCATGGGGGAAAGCACCCCCACGATCTAATCACCTCCCACTAGGTCCCTCCCTCAACATGTGGGGATTGCAATTTGACATGAGATTTGGATTGGGACACAGAGCCAAACCATATCAATGGGGAACGCTATGTACATTTAGGAGGGAGTTGCTTATGTACCATTTCTCTTTTAAACAAATTACTAAGCAGGCAAAATAGAAAAAAAAGGTATATTCTAGCATTGTTGGTATTTTCCCTTGTGAAGTAGGATGCATTTGCAAGATACACTTTTACGTGTTTAGAAAGATTCCTTTCTAAACATAAGAAGTCATTTACTCTCAAGCGACAGAGACTGTACAGGTGCCTGTTAATACGGGACAGAAACAAACCTTCCTTCCTTCATGACCAATTAAGATGTTTCTACCAACATATAGAGCTCTTTAGTCAAACTAGATGCCCTGTAATGACAAAACTTACAATTACTTTCACTTGCGTTGGAAGCACAATTTCCTTAATGGTAAAAAATGTAGCTTCTGCCACTTTCTGTATTTAAACACGATTTCCATTATTTTCACAGGATTTAACGCAGTCAATACAGTCAGTAACTCAACATTAAAGGGCAAGCTTTTGTTTCTATTTTTTAAAATGACTCCACACAAATAAAATAATTGCTAACCTCAAAAGGAACCATAAAGTCTGATGATTGCCATATTAAAATTATAAACTCTCATCCCATTATTTTAACACATTTTGCTTCCATGCGATAGAAAACAACTAATCCAAATAATCTACGTTTTGCCAGAGGTCATGTCATCCAATGTCAAGGCAAATTGGCAGCTCTTATATGTTAACGGAGTGTGTCACATCCTGAAGCCTATAGCCATGGAAACTGAAGATGCTGCGAAGTTCAAATGTCCTCAGTTCCCAGATTCATTTCCACATCATCTAGAGGAACATATCTTTGAATTTCCATGGAAAATGTCCTGTTATTTTGAACTGTTTCGCATAGATATCTCCTGATGAATGGTAAAACATTGCCAAAGAACTGTGCGTATTTAGGAATAAGCGTCTAGAAAATATGAGGGTCCCATGTTAATAAACTTCCTACCTGCCTCATACAAATATTAGCGCGCAAACGCGTTCAAAGAACCTTTGCAGAGCTTTCAATAAGCAAGTATTCAAACATTAGAAGGATGTTAAAATATGTTTTCTTTCATAGGAAATGCAATAACAACTGAGCTTCAGATTCTTTAGCACTCTGAAAATTCAAGTTTATTAATTTTATCTGATGTCAGAAAAACTCAAATTGAATCACTTCAGATTCACAAATAATATAAATGTAGCAGCACAATGCCACAGCTATCCTCACTCTGTGTCTATATCTGAATCTATATTTACACCTACATCTATAGATGTAGATAGAAATGTGGTATATATCACACTGTGTATAAGTGACAAGTACAATTGGCATTTTTAAGCATCATGAATCATAACTAAGTCTTCACAGTTCCATTAAGTACTAGCATCAGGAAGAATGTCTACATAGAATATATAATTTTTATTTTACAAATTATCATCATACAGTTTAAAAACATTTTTTGTGAGATACACATCCAGGAAAGTACATAAAACAAAATATATTGTTTAACAAACCATTGTAAACACCCATATAAACATTACCCACAGCAAAAGTTAGGACACTGCCAGAACCCCTGGTCCCCCTGAACATCCCTTCTTGATGTCACCTTTCCATTCACAGAGTCACTATCCTGACTTAGATGACAGTCACTTCCTTTCTTTGCTTATATTCTTATCACTCATGCCTGTGTCGCTATTCTATTTTAGTTGTGCTTAATTTTGAACTTTATTTAAATGGAAGTGTACAACATGAATTTTTTCATTCCTTACTTCTTTCACTAAACAATATTTTTAATTACCCGTGTTTCATAGGATGTAGTCCTTGCACTTTTGTATAGTGTTCCATTGTCTGAGTATTTTGCAAGGTATTTGCCCATTAGACTGATAATGGTTATTTGGGTTATTTCCAGTTTTAGCTATTCATGGACATTACTGCAAGAAACATTATTGTACATTTATCTGGTTGTACATATGCTTAATTGTCCATGATCAGAAATGGAATTGCCTGTTAATAATATATGATCCAAAAGTTTTTCTGAAAGCATGGTATGTTACCATCACTCTATGTGCTCAGCAATACTTGCTTTTGTCAGTTGTTGTAATTTTTGTGAGTTCAGTGAATCTGTGCTATATCCTTCTGATTTTAATTTGCTTTTTCTCAATTTCTAATACCATAAAGCATTTTATCACAGGTTTTTGGAACATGTGTATACCCCTTTGAGAGGTGACTGTTAAAGTCTCTGCCCATTTTTCTTCTGAATTTCTTGTCTTTTAATAATAATAATAATGACTTGTGGAAATCTCATTAGATATGAAATGTTTTGCCAGATAAATTAGATTCAAATGTAAACTCCTATTTGTGGCTTATCCTACTCCTTTTAAGTCCCTCTTATAAGTAAAATCACTTGCTATTAATTTAGTCCAATCTATCAAACTTTCCCTTCAACCTCTGTGTTTTATCGTGTCTTTCTATGAATGCGTTTATCCTAATAATAATGGTAATAAAATTTTTCTATATTTGTATCTCAAATTTTATTTCATTTTGCCTTCTGTATTTAGGTTAACAATATCTCTAGTAAATTTGTGTATGAAACAAAGATTTAAATGTGTTTATGTTGCTGTATGGGTCCCCTATTAACTGGGTTCCATTTATTGAAGACTGCAATTTAACACTGATTGTCAAAGCTGTTACCATCATCAATCCTGTCAGGTGTGCATAGCTCTATTTCTGGGCTATCTACTTTTGCCTGTTTGTCTATTTGTCTATCTTCAGGTCAGCTGACACATTGTACCTATTGCTATTTTTTTTTTTTTTTTTTTTTGAGATGTAGTTTTGCTCTGTCACCCAGGCTGGAATGCAGTAGCACAGTCTCGGCTGCAACCTCCGCCTCCCTGGTTCAAGCTATTCTCCTGCTTCAGCCTCCGGAATAGCTGGGAATACAGAAGCCCACCACCACGTTCAGCTAATTTTTGTATTTTTAGAAGAGACAGGATTTCACCATATTGGCCAGGCTGGTCTCGAACTCCTTACCTTGTGATCCACCTGCCTCAGCCTCCCAAAGTGCTGGGATTACAGATGTGAGCCACCGCACCTGGCCCCTATTGTTATACCTTAATAAAAAGCTTTCATAGTGATATATGAAGATCTCCCAGCTTGTTCTTCTTTTAAAATATGAAAGCTATTTTGGTTATATTAATGTTTGTAACTGAATCATAAAAAATCATATAAGAAACTTATAGAATCATATAAAAAACTCCTTTTGGGATTTTGTTTGCTATTGCGCTGAACACATGCCTTTCAGTATGGGAAGAATTGACACCTTTATATTATATATAAAGCAATATAGTGTATTTCCAATAAAGCAATATAGTGTATTTCTCCATGAGTGTTCTTTAATGTCAACAAAGGTTGATATTTTTACACAGATGTCTTACATTTTTTGTTAAATTTTACTCTAGTCTTATCGATTTTTGCATCTTTATTAGAAGTATTAGAAGTGGTATTTTTTAACCTTTATTTTATTTGTTATTGGTGTAGAGAAATAGAGTTTTTAAAATTGATTTCGATTGATTTATTGTCATCAACTTTGACAAACTCTCACTAATTCTTATAGTTTTTTTAATAGATCTTTTTGGGGACTTTCCATCAGAGCATGTACACATAATTATAGTTTTGTTTATTCTTTCCAACTTATTTCTTCCTTTCCAATTCTTATACTTATTTTTTAAAAACTTAATACACTAGATAATTTACAATTTTTAATATCCTGTTTAGAAACTCCATACAATACTGAAAAGAAACACATGATAGAGGCATTCTCTCCCTAAGTTAGAACCTAAGAGAAACCCTTTAACATTTTGTCATTAAGTTATTTGTTGTTGTTTTGCTGAATATCTTTTATCAGTGTAGGAAGTTATTTTCTATTGTTAATATAAGTGCTTTCATTAAGAATTGATTTTCAATTTTCTCAAATATTATTATGCATATATTAAAATTATTGTATTATTAATCTCCTTTAGTAATCATTTTTAGTTGAAATACGCTGGTTTTCTTAAGAGCAATTATTCTTGCATTCAGGTTTAAAATCAATGAGGTCATGATTTATATCATTTGAATCTGGCTAATATTTTGTTTCAGGTGTTTTATCTCTATGAGAGAGTAGTTTATAATTTTATCTAACTTATCTAAAAGATTAGTTAATAAAATAAAGTCAAGAAAAAATTATAATTCAAATTTTATTCTGTTAAATATTTAGAAAAATCTTAGGGGTTAAATTATATGGATCTAACATTTTCTTAGTGAAGCTATTTTTTGCTTGTTTTAGAAATTTAGTTCCTTATATTAAGGATTAATCAGATTATCTATAAAAGGGAAGGACAATTTTGGTGAGTTTTATTTTTGTGTAGTATTTCATCCACTTCAAGTAAATGTTCTATTGGCTTAAAGTTGCTCATAATATTACTTTTTAAACTGTTTGATATCTGCTTGGTCTGTAAGGACTGATCCATTTTATCCATGAAATTGATTACCTGCACCTTCTTTCTTTGACCAGTCTCACCGTCTATCAATTTATTCATTTTGAAAAAAACACCATTTGGATTTGTTGATCCTCTCTGTGTTTGTTTTTTATTGTATTGACTTCTATTATTATGATTATGATTATGAGGGCTTCTGGTCTCTCTGCCAGGTGAGAACGCATAAATAATATTATTACTTTTTTCTTTTATTTTTTTAATTTATTTTTTGCTTTATTTTGTCAATATCTTTTTCTTTTAATTTTGTGAGATAGGTGTTTGGTTTATTAATTTGTAGGCTTCAGTATACATTTATGTAAATATATTTTTTCTTTAAGTACTGCTCTATTAATATCCCAATTATTCTGATATATAGTATTTTCACTATGATTTACTTCAAAATATTTTATTTCCATTTTAATTTCTGCTTTGGTTTACGGGTTTCATAGGTGTGTATTTCTTGATTTCCAAACATGAGAGTATTTTGTAGCATTTTTTTTGCTCTTTATTTCCACCTTACCTGCATAGTTGTCAAAAAGTATACTCTGTGTAACCGTTACCTTTTGGAATGTGTTGAGAGTTATTTTATGGAAAAGAGTATGTTCAAATTTAGAAAAATGTTCCAAGTATGCTTGCAAAAAGTATATATTCTGCAACTGAGTTCAATTCTTTTCTCTTTCTTCATTCCTCCCTTCCTCTCATCCTCTCACTCTTTTATCCTTCCTTTCTCTTCCTTCTTTCTTCCTTTTTAATTTCCTTTCTCTTTCTTTCTCACTTCCTCTCTCTTTTTCTTCATTAGGTGAGCTTTGCTAATCTCTTTCTTTAATGTTCTTTATCCTTAATGAGCTTTTATCTGCTGGCTCTTTTAATTATTGAGGGTGGTATTGCAAAATTTCCCACAATAACTGTGGGTTATTCCATTTTCTCTTATAATTGTGTAAATTTTATCTTTTCATATTTGAGGCCATAAAATTGCCTGAAATCTGTAAATTGTTACATCTTCCTAGTAAATTGAAACTTTTGGCATCTGAACTTTTCGTTATTACGTCTTTATCTCTAGTGATGCTTTGCCTTAATGTCAATTGTGTCTGGTAATAACATAGTTACATAGATTTCATTTGGTTACTATTTCCTTTATATCTCTTCTATTTTGTCCTTTTTTCAACCTTATGCTTTAGATACGTTTCTCATAATTGACATATAGTTGGAATTTTTTAATTCTGTCAGTTAATTTTTGCTTTTGACTGAAGCCTTTAGTTCTTAGTTCTTTTAACTGAAAGACTGTGTTCATTAGTCTATATATACATATTTATTTACTATATGTTAGATATGGTTTATACCATGAAAGGACAAAAGTAATAAGATATTCTGAATTGAGCATTAATACAAATTAGTTTTGTATAGAATTTTCATAATATTCATTCACTATTGACTTTCTGTTTGATTAGTCTACAAAGACAAATTGAGATGAACTGAAGAGTATGGAATCTCTACTGAGAAATTGCTGTTAATATGAGTTGATTTAGGTGTGTATATCCGCTTATGAAAATCACTTCCACAGAACTGAAAGTATCAGTGTTTTAACCTACTCAGGTTTTTACGTTCATGAGATAATAAATAAATAAAGTTGAATCAATATATCCTAGAATGTGGAAACTAAATTATATTAAAAACAGTAAATATTTTCATCAAAACATCAACAATTAAATAGCATGGTAATAAAGAAGGCAAGAATAACTATTTCTAGTGATGTATAGCATTGAGTAAAATTTCAAAACTGAATACAACATACATTTAAAATTATTTCTAGCAAACATTTCATTGCTCTGTAGCAAAGGGTGTCTGTTTTGAAAATGGGAAATAATTCAGCCCAGATTCCATATCTTTATGGCAACATCACAAGTGTGCAATTTATATATATATGTGTGTGTGTGTATATATGTATATATGTATATATATGTGTGTATATATGTGTGTGTGTGTATATATATATATATATAGAGAGAGAGAGAGAGAAAGACAGAGAGAGAGTAGAGAGAGAGAAAGAGAGGGAGGGAGTCTCACTCCGTCACTCAGGCTGGAGTGCAGTGGCACAATCTTGGCTCACTGCAACCTCCGCCTACCAGGATCAAGCAATCCTCCCACCTCGGCCTCCTGAGTAGCTGGGACCACAGGCACACCTCACCATGCCCAGCTAATCTTTTTGTATTTTTGGTATAAAGGGGATTTTGCTGTGTTGCCCAGGCTGGTCTCAAACTTCTGAGCTCAGGCAATCTACCCGCCTTGGCCTCCCAAAGTGTTGGGATTACAGGCATGAGCCACTGTGCTGGTCTCACAATTGACTATTGACAATTTTACTAAATGCTTTCAAGTTGTTCAATGACCCAGCATTTAGAATTCATGCTTAGATTAATATCCACTCCAGCTGCAAAAATATAAAATAAAAATAAAGTCTTTTAAGTTTTGTAAATTAAGTTCTAGAAGCTGGTAGAGATTGAGAAGTTTCACTCTTTGTGTGATCAATTTTCACATTGAAAATATATTAAGATACAGTCATAGAAATGATGTAAGTAAATATGCAGCATGCCCTAAAATTTTCATAAGCATCGTTCAAGTCTTTATAAAAATGAATATGGCATAATCTGAGATGAACAGCAGACAAGAGAATGCCAGGTTGCCTTCTCATTTTGTTTCACGCTGGTTATGGCATTTCTTCTCTTCTTGAGGCAGCCAGTCTCTATTCACAGAGTTACTTTTCTGTACTGACATCACCATGGGAGTTTTATAAACAGCTTCATTATGCCACAGAAGAAGCTAAGTGGATGTGATATTGGATACTCCCCAATTGATAAATACTACAGATAACTCAATACACAAGGTTCTTTTATGACCTTTTGCAGACCGGTATTTCAGGCTCTATGTTAATGCTTCCTTCCCACCTGAAGTTTAACCAAACCACAAAAGAAAAAGAAGTTTTTTTGAAAAGCCCAAGAAAATATAAACAAGGCTTAACATTTCAACAGCCAATTTTCAATTCAATATTTTCGCATATTCTAAATGGACATGTTTAGTTGTATTTTCTAAATATTACACAAGATTAATATAACACATTTGTCTAAGCAGCATTTAGCTCACCTTTTTAAAGCCTCAAAAAGCATGCATATGTTTTAGGGTGAGGAATAATGGCACACAACTTTTTTTTACATAAATTACATAAATTAAATAATATTATTACAAAAGTTTTATATTTTTAACCAAGTAAGTATAGCTTAATTTAGGGGAAAGTGGTAAGATTAGGTTGACTTTATGCTGCCTTCAGCTGAATTTTTGTGGGTGTTAATCAATGTGAATTTTTATTTTGGTCAATACTTGTAAGAAGAGACCTTCTAAAGGCATATTCTCACTCAGAATTTTTGAGACGCCATTTTCAAATTTAAAAATTATACTTATTTGAAAGAGAGTGTGTGTGTGTGCGCACAGGCACTCATGCACACACACAGGCCAGCCTGCACATGTGCACACTCATGTATGTTTAAATTCTCTCAATCCCCCCAAAGAAGTTGGAAACATTCACGATATAGTACAAATGCCAGATTCACATCTAAAAATATACGTTGAATTTAAAGATAATAAATAAAAGTTCCAAGAAGAATTCAAGCCAGATTTGTTTAATTTTATGCCACATAAATATTGAAAATATAATAGCACTCTCTCCTTCCTAGTCGTGTGTAACATAATCTAGTCTAGTGTTTCAAATTCTTTCTCTAGAAGCACTAATCAGTTACCTATGTTTGAGCTAGGCATTCTAAAAAGCAACCAAAGTGCTCTGCAGACTTTTCATTATTATCATACATCTCTCATTTTGCCAAGAATGTTGTAATCATTTGGATTAAATGTTTGATGATGCTGTCACTAGCAAATTTAACTCTAATGAGTTTAATAAAAACAAACAAAAATAAATAGCTCCCGAGGTAGGACCTGACCCATATCTCAAACAGGGTTAACAGGACAAGAACTTCCCTCAGCTCTCAGCTCTGCTGCCTTGGGGCCAAACCTATTCTAGGCATCACTTGCTTACAAGGCAGCTGTGGCAGTTCTAGTGTGCTGGTCCTCCCTGTGTACCTGTGGGACAACAGTTCATTTTGTAGGGAGCACAGATTTAATTCAGGGGCTGAATGTCCTTGACCCTGATGACCTTGATTTGCATCACATGTTTCTGTCTGAACCTTATGCTTGATTACAGAACCAAAATGGCTAATTAGCTGATCTAGAACAAATGCTATGTCTTCACAACTTTATATTTATATTTACTGAACATCATAGAGAGGTGGTTTCCCCCAAGACACTGCAATGTAGGTATTTGAAGGGGAAATGGTTGACGCTGTAAGGCAAAAATAACAGCCACTGATTATATTTTGCCTCTTTTTGCAGCTACTTCTTCACAACCATATGTCTGTAAGAATGTCTGTGCCCTCCTGAAACATACCACTTCCTAAATCCATCAGAATAATCCACTCGGCTCAAGGTCAAGGTTAAGGATCTCTCATGCACATGCAGTTCTTTCAGTCAGGCCTGATCTAGCTCCTCATGGTTGGGTGGTCTACAGACAAGTGATAAGTTAAACTATTCCCCATGCACCCAATATGCAAAAACAGAGACAATGAGACTTGTTTTGGAGGCAGGGGAAACAACCTCCCTTTGAAGACGCTCCCTGGTGAATGTCCCATAACTGAAAGGACAGCAAGTTTTCTCTAGCTGGCTGTGAAGTTTCTTAATCAGTTATCCCAGCTACCCTGGTGTTATTCTTAGGAGAATCATCTTTGTCTGTGGTTCTCCAGGACCACATGGGAGATCACTTTGGGAGCCACTTTGAAAGAAGTAAAAAGAAATAGGTAGAGTCAATTGTAATACATTTTTAATTTTACCCAATACATCAAAAATTTTATCATTTCATCATGTAAACAATATAAAAGTTACCAATGAGCTATTCTACCTTCTTATTTTTCTATTAAGTGTTTGAAATCTGATGTATGTTTTTCAATTACAGTATATCTCAATTTGGGCTAACTCATTTCAGGTGCCCAATAGTTACACCTGGCTAGTGAGTACCCTGTTGGGCAGTACAAATGTAGATAAAGGAGAGCTATAAAGAGTTTTAAGAAAAAACATGTGGTAGGATTCAATTTTAACTACATTTTCCTGTGGCCCTGGGGAGCATGGATTTGAGCTTGGCACACATCTTATTGGATTATTGGAATGAATACAGTGATATAAGTTTGAAAATCCTTTGGCAGGTAGAGGTGGGTGGCTAAAATCAGTTGATAATTTTTAATTACAACCTTTAAGAGAGGAGTGTCTCTTCCTTTGCAACATTTTCGTTTCTACTTGCTAAGATGTATTGCACCAAAAAATGCGATTTTTTTCTTAATTCCTTTGTTCTATGGCTAAGCCCATAGCGGAAAGTACCCCAAGAATCAATCTGTGCAATGAGGAATTGAACCATCTCAGCCTAGAGCCAGCTGGCAGAGTCTGGTGTGCAGAAGCATTGCAGTGTATGGACAAGGCCACAGGCAGTAGGAGCTGCCTCCAAAGCAGATACTGAGAATGCTGCTCAGTGCTTACGGGGCAGTGGCCAGTTCAAGCCTCACCTAACCACTTTGCCTCTACCAGTGCCGAGCAATCCTTTTGCCTTGAAGACTTTTCCATTTCAAAATTTCTTGGAGCATTCTAGGTCTAACACTTAATAACTGTGTGACATTAGATAGGTTAGTTATTCTCTCTTATACTTAGTTTCCAAATCTGTAATACAATATAGTAATGTTGGCTATATGCCAACCTTGCAGGGGTTGTTAGGAGTAATAAATTAGGCATATAAATTTCTGAGTATGTTGCCTGGCATATAGTAGGTGCCCACTATTACTATTAGCAGTAGTAGTAACAGAAAATTGAAGGAATTAGAAATGTGTGTAGAATTTTTTCAGAAGATAATTTCTGAATGAAAAATAATCCATATGCAATTCAAAGCTCAACATTTATTGGGAGAGGAGAAGAAACAGAGAAGCTCAAAACATGTAAATGATGGTACATAAGGCAAAAAGAATAGTAGTGAATGTTGTTTTATAGTATCAAGTCATGCATGAAAATGTCACGAAGTTAGCGACCTGGTTTTATAAAGAAATTAGAAGTCATACAAATGAAAATACAAACCATAACACGATACAGAAAATTGCAAACCTAGTATTACTTCCCCTCCAACCAGATGACACCATCTTGCTTTCCCCATTCTCTGCCGAACTCCTCAGACACCCTCCCTTCCTTTTAAACATCTTTATGACATCACCCCCCCATAAGAGCCTGCATGTCACTTATTTACTGATGGTAAAATAGCCTGTCACAACACAGCATGATGTCACATGGATCAAAGAAACACACTCTTGCCCCTTTATTTAAATAGGCATGATGTTTGTGAAAAAAAAAAATATATATCTTTCTTGTATTTGCTACTGAGAAAGCTGTTGTGAATGCTGGCATGCTGGCAGATTTTAAGAAACACCTTTCACACTCTTGCACAACATCTACTGAGGCAGACATGCATCCAGGACGCTGGCTGTTTGCTACAGGCACTGTGTAACTGCTCGTCAGGCTTCCAGTGAGGCGTCTGCATCCTGGCTCTAACTGTAATTTTAAAAATTAAGTTAAGATTACCACTCTAAAAATATGGATGTTTTAAAACATGAAGTGATGGGAAGACTTAGTTAAGCATTGTGTTGGGGCAGAAAGCCCCTGATGAGGGCTTCTGGTCTTCCTGCCAGGTGGGAACACATCAGCAGACTCTTAGAGAAATGCCTCCAGTCCTGTCCCCCTGAGGATAGTTATAAATATTAAATATTAACGCACTGTATGGTCAGGAACGGATGACTTGAGTAATAGAATTGCGCTGTCTCTCTCCTTGTCTCTCTCACTCTGTCCTCTTCTTTAACACTGCCTGCAGTAACTTCTTCCTTCTTCCCCAATGAGATCTGAAGGTAACAGATGTAAAGTCTTACACATTCTCATTACAATGTCTCAACGCGGCATGTCATCGCACCGCGGCATAAAAGCCAGCCACACAGCGTGACACGTGGTGTCCCCACAGGTCCTAGTGTTTCTGTGGTTCCCTCTCTCTGAATGTAGCAGATCTGTGAATGAGGTGCACAGGCTGAAAGGGCTTCCAAAACAAATGGGAAGTTTCATCATTTTAGTGAAAATGGTTTGCTTTGAGTCCATCCCGCAGTCCCATAGACACACATTGGTTGATTCTTTCCTTGGGATTTTTCTAAGCCAGTACTCTGGAGTTTGCATGAACAGCAGGCAAGACAACACACATTCTTAAACATCAGTGTTTCAAAGATAGGAATATTGAAAAACATAGTCTCATTTTTAAGGAGAATTTTCTGAGGTGCATAATAACCTAAATTCTAATATAAAAATACATAAGATCCGCCGGGCATGGTGGCTCACATCCGTAATCCCAGCACTTTGGGAGGCCAAGGTGGGCGGATCACAAGGTCAGGAGATCGAGACCATCCTGGCTAACACGGTGAAACCCTGTCTCTACTAAAAATACACAAAATTATCCGGGCGTGGTGGCGGGAGCCTGTAGTCCCAGCTACTCAGGAGGCTGAGGCAGAAAAATGGCGTGAACCCAGGAGGCAGAGCTTTCAGTGAGCCGAGATTGCGCCAGTGCACTCCAGCCTGGGGGACAGAGAGAAACTCCATCTGAAAAAAAAAAATAAAAGCACATAAGATTTTCACACTTACTTACCATGACTTTTAAGATAAGGAGCATAAACAGCATAGACACAAAAAAGGTGTGTCTACTATGGAAAAACATGGCATAAGATGAATCTAATTAACCTATATCTGGATTCACAGTAGAAGGATCAGGTGCTTTGGAACAAGAAAAACGACATAAGACTTTTGGCAATTTACTTAGACTCTCTCGGTCTCTGCATCTGTAAAATGGAGTTAATATGTTCAGTCTTCCAAGACTGTGAAAATGAGTGATGGATAAGAAGATAGATCTAGGCTTCCTAAGGTGCAGTGTAGTACACACTGCTTTAATAGAGCTGATGATTGGCGTGGCATACAGATGAACTTTCTCAATTTTACACATGTAGCTAGTGGTGCATGCATTTCTACACCTCACGTTTATGACAAGTGGTACTGGTTTCCCCATTTTGTTTCAGTGTGATAAGATTACTTTTTAAATTTGCTCATGTAAACGAAAAAAAGTGAATCTATCACATGACAGTACGGAGGTACGCAGATAAAGCAAACACCCATCTGGCCACGTGCGATGCACTGAAATTTGATAAATACGGATACTTGTGATACACATAACTCAGGCCCTAATGCCAGGCATATGGCAACTGGCTTTATCATTGTTATAATTGTTACCGAGGAAATACTCACAGTCTGCCTTTAATGGTTGACATGCTGCAAGGTTCATCCCTCTCACAACTGCCATGTGAGGACAGGGCTGAGAGCCACCCTGCTGTCTGCCCCAGTCCAGGGGTCCCATGAGTAGCCAGCAGCTTCCTGCTCTAAAATCCTTTCTGTCCTAGGTCATAATTTCTCCCTGAGATCAGAGAAGACACACAGTTTGAAAGAGAATTTACCATACCAATAAAGCAGAGTATTTGTCATACTGTGGAGGAAGGCAGGAGGTTAGGAAGAGTATGCCACAATGTTAAACCTTGAGCTGTTGACAGACTGGGCTTCAAAATCCTAGTTTGGATTGTTTCTTTCATTTTGTGCCTGTGAGGCGAGATTTTGCATCCCTAAGCCTCAGTTTTCTTTCCTGCAGTCTGAGGCTGAAGGCACTCATCTTATGCGGTTATTACAAGAATTAAATGAAAAGGTGCATGTAGGGTGCTTAAAATGTGGTCGAGTCAGCTCAATAAATGAGACTAAAATCAGGCTCTTTAACATCTAAATGGGTAACTCTCATTGACAATTCAAATATATGAACCAAACTGTAAATCACAGCTCCAAAAAGGAGTGACTGTCTGAGTGCAGACTTGGCCTCTAGTGGCACATGGCTTAGCTTGATTGCACATGCATGCGTGATATGCACATACTACGTGAGTGCACAATATGTGGACACAATATTGTATACAGTGCACATACCAAATATATAGACATCATGTGTGTGCATGATATGCATAGGCAGTCAATACATGCACACCTGCCTGACATCTTTCAAGACCTGGTAAATCACCTTGCCCAAGAGGCCCTCATACTGCACATCAGGACCCAAGATGTGGAAAAGCCAAGTGATTTCCCAGGGTGCTATGACCAGCTGATGTTTGACTATAGTCTAATTTCGTCTAAATACTTCCACTGTTTGTTCTGGCCTCGAGCTTGCAGAATATTATAGTCTGCAAGTTATAAAAATGCTAGTTACAGATTTATTAAACTCATGAAGTCCATTTTTTTGCAGCTATTCATCCATGATACTTTTTGTTTAAGCTTAGAGTGTTACAGAAAAAGTGTTCAGAGACCACACTGGAGAGCTGGACAGCCGCAGATCAAAGATGACTTTGTAAAAGCTCTATGAAGGGATTTGGCTGCATCTTGAGGACCGGAGAAGCCTCTGAAAGGTTTTATATAAGGGGTAATGTTGTGATCTTTGTGTTTTGAGAGGGCGCACCTGAGCAAGACTGAGGCAGAGGGCTAGTTAGGAGCTGCTTTCTATATTCCAGATGACCGGCGATGGTGAATTAGAGAAGTGCCGTAGAGAAGGAGAGAACCAGACAGATCAGAAATACCTTTGCAAACAGAATCAACAGGGCCTGGTGGTTAAGTCAGTGTGGGATTTGAGATGATGGGAGGATGCCTCTACCAGGTTTAAGCATCCCAACAGCACTGATTTACCGAATCCTCTCAAAAATCCACCAAGGTGGGCAACATGGCCCCCATTTTTAGTGGGTGGTTAGGATTCCATTAAGTGTAGAAGAGCCATTCTGTGGATCCAGCTTAAATAAATCTAGATGTAGAAATACTTTATACTTGTTCAATTTCATTCAGTTTAATTCATGTGAACATTAATGCAAAACAGAGAGAGAGATACTGAGATGAGAAGACATCATTTATTTTTCATGGAGTTAGTGATCTGATAAAGACGACATCACACTTGCAACTCTCAGAAGCTTAATGTCTTAGAGTAGCCATAAACAGTTTCTCCAAACATCCTTCAACTGTCTGTAAAAGCAATTTCAGATCTACATGTGACAATATGCTTCTAGAAACTGGTGTGGAATCATGATAATGATAAGAAAATTTAAGAAAATTCCTCAAAATATAAAACTAGAGTCTAAATTTTCTCTATTCTTTTTATTCACAAACACACATGCAAAATACATATGAACTTTTTACCTCTGCATTTTCAAAAATAACCCACCATGCTGTGTGCATTAAGAAACTGCAACATAGATATCGCTGTGAGTTCCAAGTCCTAAAACAATTACTTCTTCATTTCCTTTAGGTGACCTAAATTAATTAACTAGCACTTAAAATGTAAGTGGATTTATCAACAACCCAATAACTAAACAAATTATCAAGCGAATGCCAAGTAAGCTTCACTGACAGAAAAAAAAAAAATTATAAGTAGAGACAACTTTAGCAATTTTTATGTACTTTGTATTATGAAATAAATTCATATTTACTCACCAAGACCCGCCATTTTCCTTAATAAACCCCAATGTGAGGAGCTGGGGTAGATGTGTATTTGCAGGTTTTCCCAATCTCGTTTTGTTATATTGTACTTTTGAGCCTAAATAGGTCTTGTTTTTACTCCAAGCCCACGTACATGGTACCAAAGTCAACTTAATGGTTAATGATATTGTACTGACACTCCAGTGTCATTGCTAAGCACCTGCTTCAATTCAAAAGAAGAAGGGATCCTGTATTACACTCACCATTCTGAGGAGTGGAATGACATTCAGCAACCATTGAAATAAATCAAAATATCATATTCACTGTACTTCAACGATACAATGCATTACTGATCTTCTACAGGTGTTATATATATAATAGCACATCCTTATAGTTAGCCACAGAGCGATTGCCCTTCAGAGTCACACTTCACACTGCCATGCACTTTTAACCTAAAACATAAATACCTTACTTTAAATATGATATCATTCAAGTACTTCATTTGAATGTAGAATTGGATAAATAGGAGTGATGGACATCACTAGGACAACTTCACACTTTTCCAAATGGGCCTTCACTTCATAATTTTTTTTTTCTTTGAGATGGAGTCTCACTCTGTTGCCCAGGCTGGAGTGCAGTGGCACGATCTCAGCTCACTGCAAGCTCCACCTCCCAGATTCATGCCATTCTCCTGCCTCAGCCTCCTGAGTAGCTGGGACTGCAGGTGCCCACCACCACGCCCGGCTATTTTTATTTTTATTTTTTGTATTTTTAGTAGTGACGGGGTTTCACCGTGTTAGCCAGGATGGTCTCGATCTCCTGACCTCGTGATCCGCCCACCTCAGCCTCCCAAAGTGATGGAATTACAGGTGTGAGCCATCACGCCCAGCCTACTTTATCCTTTTTATATTGACTTTGTCAACAAATGCGCTCCTGCCATTAGGCCCTAGGCTATACAACCTAGGCAAACCTACCCATCCTGTTTGGAAATATCTCAGTTCCCTGACGTTGTTGACATAATTTTGTTTCAGTAATGATGAAAGTCCCTTAACCCTCAGCTAGTTCTGCCAGGAGGAAGATAGTTGTAATCACAACCATACATTAAAAACCCCATGGTAGAATTCCTTAGCAGTTTTCATTGCCTTCTGTCTTATTTTGATTTAAAACTTAAGGAGATGCACTTTTTCAGCCTGCAGTAATTTTGCCCTGGCTTTTTCAGGCTTACGGTTGGCATTGGAAAATCAGGCGTCTTGTGTCAGAGAGAACGAATTCTTACAGGAATTCTTAGAGTCTGTGTTAGGTTACATGTTTATTTACTATGCTCACTTTTCATCATCATATTTTCTTTCTGCCTTTTTTGTTTGGTTCAAAGTAAAATTATCATGACTTACTCACCATTCGATACCCTTAAAGTCTATATTAAGAATAAGAAGGTAATGTCTGCAAATCATCGGAACACCTCTAAAGAAAATGACTGTCTGAATTGTCCTTAATACTATTTTCAGGAGTACCTCCTGGAATGAAAAGTGATCTTTCTGAACATAATCTTTACAGATTTCCATAACAATCCTTAATAAAAGAGATTTTTTTCTTGCATCCAATCAGTATCTGCATGTATTAGCAAATCCAAGTACAGTTTATACTGCTTTTCTCCCTAGCTTCAGTGTCATAATTGTTAACTTATATCAAAATTTAAAGGCCAGAAAATAACAGAGATCTTATTATGCTTAATGGCTCAGAAGTCAAGACAACTCTAAAGGACCAATAAAATCTACGTTTGGATGATATAGGCAGGTAGGGAGACAGAGAGACTAGACAGATGGATAATTAGGTAGGCTGATTGACTGACAGATTGATGGGGATAGAGTAGGGATGGTGGTATACATGTGGATGAGGGTGGGCAGTACAATAGAGATACAGAGACAGCATACATAAGTTAACTGAAACACAGAAGAGAGCCTATTGAAGCCTTCATAAGAAATTAATACCTAGACAGAAATAGGTCTTGAGTTTTTAAAATTGTTACAAGATAATAAAAATATATGGAAAAACTAAATTCTAGTGTGTAGGGAAGCACAATTGGGTGATAAAACTGTAAAGAAAAGTAAGGAGGTGACATCCATAAAAGTCGGGAAGGGCCTTAGTCATGGGGGCCCTGAGGGAGCGGCCTCTGACCTCAGTGGGTGTTATGAGGGCCTTGGCATTCATTATGTTGTACTTACACTTTTGTGCATTTCTGTGTTTGTGTTATATTTAACATAAAATAATTGTTTTCAAAAACGTGTTACAAGAAGAATCCCACCCTGGCACGGAGAGACTCCAGTGAGCACGGGGCATGGTCTTGCCACTTGCACTGCGCCCTGGCTCGCCCGGAGCTAGTGGAAGCCACTCAAGCGGAGACAGAGGCCTGCTCCCCTCGCGTGATAACTCAGGGCACCCACCGCAAGAGAGAAACTCAAGGGGGGACAATGACCACAGGACCAAGGCACAGGAAGGGTGTCTGAACGACTTTGGGGCTGTAAAAACCATTATTGTTAGGCAACCAGGCAATGGAAAGCATCACCCATAGGGCCCTAGGAGATCATAGCTAATCAGACGCCTAAAGCATCACCCGTAGGGCCCTAGGAGATCATAGCTAATCAGACACCTAAAGCATCACCCGTCGGGCTCTAGGAGATCATAGCTAATCAAACGCCTTTGCTGGCTGCTCATTGTGTGCAAACCAAATTACTACATGGTGTAAAGTTGGTAGAATCAGGGACACTCCTGAAGGAGGTGATAATATTTTGAAGAAAAACGTTCAGCCAGGAGAGCAATATATGGAATCATGAGCCTCTATTAACAAAATTAACAAAGACAGAATAACATAGGTCAAAGTTTTAAGAAACGTAAATATTGAAGGACGCAGTAAAAGAAAGATTGGCATGGAATGCACTTCATTTCCGGCTGTGAGAATTTTGTGTGTGAGTGTGTGTGTGTGTGTGTGTATGTGTGTGCGTGTGTGGGTGTAGTCTCTGTGTTTTCTGTGTGTGGGTGTAGTCTCTGTGTGTGTGGTTTTTGTGTGTAGTCTGTGTGTCTGTGTGTCTGTATGGTGTGTGTGTGTGTAGTCTCTCTGTGTGTGTGGTGTGTGTTTGTGTAGTCTCTCTGTGTGTATGTGGTGTGTGTGTGTAATCTCTGTGTGTGTGTGTGGTGTGTGTGTGTGTAATCTCTGCATGTGTGTGTGGTGTGTGTGTATGGAAGGAGGCAGCAGGAAGGAAGGATGGGGATGAGAATCTGGAATGGGCTCCGGAGGGTCTGCGCTTCCTTGAGAGAGGAATGTGTTGAAGGACATTTGAGGACAAATATTTAGGCCCATGAGCACAGGACAGCAGAGAGGGAAGCAGCTACAGAGTCCGGGACAGCAACTGGAAGCTTATTCCCAGGGAATATTCTAGTGTGAAAGAGGAGGGCCTGGCCATGGCTGTAAAAAATTACTAAGGAAATGGTGAGAAATAACTGGAATCGAAGACATTTTTAAGAAAATAATTAAATTACTTAGTTACACTGACTGATACTAATGAATGGGGATGATGGGGTTAGATTTTATAAAGAATATCCAAGGAGTTCTCATTGTTCAATTCCCACCTATGAGTGAGAACATGTGGTGTTTGGTTTTTTGTCCTTGCCATAGTTTACTGAGAATGATGTTTTCCAGTTTCATCCATGTCCCTACAAAGGACATGAACTCATCCTTTTTTATGGCTGCATAGTATTCCATGGTGTATATGTGCCACATTTTCTTAATCCAGTCTATTGTTGTTGGACATTTGGGGTGGTTCCAACTCTTTGCTATTGTGAATAGTGCCTCATGGTCACAGGAAGGGGAACATCACACTCCGGGGACTGTTGTGGGGTTGGGGGAGGGGGGAGGGACAGCATTAGGAGATATACCTAATGCTAAACGACGAGTTAATGGGTGCAGGAAATCAACATGGCAATGGATACATATGTAACAAACCTGCACATTGTGCACATGTACCCTAAAACCTAAAGTATAATAAAAAAAATAAAATAAAATAAACAGAAAAAAAAAAAGAATATCCAAGGAAATGAAAGGGCCTCCTTTGAAATCACTTCTTGCAAAGCAAAGTATTTGAAGAGCACAGTATTTTGGTACCTGCTAACAATTGACTCCTTAATTGTCATTGGCTTGGTAAGAGTTTTCATTGGTCAGGCCCCTCTCTACTAAAAATACAAAAATTAGCCAGGCATGGTGGTGCACGCCTGTAATCCCAGCTACTTGGGAGGCTGAGGCAGGAGAACTGTTTGAACCCAGGAGGCAGAGGTTGCAGTGAGCTGAGATTACACCACTGCACTCCAGCCAGGGCCACAGAGCGAGGCTCTGTCTCAAAAAAAAAAAAAAAAAAAAAAAAAAAAAAGAGTTTTCATCATTCAATTTTTTGTTTAATGGTTAGGTAAAGTTTACCAAACCATGATATCATTTAATATTTCAAACTCTGATGGTCAAATAGTAGTAGATTTCTGTAAGAAACGAGTAAGAAAAGATACATTTCTATACATTTTATTGTTTTGTTTTGGCAATATGAAGTAATATGCTAGAATCACTTTATAATTAGCAAAAGTTGCGAATGTGAAAACTGACAAATGTAAAGAGAAGAAAAAAAAAAAATCCAGTCCTTGTTTATCTACATGCAGGATCCCAACTGCGTTCAATGTGCCGGGGAAAAGTGAAAGTGGACAGATATTGGGTTTCTGCCAGAAAAGTAAATGGAATCTCCATATTCCATTATTTCCATGGCCAGTTTGACTTCCGTTCATAATATATTAGTTAATGCAAATAATGACTTAGCTAGCCCTGGTTGGAATGAGTGTAGTATTAGTGATCAGACTTTGAATGTCAAAACTGTCAGCCTCTCCAGCTCCATTGCAGATGCTTGGCATTTTAAGTACAACTTCTTTTTTTTTTTTTTTTTTTGAGACGGAGTCTCGTTCTGTCGCCCAGGCTGGAGTGCAGTGGCACAATCTCGGCTCACTGCAAGCTCCGCCTCCCGGGTTCACGCCATTCTCCTGCCTCAGCCTCTCCGAGTAGCTGGGACTACAGGCGCCCGCCACCACGCCCGGCTAATTTTTTTGTATTTTTAGTAGAGACGGGGTTTCACCGTGGTCTCGATCTCCTGACCTCGTGATCCGCCCGCCTCGGCCTCCCAAAGTGCTGGGATTACAAGCGTGAGCCACCGCGCCCCACCTCATTTTAAGTACAACTTCTGAAAGATCTTGGGTTGCTCAAATTTTTCCATTTTAGGGACACCAATTCCCACCTCTCTCCTATTTCAGTATGTGGCTTGTTTCTCAATAATCCCTATAAAGAAAATACCCAGGGACACATTTTCCCGACTTCCTCCTACGGTTTTCCAGCTGGAATCCTGAATCCAATCGTAAGTCTATTAAAATGTATATAAATGGCTGAAACCATAGCTTGCCTGTACAGAGATCAGCCACTTTGCTCTGCTGTGGAACAGTGCCACAACAGCAGGCTGTGTGGACCGAATGCTTAGACGAATCATTATTTTTAGACCTGGTTTCTACATATTTCATGATTAAAAATATATACATATATCAGTGTACCAAATCTTCCAATTTTATTTCAGATAAAAATTCTTGGATTTCAAACTCAAATATTTCCAGCCACATGGGAGACTAGTCAAGCTACTTCCATTTATAAAATGAGAATCATGTAGTGACAGCTTTGTCAAAACAGATTAGGGCATTAATATAAAGGGGCATTTTAAAATATAGTGATTCAGGCAGATGCACGAATTTACAGAACCTTCCTAAACGTTTCCAGGACAATAGAAATATAACTGTTCACATATTGCTTTGTCCAAGATGAATTGTTTCTCAATGTTTTTCTAGATTCTTCATTAATATCAATTTTCTTCTACTTGTTAAAAATAATATTTTCGTATCCAGTTTCAGAGCCTCTAGATAAAGACTTTCAAAGGTCTTAATGAAGAAAGACAACTATTTCCTTTTCAAAAGAAATGAAAGGCACAAGTTTCCTTTTATAACCATTACTGCTCAAAACAAGAGAAGATTTGATAAGTTTCAGTTTAGAGGTGCATGCCTAGAAAGAGAGTAACCACATTAGCTTAGAAGGACAAGGGCAGCTCTCTCAGCAGGGGTGACACGGGAAACCTAGGTGACATCATGAGTTGCCTCAAACCAAACGCTCAGCTGATGAACTGGCATGATTGACTTTGGCATAGCAGATTATCATAGTCTCAATACAAAGAATCATTTTGGTCTAAACCATCAGAGACACATTCTTGTTTGTGGAATGTATTTCAAATTTTGAGCCTGCCATTGAATGCTTTCAGAAGCTATCTTTAAGCAAACTTTCCTATATTATTCGCCCAAATCTCGTTACACTCTACTACTTTCAGGTTTTCTTCTGATTGGGCTGTATAGATCTCTACAACTACATGTGGAGACATGCTGATATACTTCCCTTCTGATTACTAATTTCTAATCAGATTTCCAGATGCATTTCATACTTTCCTAAAAGTATGTAATATGCCATTTATAAGTGTCTTGTGACATTAATCACTGGAACTTAGTTATTTATATAGGTACCTTACTTTACCAATAGATTACAAACTCATTAAAACTTCAGATTTACAATTTGGTCTTCGTTATACACTATATGCACAGACCCTTGCACATAGTAGATGCCAAATCACTATTTTCTTTATGCTAATGCATCTTAAAATGTCCTTTTATATCCTCATTCCATCTCTGCAATTTGAAATCAACCCATTCTTCAGTACTATCTCCTCTGTGGATCCCTTTATTGACTCTCCAAAACTGAAAGTAACTTGGAAATTTGATCCAGGACATTGAAGGCAGTCGTATCTCAGAATTACTATGTTTGGGATTAGGGATCCTTTAGGTCACTACAGTAGTTGAAGTAAAAGCAAGATTGCAAGGAAAATCAAATAGGAGATGAAAACAGAAAGTGGAGACTAATTCACAAAACAGAAAGAAGAAAGGCAAGACAGCATGTTGAAGTGGATTGATGAGTTAAGGAAAGATTTTATTAGATCATATTTACAGAAGGAGTAATGAGGCATACTGAAGAGGCAAACTAGAAGAGAGATGGATCAATCAAAATATTCTTGAATGTTCAAATGAGCTTTGCATTTTAAATCCTTCCTGAAAGCTAACGATGTATGAATATTGAATAACTAATATGTAAGAGGTGGTTGTGCAGCAAGCACTGTAAACATAGTTGTGAATGATGCTGTATGAGATGCCCAGCATAGCATTCACAACTTACACAACAGCAACAGCAGGCTGAAAGGCTTGATTCAACTCCCATTGACCCAGACACTTCCCTGGTTATTAGACAGCTTCTGGGCATCCAAGGATAGCTGGTACAAACACTGACAGAGGGAACCAGTCCCAGATGGAGGTCTCCTTAGAGAATCTCCCACTCCGGTTCAGGTGAGCCTTGGAGTCGTTTAGGAATTACAAAACATCACAGGAGAGTTCCACGCACAAGTCAGAACATTATACTGAACCAACTGGCTCAAAAACAGAAGCTCAAAAATAGAAGGCAGCCCTTTTTCCATCTTTTGATCACCCAGAGATGAGATTGATTAGGTGACATAACAGAAGAATGAGATGTTCCCAATGAGGTTACTTGTCAAACTCTATAATTAAACAGCGTTGAACCTAGGAACAGTCTACTGAGTAATAAGGCTGAAACATCAATAACTATAATTAAACATTTTAGTATCTATAATTTTTAAGGATGAGTATAGCCAAAGGGATAAAAAAATTGTTTCAAAAAGCCAGTTTCCCACCAGTCTTCAGTGAATCTATATGGAACATTGATTTCACTAAGTCTACTTTATTTTCTGCTTTCTGAGAATTCAGGATTTCAAGGGAGGTGGTCCCACCCTCTTTTGAAAACACATTCTGCCATGTGACTGGCCTCTGGCTAGGGGCACACAGGAAAGTGATAGCGGTGGCTGCTTAGAACATTTTCTGACTCTTCAGCTTCATTTCTTCTGCTGTGCTGATCTTGGATTCCACATGGTTCGATTGCCAGCTACAAGATGGAGGAAGTGTGGCTGACCTAACAACACATGAGTGAGAAATAAACTTTTATTGTGTTTATCCACTGAAATCTCATTTATTTGTCACTGCAACATTGCTGGCCCAGCCTAACTTATACAACATCTCTTTCTTCTATTGCTCAGTTATTGTTGCTGTCCTGGTAGTAATATCAATATTGATATGGTATTATAATCAATATATAATCAATGAGGACAGCGGCCTTAATGTTCCCGGTGACAACCAGCATTACACATGAGCATATAGCTTTGAGAAGGAGTTACTAAGTGGGCTCTTTTGGACGTAATCATAACATTAATCACATTTTCTCTAAATATAATAGAGAAATGTGGTCCTGAAATGAGAAAAGGGAACAAGAGAAGCTGACCCTTGGTTAATACTGATAATAGTTATTAACACTCTACAGAACATTTTCAGAAAGGTAGCATGGTCCATAAAAAATATTCACATTGAGATTAGCTATTGACTTTCCAGCTTTGCACGTGGCTTCTCATCTCCTCCAAGGAGCTCCTCACTGGGACTTTGACAACCTCAGGCAAGGTCAGTAAGAGACAAAACAAGCATAACATCCATTCTCAAAAAGTCTGTAGTCTAATGGAGGACACAGACATTTAAGTGTTTATAATAGAAGGGTGTCTTAGTCTTCATTCAGGCTGGTATAACAAAATACCATAAACTGGGTAGCTCGTCAATAACAGGCATTTATTTCTCACAGTTCTGGAAGCCAAGAAGTTCAAGGTCATGGCACCAGTGAATTCGGTGTCTGGTCAGGGCCCCGCTCCTGGGTCATAAGTGGAACCTTCTCACTGTGTCCTCATGGGGTAGAAGGGCCAGGACAGCCCTTTGGGGCCTCTTTTATATGGACACTAATTCCATTCAGGTGGACTTCATCCTCATGACCTCATCATCTCCCAAAGGTCCCGCCTCCCAGTACCATAACTTTGGTGATTAGGATTTTAACATAGGAATTTGGGGAAGAATACAAACATACAGCTCATAGCAAAGGCAATCGGGGCTGTAGCAGAGAGATGGATAAAACACCATGAGATCAGATAGGAGAGAACAAGGAATGTTTCAGAGGAAGAAATACTTAGACAGCCTTCAAAGCTGCGGAAGATTCACCAGAGCTGAAAAATGATCCAATAATTTTTTTAGGCAGAAGCTCCATCATCTTCAGAGGCTCATGGGAAGCCAACTTGAAGCAGGAGACTTGAGCACTATGTTCCAGGCTCTGTTTTTGTAGGTTCCCTGTGTCACAGCAAAGCAGAAGCATATGTCTCAATCTCTCTAACTCATGTCCTTACCAGTGATGGGAACCAATCCCACAACCACAGTCCTCATCTCTGAAGAAATCTAAGGGCAGGCAGCCACCTTCCCTACCCTATCGCGTCTTGGGCCAATTCCAGGGTATTTAAATTACTCAATCTAAAAACGAAACTCTATGAGCATTCATTATTTTAAAGAGCTAACAATATTTTTAAGACACCTACTCAGCCACACATTTAGCACTAGGGTAATGTAAAGAATAAAGCAAGTGGTTAGTGAAAACAGAGAAAAGGAGTAATATCTCAACATAAGTAAACGTTTGAAATGTATATCTTGGGGTTGGGAGGATCGTCCCAATTCAATGGCTTCACATGAAGCCAGTGTCTGAAGCGATCCGACAGTAGCGCACCTAACGGTGTAAAAAGTAGTCTTGAAATACAGCTTTTCTAAAAAATTTAGAGGCATGCAATAAACAGAACCCTGGGATTGAAGCAAGAAGAACTTGATGTATTTATGATTGCAAAGCTTTAACCTCTTGGGGCCTATTCTCCTTCTTTCTAAACTGAAAGAAATATTATCCCATGTTTTATCACACAGAGTTTTAAAAATTAAATGAGATAAAGGAAAGGAAGGCCTGCAAAAGTTGCATATGTGTAAAATAGTGTCTTAAGGGTAAATAGAAGGCAAAAAGGTAAAACCACCATTAAAACAACAAATTGGTTCCCAAACCTGTCTTTTGTCTCTTCAGTGAAGTTATTTGAGTAAAACAAGCAAATTAAAACAAAACCAAAACTGAAAATCAAACACACACAAACATTGAACTGGGAATTAAAAGCCCTGGATTTTCAAGATAAGCTCTTTATACTTGTATATCCTGATCTCTTTAATGGGACTATCACCACTGCACCTATCTACAGCACACAGTTGTTAAGGGAAACCAAATGATACAATAGGCAGGAAAGTTTTACAAATATAATACAATGTACTCAATGGCATTTTTGGGAAATGCTCCAGCGTGTATGAATGTGTGAATGAAAAACCAACCAACAACATTAGTGATTAATGTAGCAATCCATTTGCTGTAATGTATTCTCTTATCAGACCACAGGTACAGTTCTGTTTTTGGAGTAAGAACAAGTGATACTATCTTTCTTCTACTGGTGATGCATTTTCTATGTTCCAATTCTGAATAAGCATTTTCAATTTTTCACCTTTTCTACTTTTCATCCTCCCCAATCTCTCTCTCCCACACAAAACAATAAGGACAAATAGGAATGTGTGGACCGTTCCAGAGCAGCGTGTGGCCCAGAGTAGGCCTTCAGTGTCTTTGGTACAATTCTATGAAACTTAAGTCTTGGGACTCATTGGATGTAACTATTAGACGTCACTTTTTACTTTTGTTCCAAGTTTCTGATGTTATTGCTATCCCAGAATGAAAATATAAAGCCCTTATAATTGAAAATCATTTGCATTAAAGGTGTTCCTTTGGAGTAGGGTATTTCAGTTCTATTTAAATTACAAATCTTTCAACTATAAACAACTGCAATTGTACCATTCAAGAGGAGATACCAATCAATTTTTGAGACCAGAAGCAGCTCTCTTTCATAACCTCTGCCCCCACCTTTTTTCTCAAATTCTAAAGCATATTGCACGGAGCACTGTCAAACTGGTTTTTAGAAAAGCATGCATCTTGTTACTTACTTTTCAACAATTTCTTTTTTTTTTTTTTTTTGAGATGGAGTCTCTCTCTGTCACCCAGGCTGGAGTGCAGTGGCGCGATCTCGGCTCACTGCAAGCTCCGCCTCCCAGGTTCACGCCATTCTCCTGCCTCAGCCTCTCCAAGTAGCTGGGACTACAGGCGCCCGCCACCACGCCCGGCTAATTTTTTGTATTTTTAGTAGAGACAGGGTTTCACCATGGTCTCGATCTCCTGACCTCGTGATCCGCCCGCCTCAGCCTCCCAAAGTGCTGGGATTACAAGCGTGAGCCACCGCACCCGGCCTAACAATTTCTTTCCTCTGGCTCTTCAATGTTTATATTTTTAAATCAAGCAAATATTTATATTAATCTCTAAAGCATTTACTCGTCATCTTTTCTGCAGCGAAATTAAAGCATCTATATAGATCTTTTCATACCCACAAAAGTGGCTAGTCATTGATTTATTAGCTGGAACATTTTGTTAAGCTGATATCTTAAATATCTTATTTATACTGTTTTTTAGCTGATTTGTAACAGAGCAGTATGGTGTTTAAAGAAAGAATACACATAGAGGGCAGGGTTTTGTTTTGTTTTGTTTGGGGGGTCCAGGGTTTGGAGTGGGGGTGACTTCCCTTTTGCTCTTCCCGTGCCTGGCAGGAGGACAAGGAGGTGATGTTTTGAAGTGGCTGCACAGGCCAGGTGGACACACTCACAGAGGCACCCTTCGCTTTGCCTGCCCGGACACTGCCATCCGCCTCTCCCTCTCACACCTTCCACCTCACACCCATGAGCAGAAAGCTCCAAGCACAAGTCCTGGGGCTCGCTGCAGACGCTCAGCTGCTCCTGCGCTAACTCAAGGCTTCCTTGGGTTTCTGGCTTTCCCTCTTCTTTGTGGAGTTCTACTATCCGTATTCACATTTAACACTCAGCGATTTTCTGTTCCTGCCTTTCCCAGACCTGGCAATTATTAGCTACATCCTGTCTTTGGGAACAGGCCTGTGACTGCTGGCAGTAAATTAGAAAAGCATCCATCAGCCTCTGGGGCTCACTCGATTTTACAAAACTACCACTCACTCTTCACGAAGGGTCCTGTGAGGCAATACATCAGGGGCAGAAACAGCCCCTCAATCCCTTGCGACTTCTTTCCCTTACATGACATTAGTCAGACCACTACCAGCAGGAAGTAACAGGCTACAGCTCGTTTACAGCAGCAAACATGTTTGAGCATTACTCTGAAGCAGCTTCTGAAATTCAGTTTCCCATCTATAAATTTTGGAATTCCCAAGTTCATTGGCTGTAACAAAGGTGCCAGTGTGAACCAGGAATGCCTTGAATCAAAGGGAAGCCACAGGCTGCCCACAAATGTTTTTTTCAAGGGGATGCAGAGGTTTTAGGGGATGCTGGGTTTTAACGCCCGTGCCAGTAATGAAGTTCCTGCCAGAGCTGGCTTTGAGCAGAATGCTATCAAATTTCAGGGAGCGATAGGTTTAACCTAACCAAGCATAAGTGGTTCCAAACCACTTCTCCTATGGGCATTTGCACAAGTTGGGTACACCACCTCGAGGTGAAGTTAGTACTCAGATTGATGGCAGAGAAGGGCCAAGTTTCCATAAGAAAAGTTTGGTTATTTGAACCAATTCCAGAGGCCAGCTATGCTGGAAACCACAGAACTGCACAACTTGAGAAACTGTAGGGTTATTTGAGGTTTCATACATGAAAGATAAAGATCTTAATATTATTAGGCTTAGAACATAAAAAATAATGTTTTTATTTTTCCCAAGCCCATTAAAACAATCGTTTTGAACATTTAAGCCTTTGGGATTAACTTTTGCCAGGCCACATCCTTTTTGCCGAGCTAAGTTTTAATAAAGGTACTGAGTACTAATAATTATATTTTAAAGATGATCAGTTCATAATCAAAACTTGTAATTAAAACTAACTTTATAATAGCATCTCCCATTGATGAACATTCTTAAGAATATTAAGTGCTGGTAAAGATGTGATGAAAAAGGCCCTCTCAGGTACTCCTGGTAGAAGTGAAAATTGTCACAAAATTCTTTCTGATAGCATGTTGAAAATATGTTTTAAGAGGCTAAAAGGTATTTTATATCATGCTAATTCAAGGAATCAATCTTGAAGAAATGAAGCAAAAGAGACAGCTCATAGTTTCATGCACAAAGATATTCATGTAGCAAATAACAAAAGTCTAACTGTTTAGTAGTAGAAAACAGGCTAAATGTATTATTGTACATCCACATGACAAAACTGCATGTAATCATTAAAAGTAGGATTCAAAATTGTTCACTCAATATACAAATGATCAATGAAAATATTACAGACTGACAGAGAAAAACATGGAAATTTAGTATGTGCTAAATGTAGCATTTTCTATCAGAAAGGAAAGAACGATGATCTATATCGATAGAATCTGCTATATATATGAAAACAGTAACGTATTCTCATAGTTTTTCCAGATGGATTGTACACACACATACGTTTAAATGTGTATATATACATACCCACACACACATATACACCTGCTCATTAATTAGAAAAACCATTTTAATAAACTTTATTGGGAGTGGTGGTGATGGCCTTTTAAAGCAAGCAGTAATACCTAACTTTCATAAAGCAATAGATAGCAATTTGTGTACATAAAATTTAAAACTGTATAGCGTATATATACATACAGATAAATGTAGAGAATTGTCTCTGTATGTTAAGAGATATTATTAATAAAGTTAAAAATAACATACTGGGCGACAATATACTTTAACACAGAGACAATATTTTCAAGATAAATTAAAGACAAAAACACAATATAAGTAATAAAAACAGTTTCTACACACCAATAAGATATATATAAACGATCAAATAAGAAAAAGCCTGCAAGAAACACAGGCAAAGGCAATACATATGAGAAATACAAACAGCGTATAGACACACAAGAAAGAAAAAAGGACTCAATGACACAGTAAATAGTCATTTTTTTAAGTTACAGATTTTTTGTTCTGTCACATGGCATAAAGTGAAATGATTGCTGATATACATTTGTAGGGATATAACAGGTATTTTCATACATAGTCTGAGGAAGTCTAAACTGGCACAGTTTTTTTAAAATATTGTGTTAATTCCTTTTAAATTAACTGAAATTTAAAAACCTCAATACTCTTTGACTGTAAATCTCCATTTGTAAAAACATATTCTCCTAAAGGTTTCTGAAAGCATGCAAAGGTATTTGTTCAAACATATTTATTACAGTGTTATTTATTTATTTATTCATTTATTTTTAGAGACAGGGTTTTACTCTGTCACCCAGGCTGGAGTGCAGTGATATGTTCATCGTTTACTGTAAACTCAAACTCCTGGGCTCAAGCAATCCTCCCACTTCAGCCTCCTGAGCAGCTGGGACCACAGGTGTGCACCACCATGTCTGGCTCATATTTATATTTAATTTTTTTTTGTACAGATAGAGTCTTGCTGTGTTGCATAGGCCTGTCTGCAACTCCTGGCCTCAAGCAATCCTCCCACCTCAACCTCCTAAAGTGCTGGATTACAGGTGTGAGCTGCTGTGCCAAGCCCTAAGGCGTTATTTCTAAATAAATGCCAATAAACCAAAAGGCCTCAAAATAACAGACAGGTTAAAAAACAATGATATATGTCAGAAGAGCTTATTGGTGCAGAAATCGAGAGAAGAATTTGTTATGGCAATGCTAGCTGCATAACAAATAAACCCTGTCACCGCAGAGGGTCAACACATGGATGTCTCTCTCCCATGACTGCCATGGGTGTCCGGCTGTGCTGGGCAGAAGGCTTTCCTCAGGATGACCAAGGCTTCTCCCATCTTGCGGGTCCTTCATCCTTGAGGGTCTCAGCACCTTTGCATGCGGCAGTGGAAGTGGAAGAAGCATGAAGGCACATACCAGGGTGACTGTGCTAGGCCAGGAGGCCCCGCCTCACTTCCACTGGCATCCAGTGGCCAACACCAGCCAGGACGGCCGGACATTCAGTCTCGTGTCCAGGTCTAACGAGCAGTGAGGTGTCTCTGGCACAGGCTGCAAACCCCTGTCTTCTGTACTCCGTGAGAATGGGAAGAAAAGTGCAGCCCTCTCCTCCAGTCTCCGGTAAGCATTGCCCTGCTTTTGCCCTGCGGGCTTCCTTGTCCCGGGGGAACCGTTTCTTTGGGTTTCAGAAGGTTTCCGGAAACACACTGCCGGAGGTATTAGGTTGCATAAGCCTAGGATTTTCACAGGAGCCCAAGAGAGCAGGTAGACAAACCCCTAAGTGAGACTGAACTTTAAAGCAAGCCAGGTGGGTGGCAGACAAATCAAATTTATTGTAAAAACAATTCCAAGTAGAAAGAAACTCTCGTGTTTCTGAAATTTCATGAAAGATGCCACTGAATTTAACAGTGCAATAGGGAACAGAGACTTAAGCTCATATCAGCTTGGGGTGAAAATCTGAAAGAATATGCCAGAAGGAAGCCAGGCAGCAACCAGCGTGTGGGCACTCCATTGCCTGATGAACCAAACAGGGGCGAGGGGAGAGACAGACAAAATTCTCCCCCCTAAAAAAGTAGCCTGTGGCATCTTCCAAATAAAAAATATCCCCCAAAACCCCCCAAATAAAATGTATCATCTTTGGTAGAAATGTTTCCTGGGCTTTCTTTTCTTGTTTTGGGATTTTGTTTCCTCCTAGTCATCTGAGCATGGCAGGAGATGCTGGGCACACATGAAATACTGTTTAATGCTTGGTTTCTATATGGCTTACAGAGCAGCAGATTAGGCTCAGAAGAAGTCATCAATGGTCTACAGCCAGAGACCTGCAGAGGCAGCAGGTGACCCTCAGTGTGCACTTAGAGCACATGAAGATGTCACAATGAGATTCTCAGAGACCTGGAAAATGGGGAGAGAATAGGCCACACACGATCATGGAGGGGGCACCTCACTTTACTGTCCTACAGGTTTTTACATGAATGGTGAACCTAAAATTGGATATATTTGGGACGCATAGGATCTATACTTACATTTATTTGATCCTGATGTGCATGTCTTACCATTTTTACATTGAGATGCATCTTACAAAGCATCTTTTATTAGATAAGTTGGTGCCTGTGTCTTTTCCTTTTATTTTTTTCCAAAAAAAAGTGTTATTATAATGATAATGCATCTTATAATCTATGAAATCTTGGCTGAGAAAACTTGATGTTAAATATATTCAGAAAAAAAGACCGGAAAATAATGCACACCAATATTAATGCTGGTTATCTGCGGGTAAGGGAATTATGAGCAATTTTATGTTTTTCTTCTCCTGTTTAAATTTCATAAAATTTCAATAAGGCTAGGAAAAACTAATAAATGTTATTCAAAGTCTAGGAGTATTCAAAACAAAGGATCTGGCTATTGAACGAGATTACAAATTGCTGACAGTCACTGAATGTATCTACGTCACGGCCTAGGTTCTGGCTAGACATTCCCCGGGGGGTGGGGGGAATGACAAAAAGAGTCACACTAATTGCGCCACTGAGGAGCACACCTCTAAGGTCCTGCTCACCCTAGTAGTATCTCAGGCCTAAGGCAAAGCGCCAAAAGCCATGAAGAGCAGAGTGCTACAGAAACAATAACTGGTGTGGGAATTTTGTTTTTTAAATATCCGGGTACGGTGGCTCATGCCTGTAATCCCAGCACTTTGGGAGGCCGAGGCGGGTGGATCACTTGAGGCCAGGAGTTCAAGACAAGCCTGGCCAACATGGCGAAACCCCATCTCTACAAAATTTCAAAAATTATCTGGGCATGGTGGTGTGCACCTGTAATCCCAGCCACTCTGGAGGCTGAGGCAGAGAATCACTTGAGCCCGGGAGGCAGAGGTTGCATTGAGCTGAGATAGCGCCACTGCACTCCAGCCTGCGTGACAGAGCGAGACTCTGTCTCAAAAAAAAAAAAAAAAAGGTGGGGGGCGGTGCTTGTGGGAGTAAGTTCCCTTTCTTCTCTTCTGCCATGTGAGGACACAGCAGGATTGCTTTCCCCATGTGCCAATACCTTGACCTTAGACTTCCCAGCCTCCAGAGCTTTAAGAAAATATACTTCTATTCTTTATAATTTATCCAGTCTTATTCTGTTACAGAAGCACAAAACGTTTAAGACAGCAAAAGAGCTGACATTCAACACAGGCATCAGACTTCAATTCCCAGAGCTTCCTACTGCACTTTACCCTTTCCCAGACCTCGACTCACCCTCCTGTTGCCTGCTCCCCTTCCAGCCCCACTGTCCATGTCCATTCCATCAGAGGGGAGGCTGTTGGAGTCATAGGGTGGGCAGAATGAGACTTCTGAAAGGTCCATCTCAAGGTATTCCATTTCCATTCCTCCTGCAGGTGTGACTTTCTTCCCTTTCTTTCCTCATCATCGCCCAAGACCCCCAGTGAATTTCCCACTGATGTCCATGAGAGCCCCACTTCGGAACCAAGCAGGAGAGCACACAGTATCCACCTGCATGGCACATAAAAGGTCCTCTGAGGGAGACAGTCAGGCATTGCCAATGCTGCAACTGGAAAGCCAGGGAAGCATAAGGCTGTCCCGGTTCAAAACCAAGAGGGATGAGGCCAAGAGCAGAGGCAAAGCAGGAGCTCCGATGCACAGACAACAGGGAGTGGGAACACCCACGTGGTGTCTGGTAGACCAGGTGACTGTGGAATGATTCATACCTAGCACTGGGAATTGACCTACAGTGGACTCTGGGCAGGGAGAAAGGGCTTTCTTTTTAAAGATAAACAAATCTAAAAAGCCTACTGTTGGGTTTGTATTTTAAGAAAGTTAGATTTACAAAAAAAATAAGAATAAGAATTACTTAATTTTCATAATGGGCATTTATCATTAAACACAGCACTTCCGAAATCATAAGATCCTTTCTGGCAGGATTCCCTAGAGGGTAAAACACTGAAATGCTACAGAAGGCCCGCACATGTCTTCTCCTTGATTAGGAATTAATTCATTTAGCCCATGGCGTAAAACACTGTGCAGTCACATATGTTTATTGCGGCACTATTCACAATAGCAAAGAGTTGGAACCAACCCAAATGTCCAACAATGATAGGCTGGATTAAGAAAATGTGGCACATATACACCATGGAATACTATGCAGCCAAAAAAATGATGAGTTCATGTCCTTTGTAGGGACAGGGATGAAACTGGAAAACATCATTCTCAGTAAACTATCGCAAGGACAAAAAACCAAACACTGCATGTTCTCACTCATAGGTGGGAATTGAACAATGAGAACTCATGGACACAGGAAGGGGAACATCACACTCCGTGGACTGTTGTGGGGTTGGGGGAGGGGGGAGGGACAGCATTAGGAGATATACCTAATGCTAAATGACGAGTTAATGGGTGCAGGAAATCAACATGGCACATGGATACATGTAACAAACCTGCACATTGTGCACATGTACCCTAAAACCTAAAGTATAATTAATTCATTTAACCCATGGCATAAAACACTGTGCCGTCATTTCAAAGCTAAGTCCAGGTTCAAAGATGACTGGACCAGAAAAATGCAGTGGAAGAGGAAGGTGGACGGAGGATTCCATGAGAATAAAGGAAGCCCCTGGCTGTCAGGAAGGAGGCTCGAGAGAGACTGGCGCATCCCAGGCCTGGGAGACAGCAAGTATTCTGTGAGTCTCGGGAGAAGGAGAGCACAGCACAGCCTTTCATGGGGCACAGTTTAGGTGAAGGCAGCAAGGGGATTGCACTGCATGAGCTCCCTTTTATTGATTGCTAGCAGCTGCCTGGATGCCATGTCAAGAATTCTGAAGACACAGCTGGCTCAGAAGGAAAGAGTTTCCTGACCACAGGCATGGAGGTGGGGAGAGGCAAATGTATCACCTATTTGCTGTCCTTAATTTCACGCTAAATTCCTAGGGAAATCTAGAAAATGCTTACATCATGTCAGGTGCCAAGAGAGTAAATCCATGGTGCGTGCCGGATGGAGAGAGAAGGTGGAGAACAGTAGATCCCCCATGGGACACGTGAGGTGCATTTGGAGAAAACACTTGCTTAGGTGTCTGCTGCCGAGAACAAAAAGAGAAGTGCTTGTCAGGACAGCCCAGAGTATCAGCCTAGAGCCTCAGTGAAGGGTTTTTGTTGTTGTTATTGTCGTTTGTCAGATAGAGTCTCGCTCTGTCGCCCAGGCTGAAGTGCAATGGCTTGATCTCAGCTCACAGCAACCTCTGCCTCCCAGGTTCAAGTGATTCTCCTGCCTCGGCCTCCTGAGTAGCTGGGATTACAGGCATACACCACCATGCCTGGCTAATGTTTTTTGGATTGTTAGTAAAGATGGGGTTTCACCATGTTGGCCAGGCTGTTCTCGAACTCCTGACCTCAAGTGACCCACATGCCTCAGCGTCCCAAAGTGCTGGGATTACAGGCTTACAGCCACTGTGCCCAGCCTCAATGAAGGGTCTTTAATGGCATTCCTACTGATGGATTTTCAGGCAGCCCTCCCAACACTTATGTGGGAGCAGGCTGGGAGATCGCTATCTAGGGCTTTGAGGAGGACAGACATGAGGAGGAAAACTCTAAATGGAGAGATGCACGCTGTTATCCAGCTGGGGGCAAATGGCAATGTGGAAACCAAGGAGGGAGTGACAGGAGGTGTTATGTGGTGAAAGGACCCCGTGACCGGGTGGCTGGGGCCGGTCCAGAGCAGTGAGGACACAGATGAACTGGCGTGGAGTAGCGTGATCAGTTGCATTGCGCTGTAAGGGACACGGGGACCATCCTAATCAGCAGCAGATACTCAAACATAAATTTGCAAAGCAGCCGATCAGTTACATCTGTCCATTTATGAAGCTATTTTCAATGTCCCAGCTCTGTGGACAGGGTGCTGGGATTCATATCTGGCCCTGATGCCATTTCCGCTCTGCCATGGGCCTCCTATGTGAGCCTCCATGTACCTCTGGAGCTCCAGACTCCTCCTGCATGAGCTTCGCCTGGAGCATGGAGAGGGTGGCATAAGACAACAGCTCTGAAGGGGGCTGCACGCTCTCAAGTGGTGTCTTATCTTTGCTCTTTCAATACCTGGGTATCTGGCTTCTCATTTTGTTTCTGCTTTTTTCCAGCTCCATCCTGTTCTCTTTCCCAGGAGGCAAAGACGATTACCTGCTGTGTGCATGTAACTCTAAAAGGAGATGGGAGAAGGACTTCCCAGGAGGAGGGAACTGCTCGAGCCCTGGCAGAGACCCCAAAGGGCCCTGAGGCATGTTCAGGAAAGAGCGGCCCCCACATATGGAGCTAAGTGGGCAAGGCACAAGGCGGTGGGAAAAGAGGCTGAAGGAGCGGCCACCAGCCTGCGAGAGGCGCAGACGCGGGGATCCACAAAGCCATCTGGGAACAGGCAAGGAGAACATGTGGGACTAAGAGTCACCAGGAGGAAAGGGAAACCAACGTGCCAACCTTTCCTGAAAGACAGTGATTTAAATATGGAGAACTCGCTGTGGAACTTAAAAACCAGGGCGTGCTTCTTGTCTGTGATGAGAAGCATTCGGGTAAAGTATGAAGGTCAAAATTCCGATGGAAACAAATCAAGGAAGAATGGGAGCAGAAGTGAAGACAGCAAGTATCGGTGTCACTTTCAAGGAGTTTTGGTGTAAAAAGGAGCAGGAAAATTGGGTGGTAGCTGGGAGGGCTTTGGAGTCACGATGAATAAGACATCGAGTCTGACCTCTCGGTGGTACAGGAAGAAGCAGAAATTGATAACTGCAATACAGTGCAGTTAGAAAACCACAGAGCCACGAAGAGGGATCTTAGACATAGAGAAGGGATCTGTAGCCTGGACTGTCTGGCACCTGGGGCGTGTCGGGGAAGTTTCCTGAAAGAGCCGATGCCTAAGACCGGTCTTAGATGAGAAGGAGGTGTTCACTCCGAACTAAGAGGGTGCAGGAGAACGTCCAGGATAAGCTGAAGGTGGGAGGCAACAGAGTTTATTTGCAGAGTGGTAAGTCCTTCAGAATTGCTAGAAACAAAGTGAGATTCAGGGAGCGGTGAAGGAAAAGACTGGAAGTATAAGGAGGTGTCTTAGGTGGCATCTGACAGGACAGGATAAAGATGGCAGACATCAGCCTCCAACAGTGAGCAGAGGGCTAGGATCAGTAACAGGAAAAGTTGGGCACTGATAAAGGGGTGTAAGAGAAAAGCTTACATAACTTTACATCCCTCCTCTGAGGGAGACAGTCAGGCATTGCCAATGCTGCAACTGGAAAGCCAGAAAGCCACTGAAGCCCAGAACTTCAGTGCTCCCTGAATCCAAATAGTCTCCTCTTTCTCCCTTGCTACTGCTTTACCTGAGTGTCCCCTCCTGGCCTGTGAAACCCCAAGGTGCCGTCTTATCAGGCTTTAACTTCTCGTCCTCTTCTAATTCCCAGATTCAGCCTGAGAAACAAAAACTGCTAACGGGGCACAGGCGAGACACTTTTTCCCTGTAACATATCTGCAATGTAACAGGAGGGAGAGACTCCAAAGATAGGAATCTCAGGCCTTGTGAGAGTTCACTAACGAAGATATAACAGGGAAGATATTCTTAGCAAGTTGGTCTGTTGATGCTACCCCAAATACCCGTGCAATCAGCTACTTACAGCAAGATCTAAGACACCACGGCAAATCTGCAGGCGAGGTGATTGTAGCATTCAACTTTTTTTGCTCATGCAATACTTTGTAATGTGACCTTTAAGAAAACATTTACATATATTTTATCTACACATAAAATGTTTAGTTGCTGAGATAACTGTCCAGGCAATTATTCATTTTCTTAATATTAACTTTTGAATCTCAAACGTGTTCTTCAAAGGAAAACTACTATCATGAGAATATATTTCATTGAAAGTCTCAATCCCATCACCAATAATCAAGTAGTTATTGTGTCTAGAGCTTGGACAAATAAATTGCCCCGAACGTTTCTTGCAAGTTTAATTACATCGCTGGGTAGGTTTGATGTTGGTGATGTACGTTTGTTTTTCTACTGATCTTTACTTTGGTATAACCCAGCTGAACATTTGACACCCTGTAAATGCTTTTATGTTTTTGAACAAATGGAATTAAACTAGAGCAGGATTCCTGCTCTTAAGGAGATGACAATTTTATTGAGGAGATAGAAACTGTGCTTAGGAAAAGTAAATCAACACTCAAGATAACAGGCACATCACCAGTGCCAAAGACATGTGAGGTCAGCAGTGGAAACCTGGGTTTGAGGAGGCAAAGGCACCAGGCCAGGAAAGTCTGGGAAAGGGGCAGGGAGCAGGTTGCATGGGATAGGGCAGCTAAAGGTTAGAAAAGCCTTAGAATGGCAGCCAATCAAAACGTGCCCATTATTCCTGTTTGAAACTAGCAGAAAACAAGGCAATGTGGTGCTCAGGAATACAAACCAGAGGGTTTTTATGGACGATACTTGCAAATAATGTTAGAAATCAGCATGACTGAGGACCTCAACTTCTAGACAATATAGACTCATTTACGCTTTAAGAGTTTAAGGAGGAGACATAAACTATTTTATGTTCTGATTATTCCTTCTGGCTTCAGTGAGTAAAATGTTTCAGATACAAATGAGCCCAGAGGAAGGGAGAGAGTCAGGATGTACATGGTAATCTTGGCATAAGAGAATGAAGGCTTGTGACTATAAGAAGGAAAGGAAGAGAAGTTTCACATACAGGGGAAAAAAAAACAGCAAAATAAAAACCCGACAGGACTTCCAGGCACTCGAAAAAGTAGTAACCAAGTACATCTCTACTTTCACTCCCATCCTCTATGTGGTCAAATCTTTTCAAATTCTCTTTAAAAGCTGAGTACAGTGGTGCGTGCCTGTAGTCCCAGCTACTTGGCAGGCTCAGATGACAGGATCCTTTGAGTCCGGGAGTTCAATGCTGCAGTGAGCTATGATCGAGCCACTGCACTCCAGCCTGGGTGACAGGGTGAGACCCCGCTTCTTAAAAAAGAAAATCTAGTGCTTCTTCCCAGTTCCTTTAAACCTGGCGCTCAGGGCTCAGGTCTCCTAGCAGGCACGAGAACATTTAGGATGGTATCAGGATGAAGGGGCTTAGCGGGGTAGAAAAGGCGTCTGCAAAGGGGACTCTGCAGTCACACACATCATATCAGAAAGTTCATCTTCATTCAGCAAGGGGAGTGTGCAATCATCTATAGATAAGATTTAAAAGTTAAGGATCTTTATTTAATTTGTCCTTCATGGTAAGTCATTAAGGTGGCCTTTTAGTGAGCGAGGTCTCGAACAGATGAGGCTTTTAAAAAGCGCAGATCCGTGCCTCATCACACTGCTCATTATTGCAGCCACTCCTAAAACAGAAGGCCGTTTCCGTTACCCTTCTCAGTGAAGCGAAACAACAATTCTAAAAAAAAAGTTACTGATTTTATTCTAGTTGTGAACTAGGACATTAACGATATCACATTCTTATCTTTTTGTTATATTACATTTGGTACAGGGAAGGCTGTTTGCATTTTTTAAATTCTGCACATACCTGCAGGCTACGATTTGAAATATTGTGAAATTTTCCCCATCTCTTTATTTGTAAGCCTTATTATTTTCAAAGGACTATGTCCTTAGTTACACCAAGTATAAAAATGCAGAAAGAAGGAGAAATGCCGGCTGGCTTTGGTCACAAATGACAAAAGGAAGGGTGTTGTGCTCAATCTTACTGACACGATGCTGACTTCTCACTGAAAGTCACATTCTTCGTTTCAAAAGACTGAACAGGATGATCCTTTACAAAGAATCTCCATTAGTTGTATTTTAGAAACTGAGAGAAGTCCAGTGGAAGAAAATTATCTAGGCGAGTAATATGTTGTTTTGACCATCGCTATTCCACGTTTCCCTCTGCGGGGACGTTGGAATATCAGCGGAAGAACGGCTCAAAGTTAAAAACCCTGTCCTCTCTGCCTATCTGCTGGGGTCATGAAAAAAGCGCATACACTCTGTTCTTCCCACACTAATGTGATCTGGTTTCACATCCTGGAAATGCTTTTCAAAGGTGAGAAAGACCTCCTTCCTTAGTTATGTGCCTTTATTTCCCCTAAAACCTACCTCCCTCAGGGGCTTCCTGGCATCCACAATACCAGGCAATTCCTGAGCTGACTACCTCTTGTGATTTTCAGTTGTGGGTGATGCTTCTGTATCAGAAAGACAAGAATTGTTATTTTAAGAGAAGGGTGCAGTTTAACCCCTCTCTCCGGAAGGTCAGAAGCATCTTACTAGAGAGTGAACTGCTTTTTTGCTTTTTCAAAAACACTTCAATGAGCCAAGACAAGGTGTGATATCATTCTGCATAAGAAAATAATGGGGTTTTTGTAGCTACCTGACCAATTCAAGAGGTAATATTGAGAGGCCCAAAGGAATGTGTAGAAAGTCCTCAGGGGAAAAGTCTGGAAAGAGATGGGTCCAAGCCTGAGGGCACTTTCTGCCTAAAGACAGTATCTGGGGCAGGGAATGGATGATGTATTTTCAGCATCCAGCTACCTGGTACAACCACTGTGATTTACAAACTGGATTTCAAATGGTACAAAAAGAAAATTGCTTTATTTTCCTCCAACTCCTACCTTCAAATTCTCCCCATAACATCTCTTTTTTCCACGATGGGTGGCAGTATCTAAAAATATTCTACATCTTTCCAGTCACTTTCAATTATAAGTGTAATCACATTTTGGGGAACATGGCTTGCTTGAGGTTTTCAAAAAAATCCACTTCGGGCTGAATTCAAACTCTCCCTATCCACGTGGTTCTCCAGCCTCGCCTCAGCCCAGCCTGTTCCTGGCTGGGTCCTTTCTGGAGAGGGGTGGGGGGACTGTTTGTTCCTTTACTCATTCTCTCTCCATCCCTTCTTCCCTTCCCTGATTCTCCCACAGCAGGAATTTCATGAAGGGGCTCATTTTTTAAGTGCAAAGTGTTTCCTATTCAATGCACCTGCTGTGTGCTCTCTCCTGGCTGCCACTGGCATAGACGCCCTCCAAACTTGCTAGAGACAGGGAAAAGGGAGGTGAAATGGGGAAAGAGGCAGAGAGAATGAGCAGGATTTTTCCAGTTGATATTCACTTTTGAGTATTAAAACATTTGTCTTTCAAATAACCTATGCAATAAATAGGTCATTACTGAATTAGAGGTATTTTTTTTTCATTTGACAATTGCTACAGTGAAACTGGAAGTTGAATTCTACTTGGGATAGATTAGAAAATAACTTTTCCAAGTTTACACTGTCTAACTCCACTTCAGGATTTTTTTTTAAAGTAGTATATATTTAAATGTGAATTTAAATATAAAATCTGGTATATAGATATTAGAGCTAAAGATCTATAAAATAATTAATATATTAACTACCATCTAAAAACTCCTAAGCAAATATAATTCTAAGAAAATGCAATATATAAAAATCTAGTGATTACTTGATCACCTAAAAAAAGGATACTTATTCAATGTTTAGGCTGCATTCGGTGACGTAAGACAGCACTGTCCAATAGAAAAAATTGATATGAGCTTTCATGAAACTACGTTTTTCTAGTAACTACACTAAAGAAAGCAAAAGAAACAGGTAAAAATTACTTTAATAATATATTTTATGTAATCACCTTTATCTAAAGTACTATCATTTCTACGCATAAGTAACATACAAATACCAATGCAGTATTTTACTTGTTGTATGTGTAGTAAGTCTACACAATCCCCTGTGCATTTTATGCTTGCACAACTTGCAATCTGGGCCAGCTGCATGTCAAGGGTTCAGTAGCTATGTATGGCTTGGGGCTGCCCTGCTGAATGGCACAGGCAAGGTTTTTGATTCAATCATGTCTGTATGTCGAAATGGCTAGTTTGAGGTTATTTCTTGCTGAATCTGGAGTCAGTGAAAATGAAGTCCGCTTAATTTTATGGGAAAGCCGAGGGTGTTACACAGACATCATTATTCTCAACAGCCAATCCGGCCTTTAACAAAAGACCATTCCATTCAAGCCCACGAACCTGCTTGTGCGTCTCCATGTGGCTCCTCTATCTATGTCATCCCTGTAAATAGACCTGCAAACCAGAGAAAACCCCCCAACTGGACTTGAATTCATTATCTTCAACTCATACATTTGACAAGCTGTTAAAGCTGCGCACACCAGATCTTGTTATGAATTCACACCTTCCGCTGGTCAGAAAGCCCTCACATTAACCCACACGGCGGCGTGTGAAGGGTGCTTGTCATCCTCGCTCACGCACATTTCATTAGACTGACAGCAAGTAGAAGGCCATTCAAAGTCCTTACAATGTGTGATGATGGAACTGCAGTTGAATGCAGTGGATTTACTAGTGCTGAAGGTTAAGGAGCTTAGTTTCAGCAGAGAGAAGAACTCTTTAGATACGCAATTCCTGTAATTGTTAATGAGAATGATGTGGTAGAAGATCAAAGCTCTTGCCCACTCAGGTGATGCAGAACTGCGCCCCCAGCGATTCACCTGCGAGTCACGTCATCCTCGAGATTCCCTCCTGGAAGCCACTCTCCTCCTAGCAACTCACCATCCTAAAGACACAGAAACACAAGGCCCACAACTTTTGTGAATGTTGTTAATTAATGTTAAAACTTAATGTTAGTCTTTGAAAGCCCCTGGAAGTGGCAGGGAAGCCAATTCTGTAACTTGATTTGTTCATGGAGATGTCCAAAGGGAAGAATGGAAGAGAATAAAAGACAGGGAGAGGATGCAAAGTTTGACTGGGCTCCAAGGCTGTCTTGGGCCCCGTAGGCAGAAAGCCTGGCCCATCAGTAGAGGAAGAGCTTCATGTCTGCATAAAGGCCCGAATAGATTTCATCACAGTGTTTCATTTGAGTACTCTTAAGACTTCATTACCTACTGCTGGGCCTGAGGAAGGGAATGACGACTTCAAGGAAAGCAATCCCACCACTTTGGTTGGCTTGTTTTTATTGGCACTAAGGTTACAGGGTTTTTGACACCAGGGATTTGACTGAAGCAGGAAAACGTGATGAATTGTCACAGCAGATTTACAAGTTTGGAAGAAAATGCTTAAGGTCTAAACCAGAACCCTCCCAAATCACATATTGTACTCTAGCTGGGAGATTCCTGTAGGACCACGCAGGGGGAAAATATAGCCCACGTGGTAATAACCTCATATTAGCTAGAATAACATTGAGCCTGTTCTATGAAAACTTGAGTATGCAAAAGTGCCTTCTAATAGATTTTTGTATAATCTACTTTCAAATTACATGAGTTCCAAAAGTGGAAAATATAACTCAGACAAAAGTTCACCTGGTGAACAAGGTTTCAACTATGACACAAAGTTGTATGCCATAAAAATCATGTTAATTTCTTTTCAAGATGTGAAACTTCTATTTCAGAAGGAAAGCTCTTAACTCATACTTGGTTTCCTACTGATTGGTATCTCTGGGGAAACATTTACTGCTAAACACATCCTTCCCATTGCCTTCCTGACTACCCATAAAAATGTAGTGAGAATAGAAAAGTGAAAATCAGTAAATTAACACACAATTTAAAAATCTGCCTATGGACACAAAAGTTTTATAACCATTCCCCAACGTTGACGTCATGGATTTTTGAGAGCTTTATATGAAGAATGTACCTTATATATAATCTTATGTAATCCTTTCCCTCTTACTTGCCAGATGAGAAAACTGAGGCCCCCAAAGAAGTGATTTCTCCAAGGTTATAGAAGGCTAAAGACTGACGGAGTAAAGTAGAACCAGTTCTCCTGACCATGAAACTTTGCCCTTTCTAGTTCAATCCTAGAATTTACAAATAGACATGTGAAATGTCAACCCTGGATTAAGGAGAAGGGCTTTTCATCCCAAATAGCTAAATTGGTGGGCTGTTGCTCTGGCTTTGATCTCAGCCAATTTTCTCTAGACATTTGCTCGCGATCTTGGCAGTGAATAAAAATTATCAAGAGCTTGTTGAAAATACAAATCCCTAGGCTTTACTCTCAGAGATAATTATTTGCTCTGAAGTAGCACAGAGGAATCTGTCTTTTCCATAAGCATTTCTTGTTATTCTGATGTAACCTGCACCCGGGTGAAGTTTGGGGAATCGCTGTTTAAGGTACTGCTTTCCAAACTTTAAAATCTGTAGCACAACTGTAAGCTTGCTTGGAAACAGCAGGTGAGGTTCACATTTTTATTTCAGCTTCTTTTGCCCAAAATATATAAAGATAATTTTTTTTTTTTTTTTTTTTTGAGACAGAGTCTCGCTGTCGCCCAGGCTGGAGTGCAGTGGCGCAATCTCAGCTCACTGGAAGCTCCGCCTCCCAGGTTCATGCCATTCTCCTGCCTCAGCCTCCCGAGTAGCTGGGATTACAGGTGCCCACCACCACGCCCTGCTAATTTTTTGTATTTTTAGTAGAGACGGAGTTCCACTGTGTTAGCCAGGATGGTCTCGATCTCCTGACCTTGTGATCCCCCCACCTCGGCCTCTCAAAGTGCTGGGATTACAGGCGTGAGCCACCCGGTCCGGCCAATAATTTTTTTTTAATGATCAGCAACAAGAAATGCTATGATGCCTTCACAACACAACACAGTAGAAATGCTATGGTCAGATATAATGACCATTTTTCTACCTGTGTACCGTTTCTGGCAGCCCTTTCTTTTACACTGGATTTCACAGGACAGCACATTTAGGGTGCCATTTATGAGAGTGATCTGATTAGTCAATTAGATTGGTTGTAGCCACCAGTAATGACCTTTCTTTCCCCAACTCGATCCCTTACTCAAATTGGCTCTAAAAATAAGGTAATATATTAACTACATAAAATTCTGTCTACAAGTTGGGTCCAGGGCAAGGTTGACTCAGTGGCCCAGTAATGTCATCACAAACCCAGTTTCTTTCCACGGGCTCCCTCTCATCAAGGCTGAGGTCATGACTACTGTGGCTGACTGCCCAAATGACCAGTAGCAGAAAGTGGTGCTAAATCTAGAACACCAGTCCCTGAAGCCAGATAACCACTGGGTGGCAGGTTGACTTTGGGGCAGACTAGCCAAAGCCATTTTACTGGGAAATGAGTGAAGAGATGAACACAGCTCTTACCATGTGCCCTGCTATCAACCACATGGTGTTCCCCCAGAGTTCATATGTTGAAGCCCTAACCCCAGATGTGATTGTATTTGGAGATGGGGTCTTTGGCAGGTAATTAAGATTGGGTAAGGTCACGATGATGGAGCCCTTATGTTAGAATTAGTGCCCTTATAACAAGACAAAGAGATACCAGAGCTCTCTTGTCCTTTCTATCCTATGAGGGTGTGGTGAGAAGGAGGCATCTCGAACCAGTAAGCAGGTCCTCACCAGACACCAAGTCTTCCAGCGCCTTGATCTTGGACTTCCCAGTCTCTAGAACTGTGAGGAATAAATGCCTTCCATTTCAGCCTCTTGAGTCACTGATATTTTGTTGTGGCAGCCAAAACACACTAAGACATACCCCACCACACAGGAGCATTCAGTCTGCTAGAACCATGCCATGGCTGGCTAAAGCCTCAGTTTGGTGGTGGAACTCAGGCGGTGTTGAGGAACCAGCCCCAGGATGCAATGCATGTGCAGAATCAATGAACAGGGCAGAAGTCGCAGGGCCCCAGTAGCTGGAATTCAGATCATGGCTTCTTCTGGAAGATGAAAATACAACTAGCCCCTGTGACCATCGCTCTCACTGCCACATTCGTGGATGTGTGTGTCCCTTACCTGTCACCATTGGTTCATCATGGTAGTAGTCCTAACATCCAAATAGGAACTCAGTGGGAACAGTAAGATCCCACTAAACGGAAAGCTTTACCTACCTTCTCTCCACTTGGGCCTCCTTAGGCCTCTGGACCAGCAGATCAGGAAAGCATTGAGATATATATGTGTGGGTGTGTGTGTGTGTGTGTATATGTATATATACATTTATATATGTGTATATGTATATATATGTATATATGTATATGTATATATATATAAGTATACATATATGTACATATATGTGTATATATTTATATATAAGTATATATTAATATATATGCATATATATTTATATATAAGTATATATTAATATATATGCATATATATATATGCGTATATATTTATATATAAGTATATATTAATATATAAGTATATATATTAATATATACGCATATATATTAATATATATGCGTATATATTTATATATAAGTATATATTAATATATAAGTATATATATTTATATATAAGTATATATATCTATATATGCGTATATATATTTATATATAAGTATATATATTTATATATATTTATATATAAGTATATATTTATATATATGCATATATATATTTATATATATTTATATATAAGTATATATTTATATATATGCGTATATATATTTATATATAAGTATATATATTTATATATGCGTATATATTTATATATAAGTATATATATTTATATATGCGTATATATATTCATATATGTATATATATTTATATATGTATATATATTTCAGATTAGTTTAAAACATAATTTAGGAAGCTATTTTCTAAATTTCTTGACGTTATCTAATTCTTCTTTGTATCTTCAGAGCGTGGCATTAATTAGTTGAGGGTCTAATTGGTAAACATAATGTATTTAACCGTATTTTAAAATATTTTCAGAGAAGGCAGATAGGAAACTTGAAACCTGTATGATGTGTGTGTATTTGTATTTCATGCATATTATGGATGCATACGATGTGTGTGTATTGCATGCCTTTTATGTATGTGCATAATGTGTGTGTGTGTGTATGTGTGTTTAGGTGTGTGCATAATGAAAACACAAAGGGCAGATCCAAAGAGAGGAGTGGCATGGGAGTAGGTGCTTTCCTTGGACAAAGGCGAAAAGTTGAAACTGTTGATGAGTTCAAAAGCCCTGGATTCAGTTTCTTCCATGACCAAATGGCTTTAAGGACCCCTGTAGGGAATAAAAGATAAAGCAAAAAAAAAAGAAAGAAAGAAAGCAATATATATTACATCTTTATGAAAAGTGAGAATAATCCGTTTCAAAAAAAGAAACTTTCCAAGAATCCACCAAAATAACCAGTCCAGTTTATTGGGAGAAAATACTGGTTTTGAGACCAAGCAGAGCTCCAGACTCAGTTTCCTCACTTGTAATTAATAATATGGATTGCACAAGTTGGTACAAGGATTACGGAAGTGCCCAGGAAGGCACCTGACCCACTGCTGGCCAAAGATCAAGCTATACAAATGTAATTGAACTTCTGCTTGATATCAAATTCCATGAGAATGGATTTCACTTGGAGAGGATCTGGGTGATCCTCAGGCCAGCTCAGGCCGTTGTGGAGCTTAGCTTATCGCAGGCTACGGTGCAAGGCCCTACAGTTGTGTATGAAAAGCAACAAGCCAAACCTATCAAAAACCGGACAGAGAATGCAGATGGTGACTCATGACCTGAGGCCCAAACAGAGTCAGAGGGTGACATTCTGTCTTTCAGGTGGCTTCTAATGTGGGTAAAAAGCAGGCTCTGTGGTGTACTACAGGGGATAGCAGCTGATACGGACTGATCGACGACATTAATTCTGGGGAGTGATGTCTGCAAGCAGCACAAAAAAAGTCAACTGGCATAGAATACTATTCATATTAGGTAGGTAACAAGTATAATATGCCTAGATGTGCACCTTTACAAATATACTGTTTGTATATTCTAAATGATGCTGTACAGCCCTTTAATGTTATTAGTCATTACTCAACTCTACATAGCTTTAAAGAAAATATATTTAAATTTCATTAAAAATATGGATGAGATTATGCTGTATTGAAATCCCATTTCCTGGGTCTATGATTATATGATAGAAAGCCTGTGTGCTAGCAATGGCTAGACCGGGTGTCAGGAGACTATGATTCAAATTCTGGCCCAACCATTCACTGTTTGATCCTCTGCAAGTTGCTAAGGCTCTCTCAGTCACTAGCTGCCTCCTCTGTAAAATATGCTAACATCACCGACCAAAAAGGTTGTTGCTATAATTAAATGAGATAAAATATAAGAAGTGTACAAATGAAGGAGTGTGTGTGTGTAAGGTGAATCTTACTCTAATTAAGAAAAAAATGAGAAAGAAAGAGATGTCATCCTCACCCCTGCCCACCATCATTTAAATGCATTTCTGGTGTGGAAGTCAGACTTGATGCCACACTTGCCACCTCGTGAACTTTGTTATCTTGGACAAGTGATATTTGACCTCTCTAAACTCAAGCTTCTCATGTGCAACTAGGGGAACTGCAACTACCTGAGTATTGAAAATGTGCAGTCCTCTGCAGCTCACAGGCAGAACTCACAGCCATCAGCCTCATCTCTGATTTCAGCCTGGGCGATGCGTTCTGGCTGTTAGAGAAGGCTGAAGCACGTTGCATTGGAGCTTCTGTTGGGGAGAATCGTCAGCTTTTGGATTAATGAAATTACAGTCAGGGATGGTCGATCATAATTGGCTTTTGGTTTACTCATCCAAAAAGCCCCATGTGCTTCATATCAATGGTTTCCTCCGTTTCAGCGTCCGATCACCGTCAATGTGTATTTCTTCTGCACGGAGGCTCTTACTGCAGCATTTGGTTTAAGTGTTAGATTTGTATTTTCTTCATGCATTCATTTGCTCTCAGACCAGTGGAATGCTTTAAGTATATCAAGTAAATAAATCAAATAATTTCCTCACAATGTGTGTCAAGGGCTGAGGGACTGTGTGTCTAATTTACTGCAAATCCAGAGGGATTATTTGGATTTGTGAAAAAGCAAAGAATTCCTCTCCTCTGATTCTGTGTAAAGGAAGGGCCGAGAGTTTCCGAGCATTAGATTTAACTCTTTCCCCAGCATTCCCCATTGTGTTTATCTGAATTCCATTTTTTTCTTTTTAAATTTTCTTTCTCAGAATAGTTCCAAGCAATGCTAACCTAGACATTTTTATAAACCCTTTCGAAACAGCAGAAACTAAGAAGTCTGTGGGACCCTGGAGGCTACGCGGTAAGACCTCCGCGATTCCAAGGAAGGATGCCGAGTTGCAAACGCCAGGTCCTCCTGCTGGGCCCTCACGGGTGGCAGTGCTGTGGCTGGTTCTCCCAATGCCCACTCAGCCCCGTGTTCTCTGGGAGTTAAGAAGTTATTCTGGCTTTATAGACAGATGTACAGTGGATTGCTTCCCCTGTGTTTTGTCTTGGGGGAAAGTTACTATCAGTTGCCAGCACAAGCCCAGCTTGGTTTTGTTTTTCAGCTGGGCCCCACTCAGCCTGCAGCCTGAGCTCCAAAACCACAGCCCACCCACACCCACCTGCCAGGTTCACACCCGCCCACATCCACCTGCCTCGCCCCACCCACCTACCGCGTTCACGCATGCCTGCCTCTCCACACCTGCGCACGCTCACGTGCCCCACCCACATTCACCTGCCCCTCCCGCACCTGCCGGCCCCGCCCACACCCGCCTGCCCTGCCCAGCGCAGGATTCCGGCCGCTTCCCTGAGCCCTCTTATATTTCAAAGTTTATTTTGACCCTGATATCTCAGATTTCTCTGTCTGCTGGCTCCATCTCCAATCCCAGCTCCGCTCAATTCCCACCTGCAGTCTTCTGTCTTATGCAAGATTTAATTTATGATTCCTACTTAGTCATCCAATTCCTAAAATCTTCTCCCTGCACTTTCGAAACTACCACGGTCTGGAATTCATTCCCAAAGAGACTACTGGAGGTCCCAGGGAGGAGTCCGGCCCACGTGCAGAGTCTGGCAAGGCCGGGGCACCTCCTTTCTTGAGAATAAGGTCGCCTCCTTACAGGGTGGGTCCTGGCGGTCACACCCACACTTCATGATCCCATCCCTCAGCCACAGGGGAGCACCTGAGAGTTGGGCTCTGGCTTAGGCCAAGGGATTCCTTCTCCTGGGAAGGTGTATGGGACACAGCAGCGCCAGGGCCACTGGTGCCTGTTAGGACTTAGGGTGTGGGTGTGGGAGGTTTTGGGTTGCCCTGCCTCCCTTGAGGGAGCGCTGGGAGGGAGGAGGTGGGAGGGAGAGGGAGAGGAGAAGGGGCCTGGGAAGAGGGAGAGGGAAGAGAGCGACAGGAAGACATAGGCAGGCAGTCGCTCCGCAGTTCACTGTGGGCTCCACATCCTGTACCTGCTTCCCTGAGATTCCCCAATACGCTTAATAATTAAATATTATTTTATTAATCGCTTAATCATGTTTGAGTCCAACTAAAATAATGTTGATTAAGGTGCTTATCATTCTCCTTGTGGCCTCCTTCCCTCATTTATCCTGCCACTCAACAACGTTTCCTCCCCAAATAAGTTGTCTGAGCTCCGCTCTTTCCATCCTCTCCTCACCTTCCCTCAAAGGTGAGGGACTGTCCGAATCCCCTGCAGGATCTGGTGGAAACACAGCTGCCAGGCCCCATCCTTAGAGCTCCTGATTCAGTAGATTTGGGCAGAGCACGATAATTTGCCTTTTAACAAGATCCCAGGTGTTATGTATTGAATTGGGTCCCATCAAAAGACACATTGAGCCGGGCGCGGTGGCTCAAGCCTGTAATCCCAGCACTTTGGGAAGCCGAGGCGGGCGGATCACGAGGTCAGGAGGTCGAGACCACGGTGAAACCCCGTCTCTACTAAAAATACAAAAAATTAGCCAGGCATGGTGGCGGGCGCCTGTAGCCCCAGCTACTTGGGAGGCTGAGGCAGGAGAATGGCGTGAACCCGGGAGGCGGAGCTTGCAGTGAGCCGAGATTGCGCCACTGCACTCCAGCCTGGGGGGCAGAGCGAGACTCCGTCTCAAAAAAATAAAAAATAAAAAAAATAATAAAAAAAAGACACATTGAAGTCCTAAACCCTCGGACCTGGGAATATAACCTCATGTGGATATCGGGTCTTAGCAGATACAATCAAATTAAGATGAGATCACACAAGAGTGGAGTGGGCTCTAATTCAGTGACTGGCGTGTTTATGAGAAGGTAGGATTTTGGGCACAGACAGGAGGGCATCCAACGATGAAAGAGACAGAAGTTGGAGGGATGTATCTGGAAGCCAAGCAGCACCTAGGGTGGCCAGTAACCACCAGCAGCCAGGAAGCCTCAGGAGGAACCAGCCTGCTGACACCTTGATTTTGGACTTCCAGCCTCCAGAGCTGTAAGAGAAAAGAATTCTGTTGTCTGAGGACACTCAGTTTGTGGGACTTTGTTATGGCAGCCCCCAGAACTAAAACACCATGCTGCTGCTGATGATTCGGGGACCCCGCTTTTTGACGGAGGCTATAGAACGTCCCCTAGTGGATTCTTCTTGCCCCACCTCATCACCCTTCCAACTGATCTCCACGCTACTGCTGGCTAATGCTAATGCAATTTGAAATACAGATCAGTAATGCCATTTTGTTACAGTAGGTAGCAGAGGTGCAGGACAGGGCTCCCCCAAACCCACCAGGAAAGTCAGGTCACACTGCCTCTCTCAAATAATAATTGGTTGCAGCCAGTGCCAGGGAAAGGCAGTTTTCCAATAGATAAAAAAACGTGTAACTGGTGCTCAGCAGCTTCCAAATAGGATCTCAGGAATTTGGCGAATGGGCTCAGGCCTGTGTCTTAAGGGGCAAAATAGCAAAGTTTAACTGGTATATGACCTTCTGGGGCATTCCAGCGGAAAAGGGATGCAAAACACTGAAAGTAGGCCACCATATAAATCCCTAAGTCCATGGTCAAATGGGGCACTTGACCTCCAAGATGGCTACTTGGCCCTCTTCCAAGTATACTTCTCTGAAGGCCTTTTTTGTTTGTTTTTCTTTTTGAGTCTCCCTTTATCACCCAGGCTGGAGTGAAGTGGCATGATCTTAGCTCACTGCAATCTCTGCTTCCCAGGTTCAAGCGATTCTCCCACCTCAGCCTCCTGAGTAGCTGGAATTACAGGCACACGCCACCATGCTCAGCTTAATTGTTGTATTTTTAGTAAAGGCGGGGTTTCACCATGTTGGCCAGGTTGATCTGGGTCTCCTGACCTCAAGTAATCCACCCACCTACCTTGGCCTCCCAAAGTGCTGGGATTTCAAGCGTGAGCCACCATGCCCAGCCTAAAGCTTTTTATAAACTTTCACTCCTTCTGTAAAATTTGCCTTGGTCTCTTCTTCTGCCTTATGCCCCTTAGTCAAATTCTTTCTTCTGAGGAGACAAGAATTGAAATTGCTGCAGACCTGTATGGATTTACCACCAGTAATAATTTCTTTGGTCAAAAATAAGCTGAGCTCATTAGCAGGCATTGAAGAATGTGAGTGATATTGTTTCGTTTTACACTAGAGTGTGCGTGCACGTGTGTGTGTGCATGGACCTTTATCCCTGACCTTCCATCTGAACACACACCTGCCGCCTCTGGGTCTCCTGTTGAGCTTCACAGTACTGTAAAAGCTCTTAGCTGAACTCAGCCTAAAACATCCACCCTGAAAATTCTCCTTGTCCTTCAATGCTGGACTGAAGTTCTGCTTTCCCTAGGCATATATGTGTGGAAGTACCTTGCATAAAGTTATATCTTTTTATCCAGTGTTTTGACAGCTTTAATCATTTGATTTTTATGTTATTTCTGTGGAGAATAGCACAAATATCTTTACTTATATTTCCTGGAAGAAAATTCAATTCCCTAATATCATATAGGCAGTTAACTGCAGAGATAGGATTTGAAAATAGAACATCTGATTCCAAATCCTATACAATGCTCTCACTTTTTTCTTGCCATCACCTAAAAATGTGTGTGCATCTCGCCAAGAGTTTCTTTCTCATTCTTTGTTTTATTGTTGGTTGTTTACACAGTAGGCTCCAGAAGAACAGTTATTTTTAGATCACTCAACATATCTGGAGCCATATCTAGCATATATTAGAAAATTAGTGTTTGAGGGAGAAAGAAAGAAAGGGAAGAAGAAAAAAATAAATATTGGCCCGGCACGGTGGCTCACGCCTGTAATTCCAGCACTTTGGAAGGCCGAGGCGGGCAAATCACTAGGTCAGGAGATTGAGACCACCCTGGCTAACACGGTGAAACCCCGTCTCTACTAAAAATATAAAAAAAATTAGCCAGGCGTGGTGGCAGGTGCCTGTAGTCCCAGCTACTCAGGAGGCTGAGGCAGGAGAATGGCGTGAACCCGGGAGGCAGAGCTTGCAGTGAGCCGAGATCTTACCACCACACTCCAGCCTGGGCGACAGAGCCAGACTCCATCTCAAAAAAAAATAAAAATAAAAATAAAATAAATATTAAAAAGAAAGAAAAAATGGAAGGAACACATTTCAATATTATATCAGATTGGATTGAGTGGTAATTTAGATGGCACAATGCATTTATTTTACAAACTTATGTACTTTGCTAAGTAAAATGTGCATTTATATGTATAGATTTGAACATTACATATGTCTGTGAATGCATATATGTGCTTATCATATATGTATGCTTATACCCTGCCAACTAAGTTCTTCATTTATCCCATGAAGGTGCTTGTTTTGAATACTGTCCTTTTATCAACGTTTTTGTGAATAAAGGATGAATTATACAGACATGGGCCTTTGCAATGCATACACTATTATTCATATGTTTTTACATTGATGTTTAGTCTATTTTTTTCAATGTCTTGCAGCCATATGCTGCTCTTGATCTGCATAAGAAACTCTCCCAATGGGAGTTACGAAGATCTAGAACAGTAGAATAGTAATCAGCATTCGTTTCATGACTTGTCCTATTTTGTTTTTTTTTTTTTTGAGAAATTGACAAAATTATACATTATATCCTTCTACTAAAAATGAAAGGTTTTGTTTTCCCAAAGCTTAAATCTTTACAGAGCCAGTGATTGGACACTCTTTTATAGGTAGAACTCGAGAGTTGTCTTGGTTGCTCTCAAAAGGAATCCTGGAGGAAGAACCGGATGCATCTTGGTCCTCTGTGAGAAACACAAATAAAGGGTTCAACTTCATGGACTGAGCACTTGCACATCCTCTGAGAATTCACCGCACTGCTCCCTGCATGTTTCCTTGCTTGGCAAATGCATTTCCCTGGGCCTTTTTAGTACATTTCTTAAGTCTTGGAGTTAGGCTTTACCCAATAATGTTTGGACAAGCTGTCAGAAAGAGCCACCACTAGGCAGGGTTTTCTCTATAAAGTCAGCTTCCTGCTGGAATAATCTGGAGGCCGGGACAGCCAAAAACAAATCCGAGGGGCCTGGCTCCAGGCAGCAGCGTCTTTCACCCCCATGTGTTCAGCCACTCCCAGAACCATTGCTCCTCTGGGTAGGAAATGAAGGAGGGGCTCCTCCAGCCAAAGAGGAAATGGGGGGCCTTTGCCCGTGAGTATTGCATGAGACCGCCACCCCCAAATTATGCAGATAAGAGTGGTTGAATCCAGCAGTCAGGCACAGAAAGGAAAAACCCAGCTAAGTACAGTAATTATAAATCAAAGAGACCTGCCTGTTACGGGTGTCGTTTGGAGAAGCCTGTGGGCTCATTTCCCTTTAAGGGCTGAGTTGCGGGACTGTTGTTGACTGTGATTTGAAACTCCCTCCCCTGTGGGCTGGTTGTCATCATTGTTCTCTCAACACATGCACCAGGCTTGGCTTAATTAGTGGTGTGCTGTTGGGGTGGGCCAAATTTTATATCCTGGCATTGGGGGAGGTGTAAAGTTGCAGCCACAATTGTCTGGAGATGTTGATCAAATCCAGATTACGTGAGCCTGGGGCACAGTTGGCCCAGCTTTCCTTACCGAAACAGGCTAATAAACAAGTAAATAAGAGGGGAAATGCTCTACTGCTTATTAGTGGGTTGGAGTCCCTCTTTTTTTTTTTTTTAAGTAAAACTAGATCGTTTCTGAAATTTTTAGGCTTGACTTTGCAGCATGCTTTTTTTTTTTTTTTTTTTTTGCTTTCTTTTTCATTTGCATATTTCCTAGGAGACAGGCTCCCATCTAATCGTGGATTAGGATTTGAAAAATCAGTAAATTTTATGCTTTTAGAATGTCATTTTCTCTGTGAAAATGGAAGCACTGGTGGCTACTCCTTGTTGTAACTACTGTGTTTTCCACACTCCATGTAAATTAAAGTGTATATAAACACTAACGTTAGGAAGTTGCTTGATGAAAATACATATTGGATTCTGAAATGCACAGAGACTTTTAAAAAAATGTTTGTCAAAATACACTGCTTGCAATGCATTTTCTCCCAATATCTCTGCATCAAAATTCCTCAGAGTAGGACAGATTAAGTGGTCATAAAATGCAAAAAATATGCATACATATATACATGGATTTTACATATATATTTATATATATGGTAGAGCAAAAAAACTAAGCATAAAACAAGCTATTTATTTTTTCTGTGTCTAATAATTCTAATTTTATTACACTTTAATATAACTTAAATATATTGTATATAATATACATAATATATTTAAATAAATACATATTTTAAATATAATTGCATATGTATGTATGTATGTATGTATATTTGGCAGAGCAAAGGTTTCTAAATACTTGTTCAAAGACATTTTGTGTAGACAATGACAAAACAACACCACTCCTTCTGTAATAACCCAGAAAAAGAAGAGAGCCTAGTGTGTCTAGTCCTCTTGGGGATCTAAGTATGTGAATTATATTAGGCAAATCTGGTTCCTCCTCTATAAAAAGAGGAGACTGGACTAAGTCCTTTAGCAGGTCCTCCCCACCCAGTTCTTCCAGGACGCGAAACCTTCACAAATTGAAGGTTTCCTCCATCTACCTTCAATCTGTTGTTTGCAGGTAGAATTACCAATTTCAATCAAGATAAAATTGCTAGCTACAGAGAAAAAAAACAAAACTGGATCATCAGATGGCAAGTCATTTTAAAACGTTTATTTAATTTCCCCCACACGTAATGCTGTGATGCTGCATGAAACCGCTTTCTTCTTTCATGCGATTTGAAATCAGGATCCACCAGCCCCAGTTAATTTGTTCATGAATCAAGAATGAACAAGATCTAGATCTTCATTGTGGCCTAATTGGGGTTTAATTAACTTGGGTGCTCTTTGGTGAAGAGAAAAACAAATATGGGGGAAGAAAACACACAGTCTCCATGTCACAAAGGGCGTCGGGGATTTCCCGAGGTTTTTAAAGCCAGGGGGTTGCAACTTCTCACACAGCTCAGGCAAACACCCCAGGACAAGCGGGCTGTGGGACATTTGCCAAACTGTTTACTTTTGCTTATAGTATCCACTTGTGCGGGCCGATGGTGTCACTACGAGGATACCTCTGCCTTCAGGTGCAGCAAGAGAAAAGCAAGGTGGATTCTATGTCACAGGCTCAGCTTTGGAACCCCATAGAGTGTCCTCTAGGCGCCGGCTTTTGAGGGTCAACAAGTGCGTGAGCTGCGGTTCAGATATCCCCTCGAGGGCTGCTTCTCTGCTGGCTGCCAGGTCTGGCTTCTTTGGTCTCTGACCTCAGGGTGTCATCCTGCCATCTCTACTGCGAGGCTAATCAGGACCTGTCATTGAGGTCTCTGTGGAGGATCCCACTTTTCTAAGCCAGCCAAATGCTCTGTCTTTAGTAAACACATCTAGGGGAAAGCTGCTGAAGTAAAAGCAAAACAAAAGGGACCCACTTTTCAACTATGATGTAATGCTTGCAGTAGTCCAGACCTCAATTGGCAGGGTTAGAACTACAATTTGGAGACAGACAAGAACATGAAAACACAGTGGAGATGTAAGCGCGACACTGGAAACTGGAGGGCATCCGAGAGGCACCGGAGCAGGGTGCATGGTCCTGCAGGTTACACACTGAAGACCTCAGCCAGCGGAAAACACAAGTTAGGTCATCAAAAGAGTCTGGTTTGGTCAGTTGGAAAACTTTATATGTTTTGAATTAACATTTCTATACATTTCCAAAAGCATTTTCTTATTAAGAAAACCTTTTTTTTTTTCTTTCAGGACAGCAATCTGATGTCCTCTCTCTCTGGGGGCACATGACGGTAGGATTTGGATGCTCACGCATTACCTACTTACCCTCTCCTTCACCCCCTTTCTCTCTGAGACTCACCTGGCTCCTGGTTCCTCAGCCTTACAGATGTTGCTCATGACCGCTACAGCCAGCAAACTGTGCCTTGCTGGGGAAAGTTTTACAAAGTTTTACAAAGATGCGCTGTCAGGTCACTGCCCTAGGAGCTATGTCAGGAAACTGTTTCTTGAGAATGAGGTTTTAACAAAGTCCTTCTGGCCCGTTAGCATCCGGTCCCCTTGAAAAATGGAAGGTCAAGGCAGATCCTTCTGTTCTGCTCCCTCAGGTTACAAGGGCAGCCCTGTTGGCAAGAACCTGGTAGGTGATAATTATACATACAGAGAGAGATGGCTGGATAGATGCATTAGCTAGATGCATAGACAGTAGGTAGGTAGACGGATGATAGATCGTAGATACATAGGTAGATGAGAGAGATATATCTATATAGATGAATATAAATATTAGATATAGATATCCTAAGAATAAAAATGAATTTTAACCATCCAGAAAATGCAGACTGTACAAGTATCCACAGAATCCGCTGCCTAAGGCTGGAAGGAATGTACATAGCTCAGGCCCCTGCTGTCTACCCAGTGGGTACTTGACAGTGGCCGTGGGACCTGGCTTGAGACACAGCAGGAAACACGGGTGCGACTAAACCCAAAAGCCTTGCAGGAGTCCGAAGCACATTCTAGTTGTGTTGAAACGAATTGTGCGTCGCTTCAGAACTGGGCCTTAAAATAAGCCCCAAGCTAAGATGTAACTGGCCTGGCCAAGGAAGCATTTTCGCAGCCAAGCAACACAGACTCTGAACTCCGCCTGTGAATTCGCAAGTGTGAAACCTGACCCTGAAGGGAGGCAGGGGTGAGGGTGTGCAGGGTGCTGCATTTGGAAGCTGTGCCGCGGCGTTTTCCCCGTGCCAGAAAAAGATCTTTAAATCACTTTATTTCAGCACATGGCAGGCTCCATTCAACCGGCCAGACAAGCATCTGTGGTAACTCTTGGGAAATAAAAACCTTGCAACTTGCAGTCAAAGTCAGCTCTGCATTTCCTGTGAGGCTGAGAGCGAGGGCGGGGCAAGGAGATGAGAAGGCCATTTGTTTCTGCTTCCTCAGAGATGAAAGGCAGCTGCTTAGGAAACTTCTCTCTGGGTCTGTGCTCCCCATTCTTCACCCCACCCTGCAAATCCCTGCATAGGTCAGTACAGAGGGGCTAGGGCACTGCCGGAAATGGAGTAATATGACCACGACACTGAAATCATAGCATCGAAATGCCCAATATAACATACAATCATGTTCGGAGTGTTACAGGATAATATAACTTCAGAAACAATTCTTGCTTCTTTCTTGGCAATATAGAAGTGTGGAGTGTGTGTGTGTGTGTGTGTGTGTGTTTTCCATTCCACTGGTAGGTTTTTAGGATATTTAAAAAATGCTTTCTGGATCTGCAAGGGAATACATTTTCCCAATGTACGCTATGTTCAAAATACTAAAATACACCTCCTGGTTGAGATAGGTCATTAGGAGACAGACAGATGACAGAGATAGATAGGTATAGATGTAAAGAGTTTACAAAATTCTAGGGTCACCGTTGTTTCACAATACAAAAGTTAAAGGTTAGGGGCATATCGGGCGGGCGTGGTGGCTCATGCCTGTAATCCCAGCACTTTGGGAGGCCGAGGCGGGTGGATCATGAGGTCAGGAGATCAAGACCATCCTGGCAAACACGGTGAAACCCCGTCTCTACTAAAAATACAAAAAAATTAGCCAGGCATGGTGGCGGGTGCCTGTAGTCCCAGCTACTCGGGAGGCTGAGGCAGGAGAATGCCATGAACTCAGAAGGCAGAGCTTGCAGTGAGCCAAGATCACGCCACTGCACTCTAGTCTGGGCGACAGAGCGAGACTCCATCTCAAAAAAAAAAAAAAAAAGGTTAGGGGGACATATCAAATAAGCACCGATATAAGTATCAGGCTATGTGAATTCTAACTGAACTCTTCTTTCCCCCAGCTACCTGTGTCCCTTCTCTTAGGGCCTCAGTTTTCAATCTGTAGGTAATAATGTTGGGTTATATAATCACTAAACTTTTCCACCCTAAAATTCCATGGTAATTTTTTGAATTACTGAGAAAGGAGTTGAAGAAAAAACAGGATTTCAAAGAAACAGAAGGTCAGAAAGGTTTCTTCAGTGCACATTAGAGTTGGAAACGAAGGTCACATGGGAAGCTGCAATAGGTCATCAAAGGTTGATTAAATATAAAGCAGAAGAATCTCTCCATGCTGAATAAAAATTTAAATGAAAGGAAAATCACCTAGACACTCAAAGGAGTGTTTAACTGTGTCTAACTGTTTATAAAGCTGGAAGGACTAGTTGTAGAGTGGGTTGAACTTCATGGGTGGAAGAGAGAGAATTTTTCTGGAAGGGCCATAGATGTGTTTCTAGGCTCATATGTTCTTCAAAAACTTTGTAGTGCCCCATCGAGAGCATCTGTTTTCCTACCTACTGAAATTGGCAGGCCTTTGTGACCCCTCAACAGATAAAACATGGCAGCAATGATGCGCCTTTGACTTCTGAGGCTGGGTGATAGAAGGCAACCAGCTTCTATTTATCTCTTTCTCTGTGCCCACCCTGGGAACCTGACCACCATGTTGTAGGTAGCTCAGGCCACACAGCGAGGCTGCGTGAAACTGTTAGCCTAAGGCCAGCTAAGGTGTCAACAAGAGCCAGCATTGACCCCTGGCATGGGAGTGTGTGGCCTGCAGATGACTGTGACCTTTGAGCCTTCCCAGCTGACATCAAGTAGAGCAGAAATGAGCCGTCCCTGCAGAGCACTTCCACGTAGTACCGAAGCCTGCAGGTGTGAGCTATTGAGATTTGTCATGTGGCCACAGTAACTGGATCAAGGGGTTAATGCTTGAAGCCTAGAGAAGAAAGAGTTTTCATCTCTTTGGGTGAAAAAAAAAAAAAGATCTTTAAATGTTTAACTATTATATCAAAACTAAGTTAAACTGAAGCCACCAGATCCAATTTGGATCTCTGCACCTTATTTCAGGCATGAGATGAAGCGAGCAATCTTTTCTCCCTAGGAAATATGCTTAGAATAGCATTCACCTAGCACATAAGAGGTGCTATATGAGTATTTGTTAACCAACATGAAAACAAACGTTTCTCTTATGCATAGATGTGTGAAAAAGGGAAACAAGAACATCTCCAAAAGCAAAGGAAAAATGTGAAAGGTGCTGCCCAGGAGTTCCTGCTAAGAGGTTTATGAAAGTCATCTTCTGGATTTCTGCCCCACATGCCCAGGACAGCAAAAGCCAGGGTTCGTAACCTGACAGCACTGTTGTTAATAGGCTCCAAATTCTGTGGCCCGTGGTGTTCTTGTTGCCTAAATTTTACCTTCAGATGTCATAGGTGCATGACAAAGACAGATCTCAGTGGTGACTCACAATCCAAGGACTCCCAAAGAAACAGATTTCCCAGTAAATATCCAGAATAAATATTTTCACAATTTGTGATAATTCTGTAAATATGTGATTTTCCCTTTTCATTTTCTGACTCTAGTCACCTCAAAGAAACAGCAGCCCTGTTAAATGGGTGTGAACCACTCTTGACCCCCTAGTTAGGGTAAAATATTTAGAAATCTCTGAGGGTCTACCAAAAAATTTCCTACATCAGCAAACTATGTTTGTGGTGGAGTATTATTAATGGGAAATTGGTAATGTCTTTCAATTGCACAAAAGACATTTTCTTGTTAACAGCATCAGAACTGGACTCCATGCATTTACCTAGCTTTGTGAAACTGGTCAATTCTAAACTCTAAGACTCATTTGACCCTCTTTGAGTATCCAGCATGCACTAAACACTGTGGCAGGTGTTGACATATGAAACCAAGGGAGCATTGATTCTCCCCTATAGGGGATTACAGCACAGTAGAGAAAGACAGGTAACGAAAGAGGGCAGGAAAGAATTAGGAAACAGAAAGCTAGACCCCCTTGAACCCATGCTTATCTTCAGGCAACTTTAAGCCAGTTCTAATTTGTGTTGGATGCTATTTTCTGCTCAGTATAGTATTAAGTAAAAGTAAGATTCCAGATACATACATTTTTCCTCTACCTGAAATCATTCACCAAAAGCTATCTGAATTGAATATATGTATATTTATATAATATATATTATATATTTGTATATAATATATATTATATATTTGTATATAATATATATAAATATACTTACATATAAACGTTGAGGGAAATAATTAAAGATACATACGAATATATCTCAACATGTATCAGCTCTGTGAGTCTGCATACCATAAGTAATCCTTTAAAAAAATTTATAGCATGTAGTTATGGGTCAAATTGTGTCCCCTCACCCCAAAAAGATATGTTGAAGTACTAGCCTCCAGTACTTCAGAATGTTGCAGATGTCATTAGTTAGGAGTAGATCACACAGAGAAGAGACAGAGCAGGATGGTCAAATAGAAGCCTCCAGCAATCATTTTTCCTGCAGGAACATGAAATTGAACAAAAAGCACAAAATATACATACAGAATAGCACCTCTACAGGAACTAAATAGTGGTGAGCAATTATAGTACCTGGTTTTAACACCATATTAAGGAAAGAGACACTTAAGAGGGTAAGAAAGTCTTGAATTGTCTACACCACCCCTTGCCCATTTCCTGGCAGCAGCCACATTGTGTGGAGAGAGAATCTGTATGCTTGGGGGAGACAGAGTGCAGTGATTTGTGGGACAGCTGGGGCAGCCAAGGGAGTGCTTGTGTCACTGCTACCCCAACCACAGGCAGTGAAGGTAACACCTCCAGGAGAGCTTCTTCCCTTCTGCTTAAAAAGAAGAGAAGTGAAAGTCAAGAGGATGTTGTCTCATAACTTAGATAAAAACTCATCCATAGAAGAATAGGGCACCAGGCAGTCCTAAGGCCCCCTCTACCCCATTGCAGGTACTGGCTCCTGGATGACACTTCTAGACAAACCCTGGGCCAGAAGAGAACCTGGTGCCTTGAAGGGAAGAATCTAGTCCTGGCAGAATTCATCAACTTCTGACTAAAGTGCACAGGAGCCCTGAATAATCAGCAGTGGTAACCGGGCAGTACCCACCACAGGCCTTGTATGAGACTCAGAAATGCCCACTTCAGGTGTGATCCAGCACATCCCTAGCTGTAGTGGCTATGGAGAGAGACCCCCTCTGCTCGAGGAAAAAACAAAGGGGACTTTGTCTTGCAGCTTGAGTATTAGCTTGGCCACGGTGGTATTACAGCACCAAATGGGCTCCTGGAGTCACCAGTTTCAGGCCTTAGCTTCTGGGTGGCATTCCTGGACCTTCCCTGGGCTAGAGAAAACCCCACTGCCCTGGAGGGAGATACTTGGGACGGGCAGCAGTCACCACAAGCTTGGGCCTTGAGTGAACGTTGGTGGTAGCCAGGCAATATTTGCCGTGGTCTTGAAGTGGTGGTGGCCACTGAGACAGACTTCTTTGAGGCAAGGGCAAGGAAGAGTGGGAAAGGCTTTTTCTTGAGGCTTTGGTGTCAGCTCAGCCACAGTAGGTTAGAGCACCAGGTACATTCCTAAGGTTCTCAACTCCAGGCCCTGGCTCCCAGATGACATTTCTGGACCTATCTCAAGCTAGGGGAAACTTGCTGCCCTGAAGGGAGGAATACAAGCCTGGCTGGATTAGGCACTTGCTGATTGTAGAGCCCTAGTGCTTTCAGTGAACATAGATGGTAGCTAGGCAGTGGTCACTGCAGGCCTTGGGTGAAACCCAGTGCTGTGCTGATGTTGGGTCAGTCCCAGTGCTGGTGGCCACAGAGGTGTTTGTGTCACCCCTCTCCAGCTCTAGGCAGCTTAGCCCAGAGAGACAGAGAGAGTCCATTTGTTTGAGAGAAAGTAGAGAATGAAAACTAGAGTTTCTGCCTGGTAATCCAGGAAATTACTTCAGATCTGACCCAAGACCACCAAGGGGGTCTCTCTATGAGTCTGCAAGAGCCATAACACTACTGGGCTTGGGGTACTTCCTAAAGCAGATATGGTTGCAATGACCAATACCCAAATAACTGGAAAGACTCCCCAAATAAGATGGGCACCAATAATCCCAGACTACAAAGACTACAATAAATGCCCAGCTCTTCAATGCTCATACATTGATGAACATCCACAAGCATTAGTATCATGCAGTAAAACATGAACTCACCAAACAAACTCAATAATGCACAAGGGAAAATCCCAGAGATACAGAAATGTGTGATCTTTCAGAGAATTCAAAATGGATACTTTGAGAAAGCTCAATGAAATCCAAAAGAACAGAGAGAAAAAATTCTGAATTCCATTAGATAACTTTAACAAAGAGATTGAAATATTTTTTTAAAATCAAGTGGGAATCCTGGAGCTGAAAAATGCAATTTACACACTGAAGAATGCATCGAAGTCTCTTAAAAGTACAATTGATCACGAAGAAGAAAGAATTGGTGAACTTGAAGACAAGCTATTTGAAAACACACAACAGTCAGAGTAGACAGACAAAAGAATAAAAACGAATAAAAGAAGCCTACCAGATCTAGAAAGTAGCCTCAAAAGAGCAAAGAGTTACTGGCCTTAAAGAGGGGGTATAGAGAGAGTTTGGGGTAGAAAGTTTATTAAAGAGAAAATGTCGAAGAACTTCTTAAATCTAGAGAAATATATCAACACTCAAGTACAAGAAGGTTATAGAATGAACACCAAGCAGATTTAATCTAAAGAAGACTACCTCTAGATATTTCATTATCAAACTCTCAAAGGTCAAAAATAAAGAAAGGGTCCTAAAAGCAGCAAGAGAAAAGAAACAAATAGCATACAAAGGAACTCCAGTACATCCGGCAGCAGACTGCTCAGTGGAAACCTCACAGGGTAGGAGACAGTGGCATGGTATAATTTAAAGTGCTGAAGGAAAAAAAAAAAACAAACTTTTATCCTAGAATAGTATACCTATCAAAAATATTCTTCAAACATGAAAAGAAATAAAGATATTCCCAGACAAACAAAAGTTGAGGCTTTTTATCAATACCAGGCCTCACCTACCTACAAGAAATGCTAAAGGGAGTTCTTTATTCTGAAAGAGGAGGATGTTAATGAGCAGGAAGCAATCATCCGAACGTACAAAACTCACTGGTAATAGTAAGCACACAGGAAAACACAGAATAGTACAGAGTGCAACTGTGATTTGTAAACTACTCTTAAGTAGAAAGACTATATGATGAACCTATCAAAGATAATAACTATGACAACTTTTCACGACATAGTACAATAAGATAAAGAGAGAAAAAGCAAAATGTTAAAAAGCAGGGGGATGAAATTAAAGTGTAGCGTTTTCATTAGTTTTCTTTTGCATGTTTGTTCATTTGTGCAGTCAGTTTTTACATTACATCAGTTTAAAATGAGGGGTTATAAGACAGTATCTGCAAGCTTAAATCCAAAAACCATACAATAGATATACAAAAATAAAAAGCAAAAAAATTAAATCAAATGACCAGGGAAAATCACCTTCACTAAAAGGCAGAACGGAAGAAAGGAAAGAAGGAAGAAAAGGCCACAAAACAACCAGAAAACCAATAACAAAATGGTAGGAGTAAGTATTTGCACATCAATAGTAACATTTAATGCAAATGGACTAAACTCTCCAATTAAAAGACATAGAGTGGCTGAATGGATGAGAAAACAAGACCTAATAATCTGTCCTCTACAAGAAACACATAGACTAAAAATAAAGGATGGAAAAAGAAATTCCTTGCCAATGGAAAACAAAAAACGAGCAGGAGTAGCTATACGTACATCGGCCAAAATGATTTCCAGACAAAAGCTGTAAGAAGAGACAAAGAAGGTCACTATATAATGATTAAGGAATTAATTCAGCAGGAAGATACAATGATTGTAAATATATATGCACCCAACACTGGAACACCCAGATATATAAAGTAAAAATTATTCAAGTTAAAAGAGAGAGATAGACCCCAATATAATAATAGCTGTAGACTTCAACACCCCACTTTCAGCATTGGACAGATCTTCCAGACACAGAATCAACAAATAAATATTGGATTTAAATACTATTGACCAAACGGACCTAGTAGATATATACAGAATGATTCATCCAACAGCTGCAGAATACAGATTATTCTCCTTAGCATACAGATTATTCTCAAGTATAGAGCATATGTTAGGGTACAAAACAAATCCTGAATCAACTTAAAAATATTGAAATCATATAAGCTCTTCATAGGCTCACAGCAGTGGACTCCCCTTGAGCTCACGACAGCATCAGCTTGATGATATTTTGCTAAGAAGCCCTGTGAGGTCCACAGCCACTTTGCTGGTTGCCCCCTCCTTCCTGCCTGGCATGGACTCCTTGGGTTTCTGGTCTGTCCTGGATTTCAGCCATTCTGCTCCTGGCTGCCTTGCCCTGCAGTTTGGGCCTGGCCTCAACCACCGCCTGTCCTGAGGTGGTGGCCATGATTGAGGTTTTAGTCCATCGGCCCCTGTCAGGACCAGGGACAAGCCCCCCAGTATCTGTCTTGGGAAAGAGGTGCCCCCTCCTGCCCATGCCACACCCCGAGCTTCCAAGTGCTTCACTCCACTCACAATCCAATTTTACAGATGTGAAAACTGAGACCCAGGACTGTTAGGCTCTGCAGAGAGACAATTTCAAGCTGAGATTCCAGCTGAAGCCCGAATTAAGTTGGAGCCCATTCAGAACAGCAGCATGGCAATGAGGGGAAAGGGAAGCCAGAGAGGAAGAAGGATCAGACTGCAGCTGCAGCCAGGCAGTCCTCAGCAGCGGCTTGGAGGGCATCCCAGCGTATCAGCGCCCACCTCACCTGTGAGGTGCAAGAAATTTGCCTCTCCGTGAGTGTGAAAGGAATTAAATCAGCTAATACAACTCTGGCCTGAAGGGAACACAAATTCAAACGCTCCAGTTAGTAACAGCACCATGACCCTTTTAATTCTCTGCCATGTCCTATCTGTCTTTCTTCCTCCAATATCCATATCCCCTCCACAATTTTACTCTTACACCTCCTCAGACACACACATTATTTACTTAGTGATAAGACAGGTCGAGACTGTCTTCTAGGAAAAACCACACAGATATTATTTGCAAAGGCTAAAAAAGCAGGTGTTCTCAAGCTTATCTGAATATTTTGAGTAAATCCCTGTTTTGAAATGTAAATGCTTCTGCAGTCTGTTTAGTTTGAGATAAAGCAGTGAACAATGAGTTAATCCTTGTTTTATGCAGTTCATTATCAGAAGGCTGTGACCCAGCCAGCCACCTTTTTAAACACAAGGGAGGTCACTCACAGGTAGATAGCTCCCTGCCTCCCACCCCACACCCCCAAATCACATATACTGGATAGATTATATTGGACATAAACAGACCGGGGTATAAATATTCTATATGTGTTTACACATGCCATATAGAAAGAGGATTGTTTTAAATATTTATTCAGTATTAAACACTTCAGGACTTTATAAAATTGTTTTGTTATCGTTCAGGCAAAAAGCAGAATGTCTTCTCATCCCAGGGTGAAATTGGATGTATTCATCTCTAAGAAACATGATTTAATCTTTTAGAGCGGCAGTGGAAAGGAATGTGGAATCTCTTTGATTTTTTTTCCATAAATAATTGCAAAGAAAAAAATTAAAATGCAATAATCTGCCCAGGTTTATTAAATTAAATCCTATCAACATTCCTCTTTCTTCTCTAATGTCTTTCCAAAAACAAATAAACAAACAAGCAAGCAAACAATTATACTCCCAAAATACCAATATTATCTCAAAAGAAAAAGGTGTCCCAGGCTCTGGCATTAGAAGACTTCATTTTAGAGGGCATTCCTATTCTTGTTACCATAGCACACAGTTTGTAGCTAAAGCAATTATTAACAATTACCCAATTATTAATTCTGTCATTTTGCCATGATTCCAGGATAAAACCTTTGGGAAAAGGCATTTTTATAATTGATTTCTCCCCCATTTTGTTTTATCTACTCATAACTTGTTCAGGCTTCATTTCTTTAGAACCTGTTTTCTCTGCCTTCTCTCTACTAGCTTATTTTTCTGTCTCTGTTTCTCCATTTGATCAACAAACACGGCAGCTCTGTCGGCTGTGGCTTTCTGTACCAATGGCTCTCCTGGGCACTGTACTTTTCCTTCCCAGTGCAGAGGCATGTGGAGTCTCCTTCTCTATTCATTGTGCTTCTGGGTTCCCAGGGCTCTTCTCTGCGCTACCTGGGTCTCCAGCATTCCTTAGCTCAGTGTTGAAACTTCAGCTCAGGAGCGTTCTTCTTTTACACACTCTTCTATGGAAATATAATACTTAAAGCAAATCTTTTGGGAAAAAAAAAAAGGTACCTGCTATGTGAATTTGTAGGTTTGTCACCAAAGGACATTGCTTTGGGCAAAATCCAAACAAAAGCTTCTTTTTCTCCTATGCCCCTAATGGCCGCCCCGGGCAGCAGCTCACTGTCTTGTTTATTGAAGACAAGGGCTGGGCAGAAGGAGATAAGAGTTGATTGTGTCTCTAGAATAGTGACTGTGAAGTATATATTTGCATGACTGATTGCTGAGGAGTTCTGTAGGTCTTCCAGATGCTGCTTAAGAGGTATGTCGATTTGTTTTCTATTTAAATATTTAATTCTATTTTTAATCAGGACTGATGCAAGACAGGCATTATGTATCAGCTTCTGTCGGCTGCTTCCTGATGACGTTAAGTGTTTCCAGAAAATGTACAAATCCATATTTTATTTATCACCAAAGCAGTCGCACTAAAATTAAAACAGGACTCCAGGATCCCATGTCTCAGACACATGCCTGTCATGAATGGATGTCTAAACGGACACTGAGTCCTGACACCTTCTTGCTTACAGCTCTTAAAACAAATCCCTCTGCAGATATCTGATGAGAATCAAGGTCACAGGCAGCAGGAGAAAACAAATGCAGACATCAGGATGCATTTTCTTTTTCTTTTTTTTTTTTTTAAGACGAAGTCTCACACTGTCACCCAGGCTGGAGTGCAGTGGCGTGATCTCTATTCACTGCAACCTCTGTCTCCCGGGTTCAAGAGATTCTCCTGTCTCAGCCTCCCGAGTAGCTGTTATTACAGGCACCCGCCACTACACCCAGCTAATTTTTTTTGTATTTTTAGTAGAGACGGGGTTCCACCATGTTGGTCAGGCTGGTCTCAAACTCTTGACCTCATGATTCGCCTGCCTCAGCCTCAGAGTGCTGGGATTACCGGCATGAGCCAATGCACCCAGCTCAGGATGCATTTTCTAAGACGGATGTTGTCTACATGCAAAATCAGCTCAATCTGTGGGACTAGATGGACTCTTTATTTCCAGGGAACGTTGATGGACTTTTAGGTTGCATTGACCACTTTGACTTATTAGGTCATTTCACGGTAAATGCTTAAACCATCTGTTTCACCAGATCTCAAGAACTCTGGCTGGCCCACTGCCTATTCAGTAGGGGGATTTCTTAGCAGAAGATGTCATTGGACAAACTGTGGTCCCTTGAATGTCACCGTAGCAAAGATTTTGATTAGTTTCAAAAGCAAGTCAAGAGAAAAGTAATATTTATTGGATACTTGGAATGTGCTGGGCATGGTGGTAGGTACTTTTCACAAAGATGGATTTACAGTAAAGCCAACAGTCTAAGCTCTCGGGCCTTCCCTGGAAACGGCTTCTCTCAGGACCCTGGGAGGGGCACTAGCAATTTTCTGTTCAAACTGTTTTATCCATTTCCTGAAATGAGGCCTCCAAAATTAAATTCACTTCAGGCCTTGCAAAAGCTGGATCCACTCTTATTTCTATACTTCACAACAAACTTACAATTTCTTTGTGAATTTGACAATGAAGCCTGTCACAGCAAAAATGAAAAGAATAAATTGAGCAGCAAGTGAACCATCAAAACATGTTATTTCTACTAAACCCCACCTTGGCACTATTATTTCAGAAAAAACATCACTTTTGATTAAGTTAGTCCATTTGAACATTGGTTTATTGCTTTATTATATTTAATATATGAAAGTTTTATAGTTAGGTAAGTCTTATAATCATAAAGTGTATATAGGTGATCTTAATTTTGGTACTACATAAACCACACTCTAAGAAAATGTATTTACTTTAGCAAGAGTGTTCATGAGAATTTCTCTCTCCAAGGAGAAACTTTCGCAGTACTTAAGTTTGAAATACACTACAGTAGCCTAAAAACCTGGTCAGTGCTCAAGGGAAGGAACTGGAACAAGGTAGATGTGGTCAGCTTCGTAATGGAGTGAAGGACTCAACTTCTGCGATAAAGAACCCACTCCTGTTTACAGGCATCATTTACTAATCATTACTACCTAGCACCTCCCCAACTTTATCTTCTCGACTGATTGGTTGGTTGGCTGTAGCTGATTCCTGGAGTGTGCTGTGGCCGGTGCTCTAGCTGTTGCATGCGTCACAGCATGACCTTGATAGAGTAGGGCTGGACCAAGATCTGTAGATCTCTATGCCTGCTGTGCTTCCCAACTGCTGGCAAGATAAGGCTCGGATCCTTTGGCGGGAGATAGGCAGCCCTCCAGGATTTCTCCTCTGCCTTCTCTTGCTATGACTCTAACTGGGCCAGGGTTAATTATAAATTTATTCATTTTTCTGAGACAGAGTCTTGCTCTGCCACCCAGGCTGGAGTGCAACGGCACGATCTCGGCTCACTGCAACCTCTGCCTCCTGGATTCAAGCAATTCTCCTGCCTCAGCCTCCCAAGTAGCTGGGACTACAGGCACCCACCATCACACCTGGCTGATTTTTGTATTTTTAGTAGAGATGGCGTTTTACCATGTTGGCCAGGCTGGTCTTGAACTCCTGACCTCATGATGCACCCACCTCGGGCTCCCAAAGTGCTGGGATTACAGGTGTGAGCCACCATGACCGGCCGGGCCACTGTTATTCTACAACAGAGGCGTCCTTCTCCACACTGTGCTTTGTGCTCTGGACAAACCAAATTCCTGGGCGTTGTCTCCATGCATCTTACCGTCATGGGTTTCCTGCCACCATGACGTGGCTCTCATCCTGTTACAGGTTTGGCCACCCGGGGAGTACTCACTCTTCTTTCCAAGCATCATCTCTAGTGTCCGCTGCTGGAGGACACCTTTCCTGTCCTTCCTGGCATGCCCTGAGTGACCCAAATCCCCTTGCAAGGCTGTGCCGACAGGTGTCTCCCTAAGGTCCCCAGTTCCTAGAATATGTGTTGCAGTAACTTGAATACAGGACTGTGTGTCAACTTGACTGGGCTAAGGGATGTCCAGAGAGCAGGTAAAACATTGTTTCTGGTTGTGTCTGTGAGGGTGTTTCCAGAAGAGATGAGCACTTGAATCTGGAGACTGAGTACAGAAGGAAACAGCAGGCATCCTCAGGCCTTTGGTCTGGGGCTGAATTACAATACCAGAATTCCTGATCCTCCATCTTGCCGCCAGCGTATTTTAAGACTTCTCAGGCTCCATCATCGCATGAACCAATTCCCATAATAAATCTTCTTTTTGCTATCTATTTCTATTCTATTGGTTCTGCTTTTTCTGGAGAACTCTGACTAATATAAGGGCTGTCTCCCTGATTTAGTTCTCCACTCTTGTAGTCAACTCATCAGCATTAAAACAGTGTTTTGCTTTTGTATCATTAGTTAAGTTGTTACTGCTCTGATTATAAAATTACAGAGCATCTTGCAACTTTTGCTTATGAAGCTGATTATGTACATTTCTTTAACTTCTAAAGTGTTTTGAAATGTGGATTCATAGAGATGAAAGTCCTCAGAGAGAGGGTCCCACGATGTAGTGGGACTTCAAAAGTTACTCACTGAATAAATGAGACTATCGGTTTCCTTGTATTTCTCTAGTACAGACTGTTACAGACTCACAGGCAGCAGTACAACATTTTAAAATGATATACTTATTTCCAAATCTATCTGACGTAATACTTTTTTTTCCTATAAGCCGATGCAAATGCAAAAGTATACTTTTCTCTCTCTAGGGAGAAATAGATTTCTAGACCTTGATTTTTGTAATAGTTCCTTTTCCATTCAAACCAAGTGTCTTCAAAAGTCAAATTTTGCTTCATTTTCTTCTTCCTCCTTTTTTCTAAGTTAAATGGTTAAGTCTTGACTACAGAGGAACGTGATTCCGTCAGTGCATTACTGATGACCCATAATTCCACAAATGTTTCCATATGGGATTCCCATGTTGATAAAACAAAGTGATCAATCTGTAGTATTTTGTAACCACAGCCAGGAGCAAACACAAAGAAAAGTACATTAGGGAGTTTTTATATAATTCAAGGACTTATTAATTCATTATGCTCCCCATATTCTTTTCTGTTTAACCCTCACCCAGGAGGGAGTGTAGAATAGTGATTACCAGCGAGGCTGCCTTCTTGTGAATTATAACTTCAATTTTTACTGCTGCTTAGCCTTGCTGTGCTTCATATAGTCATCTGTAAAGTTGAGGTTAAAATATGTCTCGAACACGAGGCCGTTGTGAGGATTTAAGGTAACAACACACACTGTGAGTGCTCATAAATGTTAGTTCCAGTTGAGACCAGTTGCGGTTACACCAGCCCTTTCCCCATTCAAATGTTCTCTAATTTAGAATGCATGGAAATCACCTGGGAAGCTTACTGAACATGCAGAGTCCTGGGCCTCCCCGAGGTGAGTCCACTTCGGGAACCTCCCTGTGTAGCAGGTACCCACAGTGATTCTGCTGGAGAGCCTGCGTCTGAGCATTGAGAAACAGACCAGTCATGTCAATTTCAAGCCCACTTTGAAAACTCGATGCAGCCATCATCTTCATTTCCACTTCCTGGTTATTCACTAAGTAAATGCTGTAAACCAGTGCACAGAATTTCTGCTCTCCGGGAGCCCATGATGTTGGGAGTGGCAGGGTGTGGACAGGGCTTCTTAAGCTTCCTTGGTGGTATAAATAGTCCTCCTTGTGTCCTCAAGCTCCTACCAGACCTGGGTCCTGATCTCATAACCTCAGGAAGGTGCTACATGGATACCTAACACAGTGAAGAAAAGACCACTAGCTCTGTAGTCAGGCAAATGTAGGTTTGTCTCTGCTTCTGTCATTACCTTTCTGTGCAGTAAGAAAAGCAAAAAGGAAGGGAGAGAGAAGGGAGAGGAGGAAGGAATCATGGAAGCAAGAGAGCACTCTCAGCATCCATCCGTCTTTAAACTAAAGGTAGCAGCTCATACCTCAAAGGTGTATTATGAGGTTTAAATGAGATGTATAAAGCGTGCAACACCCTCATTCAGTGCCAGTGCTTTCCTGTGCCTCTCTGAGCCCAGAACACCACTCATCTTTAACTGAGCACTGCTGTTCTTTGATCTCCACTTACCACCCGATAATATACGTGGTCATTCATTGCTATTTAATTGTTGTGTGCACCACGGTTTTGTCTTTCCACTAAACTAGTAGCATCCTGAGATCAAGGACTATGTGTCAACCTGGTTCTGTCTCCCACTACTTATTCTTAGACTTGTCCATGGCCCCATAGCCCTAACCTGTAACCTTCACTTCCTGTCCTTGCTAATCCTCAGATGTCCAAAGTGATCAAAGAGGAAACAATAAGCAGGCCACAGATTCATTTCTGACCTAAGAGGCAGGCTTATTGGGATGCCAGAGCCTAGTCATTCAGGTTCACTGGGAAATAGCTTGCAATAACCATAAGGCAGTTGCCAGGAAATGCAAAGAACCTTCCAGTAATGGTAAGGGCTGCAGGGTACCCAGAGGTGCAGCTCAGCACTCTCTGCACTTGATGCCTGAGCCTCATCCTGTTAGTGGGTTGTGTTGACCACTATCCCCACTTAACCCCATGTCCGATACTGTAAACTAAATCCTCACATTACAGCTGGGAAGGCTGCTCCCAGGTGAGGAACAGTGAATGTTTGGGACGTTGGAGGCTGATATGGTTTCATTGTGTCCCCACCCAAATCTCATCTTCAATTGCAGCTCCCATAATTCCCACATGTCATGGGAGGGACCCAGTGGGAGGTAAATGAATCATGGGGGCAGGCTTTTCCTGTGTTGTTCTCATGAGAGGGAATAAGTCTCATTAAATCTGGTGGTTTTACAAAGGGGAGTTCCCCTGCACCCACTCTCTTTGCCTGCCACCATGTAAGATGTGACTTTCTTCCTCCTTCATCCTCCGCCATGACTGTGAGGCCTCCCCAGCCATGTGGAACTATGAGTCAACTAAAGCTCTTTCCTTTATAAATTACCCAGCCTTGGGAGTGTCTTTATCAGCAGTGTGAAAAAGGACTAATACAGAGGCTTACTGTAAGAGTTCATGATTTGGAAGAGTAATACATGGTAATTTACATTGAGGGCACTTGAATGGTCAAGGAAGAGCATTTGAGGGCACTTGAATGGTCAAGGAAGGACATGCAGCCTAATATTGTGCGTATGTATCTTTGCAGGGCAAACCTTAAAATGCAATGAAGTACCAGCAAGGTATGCCTTAGAATGAATGAGGTATACCCTACCTCTGTAGATTATACCTTTATAGGTTATACCTTCAAATAAATAAGGGATATATGTCAGAGGCATTTGAACCAGAGCAACTGAATCTTGAATAGGGACTGAATAAAATGAGGCTGAGACATACTGGGCTGCATTCCCAGGAGGTTGGGCATTCTCAGTCACAAGACGAGCTAGATTGGCACAAGATACAGGTCACAAAGATCTTGCTGATAGAACAAGTTGCAGTAAAGGAGCCCACCAAAACCAAGAGAGCAATGAAAGTGACCTCTGGTTGTTCTACTGTTCATTATATGCTCATGATAATGCATTAGGCTGCTAAGAGACACTGTCACCAGTGCCATGACAGTTTACAAATGCCACGGCAACATCCGTAAGTTGCCCTGTATTGTCTAAAGAGGGGAGGAACCCTCAGTTCTGGGAATTGCCCAGCCCCTTCCTGCAAAACTCATGAATAATCCACCCCTTGTTTACCATATAGTCAAGTAATAACCATGAAAATAGCCAACCAGCAGTCATTGGGGCTGCTCTGCGTATAGAGTAGCCATTCTTCTATTCCTTTACTTTCTTAATAAACTTGCTTTCAGTTTACTTAGTGGGTTCACCCCAAATTCTTTCTTGAGCGAGGTCCCAGAACCCTCTCTTGAGGTCTGGATAGGGACTCCTTTCCAGTAACGTATGTATTAGGAATTAGAGCATTTTCTTGGAAAAAACATCATGTATAAGTGAGAGAAAGGCTTACAAAACATTCTTTGTTAATCTAAGAGCTGTGCATTTAAGGGAAATATCAGGCCATACTTCATAGGTTTTGCTTTACTGGAACCTTCTGGCGCTTTCTGGGGACCCAGCCCCAGTGCTAATCTCTCTGCTCCAGGCTCTTTCTGAGCTTCTGCCTCCAGGTAGGAAGGTAAGCCAGGAGCTGTACTTCCCTTGTCATCACTCCCCAGCCTCCTCCGTTCGCATCATCGACCCACAGTATGATAGGATTGCTTGGGATTTTTGTCTACTCTCCCAGAACTTCTCACCCTGCCCATAAGCTAACATCTTGAAGAAAATATCCGCTCATAAACTAAAGGAAGGTGCTCTTACAGGACGGTCCAGAAACTCACTCTTCTCCATTAACACCAAGCCCCATTTTCTTCCTCCACCCCCTGAATATTTGATTTACATTAGCCAAAACAGATTATTGACAAGGTTTAGGGCACACTACCCAAAATATGGCACCTTGGCATTTGAGAAAACAGCAGAAACAGGAGGGCCACTCTCCCCTCCCTTTCCCCTTCTTCCCTGAAGCAGAATATAAGACATAGGAAAATCACCCTCTGACCTCCCTCCCTTCTTCCTTGAAGAACTTCATGTGGCAGGTGTCTTGCCCTGTACACAGACACCAAGAAGAAACTAAATAAACAATCCTTACTCCCCACAACCCATTAAATTGCCATTAAATCACACCATTTAGTTCCCCAATCATACTTCTGCATGACAGCCCATAAAAATACACAGATGTCCTCATTGTCTTGGTCTTCATGTTTTCAGGCTCTCCTGTCATATACAGCTCCTATTAAATAAAGGTATTATGCGTGTCCCTTATTAATCTGTCTTTTGTTATAGGGGCCTTAGCCATGAACCTTATGATGGTAAGGAAAGGAAATTACTTTTTTTTTTTTTTACTACATTATTTTTACAAAAATATAGAAAGGGAGTTTTTCATAGTCAGAACTTTATGTGCCTGAAATTTAACTCATTTTTTTAGAGTTTCCCAAAGACATCACAATCATCTACATATATCACTTTAGCTTTAGGGTACAATCCTATATATGTAAAGTGTAGAGTTTATGACTTTAGCTCATGTTAGATGCCAAATCTCTACTAAAAGATGAAAAAAATTATTTTGCATTATCGCATGACATGTTCTATTAAATCATTCCATTCTCCTCCCTCCAGGTGCACTGAAATAAGCCACCTCCCAAGGCCTCCAGGAAAGGTGGTTTGAAAGCCTTTATAACTGTGTTCTAATCTGTAGTAGTTAAATTATGCATAACAATAACAACATTGACTGAGAAGAGTGATCGTGTTTTCATGTACACTCATTTCATAATCTTCATTGACTCCATAAGGAAAGCAAGAAAAGTAGCTTTTACCAGTTAGATTTATGAAAAATACAAATTTTTAAAAGTTTCTTTTAATTCAGAACTTTTTCTTTTTCTGATTTTATTTTGACCACTTAAGTCAGCTTCTATCACTTCTCGAGTTTTCCCTAAGTCAGAAATAATAATTTTTAAAATTATATTACCTTATTTTGACTAATGAAATCCACCTAGGGAGTAACTCCATCCTTGGATGTTAAAGGTAATCTAAGCCAGGCCCATCTTCAGCCCCATCTTCAGCCCCATCTTCAGATATTACAAAGGCAGTAGATGAGGCCGGAGGCTGAGATAAGCCCGAGATCCTTCGTATCTGTCTCAACATTTCTAATATCTGACTTTTTATCCTAGGTCTCCTGGACATTCACTGAAAGAAACTTTTCTTCTTTAGGGCCAATATTTTTTTCTAGACTGTGTGATAAAGAACAGCTTACGCTGGATAGACGAAGTATGGCAGAAGGAGGAGAATCCACAGCGCTGGAACAATTGCTAAAGCAGGGTCCACAGTGAAAACTGTTAACACTGCAGGCTGATTCAAAGCCGACTTGATTGGAAGCCTCATCTACTAACAGGGATCCATTTGCAAATGGCAGCTGGTGTAAAGTTTGCACAATTCTGCCCTGTTTCTACTTCCTACTGTTAGTCATTGCTTACTCACTTCACTAAGCTTTGTCTGAGTTTCTATAGTTCACCTCCTCCCCATCAAAACAAAACAACAAAGAACAAAAGATTTCCCTTCAAATCTAAGAATCTAGGAAAGTCCCTGAATCTAAGCAGAAATGAGGATGAACCTGAAATACAAATTTATTTTTATTTTTAGCGCGACAAGTGTTATTTCCTCTTGAGTCTGAATGCAAGGTTTTAATGCAGGCCTCAATGTGACAGTTTTTACTCAGACAAGAGTGCATTCAGGGCCCCATAAACCTCTCGGGCAAAAGCCAAAAGACACAGGGGAATAGCCCAGAGAATATGAAAGCCGTGAAACAGGTATAAAGAGTTGTTCGACCGAATTTAAAGTTATAGATGGAGAAGAGGACGGTGAGGAGGAGGAGGAGGAAGAGGAAGAAGAGGAGGAGGAGGAAGAGGAGGAGGAGGAGGAGGAATAGAGGAAATCTTTAATTGTAGGTGATCTCAGCCAAATTGTCAACAAAGCTTATAGGAGATACATTTTTAGCCATATGGTTTTCTCTGGGTTTTCACATGTTAATTTCACCCAGATCTAGGGAGCAGAGGCAGAGGCATTTTTCGTAACTGATTTTTGAAAGGCATCAAATGTAAACTTAAATAAGTTTAGAGGCCTCAGACACCACAGTTTCTAGCATTATAATTGAGCCATTGTTTTCCACTCAGAACTGGATAATGACTATGGTTTGCTGTCATAGCTATCAATTTATGAAGACACAGCTGCCAACGTCTTTAAGAACCTTTTTTTTTGCATAACAATGAATTTTTTAGGGTGTGGGGTATAACTGAATAAAGCCCCAAGTCAAAGGTAACCAAGCCTACTAAAGCATGATAAGGCTTTAAATATTATATATATATGATAATTTATGTATTATCTATTAAAGAAGATATACCTAACATGTATAAACATACAATAATATACTTATATCCATATTTATATATGTAATGAAGATTAAACAATTTCATGATGTATGTTATTAGATCGTTTTGACTCACTGGAGTGAAAAAACCACTTCACCTAAAGGAGACTCTCCTCTACGGAGCCTTATGACTACTCTAAATGAAGCAAACAGCCTGAAATTACACACTGAACTTTGGGGGCTTGTAGACATTCACTATATTAAATTGCAATTGTAAATCATTCCTTCACTTTCTTTATGGTTCTACTGTGATTTTCCAGATGTAAATAGGAAGAAGAGAAAAAGACATCAGTAATAAATAGAAAAAGGCTTCATCATATCCGTCCAAAATTGTTAATTCATTTAAAAAATTTAGGATATTTTAATGTCCATTTATAATGTTAATGAGTACTAATGGAGATTCAGTCTCCAGACTGTGTTCTTTTGATTATTTTTTCGTTGAGGTGGGCAGATGTGCTCCCCATGTGTTATTCGGTTTAAGATCAGGGATCTAGGAGATCCCCTTTTTCTCTCCTTCCCTGGAAGCTTCATTGTAATTCTAATCATAAAAGCTTCCCTGGAAACAAAAGTGCAGGTTTCTTTACCTGGAGCCTTATGTTATCAGCCCTCATTCTTAATTCAGAATGGTATTTTAAGCTGTAAGTCAAATCTACTTAAGGATTGAAGGCAATTTCTCCACCTTTTTCTTCCAAGAGTGTCAGAACAAAACCTGACATTAGTAAATTGTATTATCCCTTTCCATTATAAAAGTAATATATATATATACATTATTGAAAGCTCAGGGAAAAAAATACATATACTACATATATACATACCACGTACCACCCAGAAGATGACTGCTAACATGTTACTGTATTTCCGTATTGTCATTCGTTTCGCTTCTTTCCAGAAATACAATTTTACATCCTACTTATTGAGAAATAAACTAAAAACGAGACACTTCAATGTAGGCAAAAGGTTTCAAATACTGTTTGGCTGAGGAGTGGAAGTTAAATCACCCCATGGCCCATCTACTCCTCCCTGGAGCTCCTCCACCCGTGTCATGTGCATCGTCTCCACACATGTGCGTGTGCAAGTTTATCTTGCAAAGCACTTAATAAAATAAGATCAATTATGTTCCCCACTTTGTTTTCCCAACGATCGCAGACGCTTCTAAGGGGTAAGTGGACTGAAAATCTAAGGAGGAAGTTGCCATTAGGGTTGGGGGCTGCTGTTTTCTGCCACCTTTGCCTTCCTGCAACAAGGGCAGGGAGTCCTTCTGAGGGTCCCCATTCCTCCCTAGCAGCTGAGCTTTCCAGAGGGGGTTCTGCAGCCTGCACCCAGCCCTGGCTGTTCTGTGCACACACAGGCAGGTGCACTCCACCGAGAAGCTTTCTGTGGAAAGCCAGCACTTCAGACATCCTAGACCGAAAATAAGACCATTGCCACCTTTCCTCGGCCTCTAAAACGCTACTTGATTTTGAGGACAGCACTTCTAGATTCTAGCAGAAGGAGGGCAGGGAGAGAGCCAGAGAGCAGGAGAGAGGGAAAGGGGGAGCCCCGCGAGCCCCGCTTTGCTCTCCCATGAAGGCTGGATGTCCAAAGCAGCTCCACAGGCCTGATAAGAAGGCGCGCTCCCTGGGCCTTCCCACTCCCCTCAACTAACAGACACCTCGTGTGGTGTGTTTGTTTGCTTTTCCAGGCCTGTGCTGAAAGCCTGAAATCTGAACCCTGAGAGGCCACAGCCCTATCAGCACCCAGGGATCAACATTTGGGCTGACTTCTCTCAGGCCAGGCATCCACAGCAGAGGCAGAGGGAGCAGCACCTTCAACAGTGGTCCCTTCAGGGCAGGAACACCCAGCAGGGAGGAGTATCTTCCATGAGTGCCGGGGAGTGCTTCCATGAGTGCCGGGGGGAGTGCCTTCCATGAGATGCCCGGGGAGGGGGTGAGTGGGGGTGTCCGAGTGGGGGGAGTGCCTTCCATGAGATGCCCGGGGGGAGGAGTGCCTTCCATGGGATGCTCAGGGCTGGGGGTGAGGGGGGGAGTGCCTTCCATGAGATGCCCAGGGGCGAGTGCCTTCCAGTGGCTGCCCAGAAAGGAGCCCTGCTCCCTGTGCAGTCTGGAGAGGCCACAGAGGAGGTGGAGGAGCCAGAGAGAATCCTGTCTCTGACTTCTCTGCTGCACCTGCCCTGCTCTGGAGGTGGCGTTCTGATGTGGCTGGTAGAGCCATGTTCATTTCTAAAACTTCCTTGGCCAGCCACGCAACATCTGCTTCATGATGGCAGCGTCATCGCATCCCTGCCCCGGTTTTCTCTGAACATAAATGTGCACTTGTGTGTGCTCCGGACAAAGAATACGACTCGTGGGTTGTCACTAATTTTAAATTTCGGACCATGTTGTTTTCTTTCTGATCTGTAGGATCAGCTTCATTGAAATATCTCTAAGATGCAAGCTATGGAAGAGCAAAAGGAAACAAACAACCAGCTCTTTTGTGTAAAAGGATAAAAGTATAAAGAATTTTAGACCATTCAGATATCTGTCCATGTGTTGTACACATTTTTCGGTGCTTGAAGCCTGTTTACATGATGTCAACATTATTATGTGTAGATACATTTTAAAAATCCCCTAGTAATACTAATTTTTTGATGCACAAAACATCATAGAAAGTATCATAATACCAAAATGCTATAAATTAGTTTAATAAAGATTCAGTTTTAAAGGACACATGATAAGAACTATGTTACTATTATTTTTTCTTGTTATTTTGTTAATTTAAAGAGTTTCTTTGACTTATATGAGGAAAAGAACATTAAAATTATTAAATGTTAATATTTAAATAAATCAACACTTTTCACCTCTATTATTCTATCTTATATTTGACTTTTAAAAATTTACCAAAAAGGACTTTCCATTTTAAAGGGAAACATAATCTCTACATCAAAGTAATCCAGAAAAACAATTATGTCTGGTACCGTTTTATTTAAACTATAACGTGAGTTCATGTATTCAGACATATGACAGACTGGTACTGGTCCATGGCCTGTTAGCAACTGGGGCACACAGCAGGGGGTGATTGGTTGGGGCGGGGAGGGTGCAAGCAAGCTTTACTGCTTGAGCTCTGCCTCCTGTGAGAGCTCCGCTTCCTGTCAGATGAGCAGCAGCATTAGATCATCATAGGAGCGCGAACCCTATTGCGAACCGTGCATGCGGAGAATCGAGGTTGCGCGCTCCCTATGAGAATTTAACTGATGCCTGATGATTTGAGGTAGAACAGTTCCATCCCAAAACCATCCCCCTCACTTCTTGTCCATGGAAAAATTATGTTCCACGAAACTGGTCCCTGGTGTCAAAAAGGTTAAGGACCACTGGGTTACAGATTGCATGTGACGCAGTCATGGGTCCGTCATGTGGCACGTGTTATTATGTGTGTGATTCAGTGTGTGTTGTAATGTGTGTACAGTGAGTGTGTGCTATAGTTGTGTGATGCAGCGAGTGTGTGCTGTGGTGTGTGTTATAGTGTGTGTGATGGAGCGAGTGTGTGTTATAGTGTGTGTGATGCAGCGAGTGTGTAAGGTGTGTGTAATGCAGCAAGTGTGTGCTATAGTGTGTTTGATGCAGTGTGTGTTACAGTGTGTGTGATGCAGTGAGTGTGTGCTGTAGTGTGTGTTATAGTGTGTTTGATGCAGTGTGTGTGTGTCATAGTGTGTGTGATGCAGTGTGTGTGCTGTAGTGTGTGCGATGGAGTCAGTGTGCGTAGAGTGTGTGATGCAGCGTCTGTGACAGAAGAGGAAGAGAGGCCTCCATCCCGCACATCTACCCAGCCACAGGTGCTTAGATTCTAGGATGCCCTCTGAGATGCTGCCGCCGTTGCTCTCAGAGGGTGGATCCTCACTCATTCATCAGCCAGCACATTTCTCTCCACCTACCCAGTCTCACACTGCAGAGGAGCCCTGTCCTCCAGCACTGTGAGACACCCATAGCATAGCGGCTTAATATTGTATTAATAAATGTTCTGATGCAGAAGGAAGTGTTCCCAGCCTGTCAACCAAGAAGTGCTGAATTTATAAACATGACGTATGTGCATCTTTATCTAGGCCAAAAGTGTTCCCAGATGGCATTGTTTGACTCCGAACCCTGCTCCCCTCTCGGAAGCACAGATGCTTAGAAATGAGGGTCTCTAGTTGCTGCCATCATCACACCACATGGATTCTAATTTACCCTAATCTGCGCCATCCTGATCACCCCGAAGGCGCCAGGCTGACACTGCTTCTGAAAGTCTCATCCACTTGAAGCTGCTTTGATGGGTCACTCTCCAGCTTAGAAAAGTTCCATGGCAATTGCTTTACACAGGATGAAGTCTAAATTTGTCAGCCAGCAACTTAAATCCTTTCAAAATGTTCTAAATAAATAATGTTTCAAGTGTCATGTCTACTGCATTCCAGCCAGACTGAAGTGAAAACCCCGAAAAACACCTCCTATTCTAATTCCCTCTATTCCTTACCTCTAAATGTGCCACCACCCCTCCAGCCCAGCTTCTCCAACCCATATCAAAGCAGTTTTCTGCAGGCTTCTCTTGAATCTGGCCCACAGCACCTTCCTGTGTGCCTGGATCAGCCACGTGTGTTAACGTCCACGTACATGGCCACGACCTTCACCCATGTCTTTGCTGTGGCTTCCTCCAGTCCACCCCTTATTCAGTGTCTACTCTCATAACCACCATATTTAATCCTCACAATATCCTCAATAAGCAGATTAAGATGCCCAGATGTCAGGGATGGTAAAACTGCATCTGAAAAATATTTAATAGTTTGCTTAAAACTATTATGCCAAAGGCCATATTCTTCCTTCTGAACAAAGATCTGTGCTAGAGTGTGAGGGTTCTTCCAGAAAGACTGAAATGTGTGATACGTGTACTCAAGGGGTTTATAATGTTGCTGAGATAATAAGGTAACTCTTTTATCTGGCAGGGAATGGTCTTCACAGACCAGGGAGGTGGGCTTCACAGCTGAGCACCAGACCAGATTGTTCCCAGCTACAGGCAACACAGTTGCTTTGGCTTTGAAAATGGGAAGATGGCAGTCTGGCAGGTGAGAACTCTTCTCATTGCTCTACCAGGTAAAGCAAAATTATAAAATTGAATCTGTATTGCTTGATGTGTCCATTTCAAGGTTGTTAGAGAGACTAAATGACAATAATAAGTACAAAATGAACATGAAAGCTATAAAGGTTTCTGTATTTAAACATATTGTATGTAAGTATCTGTTAAACATATTGTACCATTGGGTACAATATTGTCGCACACCTGAGAATAAAAGTGAAATAAATAAACACGGAAATAAGCAAGTGGTGCAGATAACTCCACTTACCTGGTGGTGCCGAAATGCCCTGTCATATCTCTGATCATCCCCTCCTGCCCGCTCTTCAATCCTATAACATGTGTCCTTTCTGCAGGCCTCAATTTCTTCTGTTCCTCACTCGGCAGCACTTGTCCCTGGCGCAGACTTTGCCCCTTGGCTATCCTCTTAGTGTATCTCGCTTTCACCAGCCCCTCTGCTCCGATGCTGGCCCTGAATCACTCTGCTTCTCCCATCCTTGGGATTGCCACCATTGACTTGTCTCCTTCTCCCGGGCCACTGTGCCCTGTAGACAAAGTCCCCAGAGCAACCTGCTAGTCTCACCATGGAATTTGATGTGTGTTGCAGCAGACTCGTGCTCATCAGTCCATTCCATTCCCCACAGCTGGTGCTTTGCATCTTGTCTTTCTACCCTTTTCCATGTGCTGCAAGCCTGGACTCCCATTCTCTCTATAACCTGAACAGAAGCCTCCAGCTTCAACTTTCTGGAAGCCCTTAATGTAATCCTCAGGAGCGCCTTCAGTTTCACCGTTTTCCTCCTCAGCGTGGCTGCGTAACCAGCCCAGAGTCCCCTTTGCTCCCCAGGCGGAAACGCACCTTTCCCAGGCAATGCCAAGGCCTTCTCCTACACCTCTCACCACGCTGGGCGTAATTTAACAATCCATGAACATCTTTTCTTTTTTGAGATGGAGTTTTACTCTTGTCACCCAGGCTGGAGTGCAATCACGTGATCTCAGCTCACTGCAACCTCCGCCTCCCGGGTTCAAGCGATTCTCCTGCCTCAGCCTCCTGAGTAGCTGGGATTACAGGCACCCACCACCACGCCTGGCTAATTTTTGTATTTTAGTAGAGGGTTTCTCCATGCTGGCCAGGCTGGTGTCGAACTCCCGACCTCAGGTGACCTGCCCGCCTCGGCCTCCCAAAGTGCTGGAATTATAGGCGTGAGCTGCTGTGCCAGGCCCAATCCATGGATTTCTCTCCTGTATGTTTCTATCCATAGCCACTGTCTCTCATTACTTTGGTTTTTCTCTATTGGTCTCACTTTGTTCTGAGAAATAAAAATAAAATAGTTTCCAAAGGGCAGTATTATCCCTCCAAGTACCATCTCGTATTTCATCTTCTTTTTATTTCAAAACCTCTGGACACACTTTCTCAGTGTCTTTAAGCACCTTCCCTTTATTTATTTTTATTTTTTCTAATATCTCATTGGCCAGGATCTTGGTGCTAGAGATGTACTAGTGTAGTCTTTTATTCTGAGTAGCAATGAGCTCAGCTTTTCCTGAGGAAGAAGGGGAAATTAGACATTAGGAAGCAACCAGATATTTCTGTCATACTCTTCAACTGCTGATGATATCTCCTCTGTCTCCAGACCTATGACACATTTTCCTCTTCTCTCTTTCGGGGATGTAGTTTAATAGTAGACACACTAAATATACAGAATATATACACTAAATATATAAAAGTTTTCTGCAAGGCAGAAAACTAAAATTTATTAAACACAAGTTCTAAGTGCTATGAAAACACAGAAAGACCAGTGAGTTCTGATGCACGCCTGGGTAGTCTGGATGAAAAGACTATCCATCCATATCATCTGACTTGGCTCTTCCAGAACAAAACACAGAGAGCAAATGATAACTGTGTGGCATCCTGTGAGTAAGTGGGCAAGGTCCTTCATGACCAGAGACACCGAGCACAGGAACTCTGGCTTCACCAAGGCCTGAAGGTGCTGAGGTCTTAACAAATCTGCAGCCCACACAGTACAATGTTTAGAAAACTACTCTAAACTTCCCCTAACGTAACACAACAAAACCTCCTAGGTTAAGAAGGAGGTTCTCCTGTTACGGACTTGGAAGCGGTCCATCTGTTTTCAGACTGGGAATTAATTCTAAGAAGTCTCCTCTTATGACATCCAGAAGGACAGAGACACGTATAACAGCAGCTTACGATTTGAGGGGACAAAATTTTAAATCATTATTATCATTTTAGACATGATGACTGAAGATACATGCAGTTAGTCAGGAATCCTACAATTACCCAGTACGATGTATGATCTGAGGACTGGAGATCATAAATAAGTTGACCAAGACAAAAGCTTTGTGATGGAGTAAGCATTGAAACTCAGATGCTCTTGTGTTAAGTGGATGTTTTTCTACTCTGTCACTAGGCTAGGTGCATGAAACGGCTGGGTGTGTGGGCTCTCAGATGGCATTTTTGGTCCCACCTCTACCAGAAAGCAAATCCAGAAATGCAGCAAGGATCATATCTTGCAGGCCATGTAATGACATTGGCTTTAGCTGTGGCTGCTGTCTTGAGAGAAGCCTGTAAGCAGGGTGAGGGTATGGAGGGAGATCAGTTAAGAGGCAAACAAAATAATCCAGGAGAAAGATGATACTGCCTTGAACAATGGAGATACAATGGAATTTTAAGAAATTATCAGACTCGAGGCATATTTGAAGGTAGAACCAGCGGAATTTTCTGAATGAATGGATATAGGGTAAGAGAAAAAAAAAAAAAAGACAGCAAGAGTAATCCCAAGGTTCTTGGCCTGAACAACGGCAGAGTTGTTGTTTTTTAGTGAGAATGGACAATTGTGAAGGGAAAAAAAATAGTTTTGGATGTGTCATCTCTAAGATTCCTAATAGAGCAAAAATGGAAAGATCCAGTTAGAAATTGTATATACCAGCCTTGAGGTCAGGAAAGAAGTCTGACCTAGAGATGTGAATTTGAGTCATCACAACATGAAAGGTATTTATTTATTTATTTTAATTACCATTATTATTATTATTAGTTTTTGATGGAGTCTTTCTCTGTCACCAGGCTGGAGTGCAGTGGTGTGATTTTGGCTCACTGCAACCTCCGACTCCTGGGTTCAAGCCATTTTCCTTCCTCAGCCTCTCGAGTAGCTGGGATTACAGGTGCATGCCACCACGCCTGGCTAATTTTTGTCTTTTTAGTAGAGCCAGGGTTTCACCATGTTGGCCAGGATGGTCTTGATTTCCTGACCTCATGATCCGCCTGCCTCAGCCTCCCAGAGTGCTGGGATTACAGGTGTAAGCCACCGCGCCTGGCCACAACATGGAAGATACTTAAATATTTAAGGCTCAATGAGATTTTCTAGAGATAAATGTAGAAAGAAGCAAGAGAAAAATCTAAGGCCCAAGCCCTATCTTTTTAGACAGTTAGATGTAGAGGAAGATCATGAGAAGTGGGCGTAGTAAACTGGGGAGATATGGCTAGTGACCACAAGGAAAACCAGAAGTGTGGGGTGTTCAGAAAGACAGGGGAAGAAAGCGTCTCAGACAGGAGCAAACAACAGACTGTGTTGAAGGCTGCTGGGAGATGAAATAAGATAAAGATGGGAAAATGGCCACCAGATTTAGCAATAAAGAGGACATTGATGACTTCAAGAAAAACTACTTCCTTAGAGTGGTAAGAACAGGAGCCTGATTTCAGAGATGTAAGATGGAATGGAATGAGGGGCAGTGCACACAGAGATGTAAACAGAAAGTGAGGGGTTTTGGTGTTAAAAGTGAAGGAAGGAATGAAGTTGTAGCTGGAAGGGATGTGGAGTCAAGGTATAAAGAGATAAATTTTTTTTTTTTAGATAAGAGAAATTACAGCATCATAATAGGAGGGAGAAAAATTGATGATTTTGTAAAAATATAGTGATGCCTATGATTAGACCAAAAGAGAAGGGATGTAATTCTGAAGAGGAGAGCCCTAGACAGGAACATGGGGAAGTCATTTATAAGAGTAGGAGCTAAGGCAATTATGTGGTTTCATTGATGTGTATTGTAAGGATAGGAAATTCTCCTCTGATTGCTTCTATTTTTCTCAAGGATATAGAAGGCAAGGCCATTAGCTGAGATTGAGGATAAAGGAGGTGGTACTGGTGGTTTGATGTGAAGGAGAAATAAGCTACTTATCCAGGAAAAGTAAAAATTAAGGAATCAGAAATATGCAAGGGTTGCTAGACAGCACTGACAGCCTCAACCTGATGGTCATAATGGTTTTTTAATTTTTGAGACAGGGTCTCCTTCTGTCACCCAGGCTGGAGTACAGTGGCTCCATCAGGGCTCACTGCAACTTCAATCTCCTGTGCTCAAGCAATTCTCCCATCTCTACCTGCCAGATGGTTTGGGATTACAGTTGTGTGCTATTATACCCATATTATGTCCAGATTTTTTTTTTTTTTTTTGTATAGACAGGGTCTCACTATGTTGCCCGGGCTGGGCTTGAACTCCTGAGCTCAAGTGATCTGTCCACCTCAATTTCTTAAAACGCTGGGGCTACGGGTATGAGCCACTATGCCCAGCCCATACATTTAGAAAGATCGGTCAGTATGCTTATGAGTTTCTCTACATCCATGTTCAGCTTCCTGAGTATAAAGATAGAACAGGCAGAAACTTAGACTAGAATTTTCATGAGCACATCAGATGGCAAGAGAGAAGCAAGAGAGGGCTTATGTTGACTATAGACTCTAATATGGAATCGGGAGGAAGTGAGAACCTGAGGAAGATAAGGGTCAGATAAAATGCAGTAGGAACAGTTGACGGTCTATTCTGTTCATGTTAAATAACGGTTGGATTACAGGAACTTGAGTAAGTGTGCAGAAGATATAGGAAATTATGGGCATAGAGTGGAATGCTTGAAACTGTGATTATGGAGGGACATAGTCAATGGTAATGACAAGTCCCAAAATGTGACCTTGAGAATGGGAGTCTGAAGTGGGAGGGAGCGCAAGATAATTGGAGCAGAGGAGACCAAAGAACTTAGACAGGGTATTGAAAAGGTCATCTCTGTAGTCAGTGCAGTTTCCAAGAATTATGGCAGAAGTAGTCCTGGAGGGAGGAGCAGGCAGCCAGGAGCTACGACTAGGAAAAGAGAATCTTCTGAGTGTTGATAGATACTGCAAAAAGCAGAGGTAGTGGTGGTGGGTGTAATCTGACAGCATAAGCATCAGAGGTGGAAGGGGTTAGAGTGGAGAACCGGATACTCTGGAAATGGCAGTAAAAAGCAATGAGTACATTGATCTCACCCCAAGGTCCAGCTGTGCGAAGATGTTGGAGAGAAAACAACCACTTTGAGATGACTGTGGGGGTTGGGGGAAGGTAGTTTTAGCCAAAGCTTGAAAACAATATTCAAGGGAGAGTTTGAAGGTGTGGATATTCTGTTCATGATAGACTTTAGTCTCAGGCAGTAGAGAAGGAATAAGGGAAGGATTTGATTGCTGAGGAAGCATGAGGGATGAAGTCACTTTAGAGGTGCACAGAGCTGTGCAGCCCGTGTATCTTGGCCTTATGTTCATTTTTTTTTTTTTTTTTTTTGAGACAGAGTCACGCTGTATCACCCAGGATGGAGTGCAGTGGTGCCATCTTGGCTCATTGCAACCTCCGCCTCCTGGGTTCAAGCCATTCTTCTGCCTCAGCCTCTCAAGTAGCAGGGACTACAGGCGCAGGCCACCACAGCCAGCTAATTTTTGTGTTTTTAGTAGAGACAGAGTTTCACCATATTGGCCAGGCTGATCTTCAACTCCTGACCTTGTGATTCACCTACCTCAGCCTCCCAAAGTGCTGGGATTACAGGCGTGAGCCACGGCGCCTGGCCTCATGTTCATTTTTTACTTTTAGAGGTAACTAATATAAATAGATGAAGGGTACAGTGGGATTAGTCCTGATGGTATCTGAGACTTGCAATCTTTCCTGCTCTGGTGATACGGAAGTAGAGAGGAAGACGGTGTTACCTGAAACAGACCAATCTCTAGGGCCCACCACTCTCTCTTGACAATAGAGTTTTTTTTAAATTTATTTTTTATTTTTTTATTTTTTATTTTTTTTGAGATGGAGTCTCGCTCTGTCGCCCAGGCTGGAGTGCGGTGGTGCGATCTCGGCTCACTGCAAGCTCCACCTCCCGGGTTCACGCCATTCTCCTGCTTCAGCCTCCTGAGCAGCTGGGACTACAGGCGCCCGCCACCACGCCCAGCTAATTTTTTGTATTTTTTAGTAGAGATGGGGTTTCACTGTGTTAGTCAGTATGGTCTTGATCTCCTGACCTCATGATCCGCCTGCCTCGGCCTCCCAAAGTGCTGAGATTACAGGCGTGAGTCACTGTACCTGGCTAACAATGGAGGTTTTAAATCACAGGGTTACCAGAGAACATAGAGAGTGAAAAACATCCACTGATTACTGAAAATGAAAATATTGAAACCAAAATAAGTGCTACTCAGCTCAAAGAGTAAGTATCCCCCTACCAAAGAGGAAAAGAAAAAGATGCTTAAAAATAAGCAAAAAAAATTAGATAGTATATTACCCATGAGATGAGAACTAGATGCAGGTGAGCACTAAAAATCTCTGCTATTGTAGATCTATAGAAAATGTAAAGAGTCGGCCAGGCGTGGTGGCTCATGCCTATAATCCTAGCACTTTGGGAGGCCAAGGTGGGTGGATCTCCTGAGGTCAGGAGTTTGAGACCAGCCTGGCCAACATGGTGAAATGCTGTTTCTACTAAAAATACAAAAATTAGCCAGGTATGGTGGCTTGTGCCTGTAATCCCAGCTACTCATGAGGCTGAGGCAGGAGAATAGCTTGAACCTGGGAGTCGGAGGTTGTGGTGAGCCGAGGTTGTGCCATTGCACTCCAGCCTGGGCAACAAGAGAGAAACTCCATCTCAAAAAAAAAAAAAAAAAAAATAGGACAGTAGGAAAAATAATAATAATAACCAAAGTTAATATTATCAAAAAAACAAAAATGGAAAAAGTAAGTTTAAATGTTTGTTTATAAATTCTTTATTCCTTATTATAATAAAACAGATGAATTCCTTTTGTCTGAGTAGGAAAAAAAGAGCAAAAGGAGAAAGAGATTAGGAATAGCAAAGGAAACATATGTAAGTCCTAGAATAGATTAATAGAATTGTAAGAAAACACAGCACACAACCCTATTGCAATAAACATGTAACTCTAGAGAAAAGGTATACATTTCTAGGAAAACATAAATTAACAAAACTGAATTAAGAAGTGGAAATTTGAACAGACCAATTGTCACAGAAAGATTGGGAAGATAATAAAAATATGCATTGACAAGGTCATCATAGAAATTAAACCACGTGTATGTATATCATTAGAGAGTTTTGGGAATAGTAGTGATGTGATCTAACACATTTCAAAAGGTGTTATGAGGAAAGACACTGCAGAAGAACAAGATAAAGAGCAGGTAGATTGGTTAAGAGGTGACTTTATGACTGCAGACTAGATGGTGTGGGGGTCCTGCCAGGAGCAGGGAGGCGGTGAGATGTGCTCAGTTTTTGCAGATAGACTGATTGAAGGTGCAGGAATGGAAGAGGGTCTAGGTTTTGGGCTACAGCAAAAGGAAGAATCGCATTATCATCATCTGTGTTGTTTGCTAGGACTGCCGTGACAAAGTCCTGCCTACTGGGCAGCTTAAACGGCAGAAATTTATTGCTTTGCACTTCTGGAGGTGGAAAGCCAGAGACCAAGGTGTCAGCAGTGTTGACTATTTCTGAGGAGTGAGTGGGACTCTGTTCCATCCTTCTCTAGCTCCTGGTTGTTTTCTGGCAATCTCTGGCATTCCCCGGCTTATAGAAGTATCACCCGGATCTCTACCTTCACCTTCTCATGGTAGCTCCCCTTGTGCATGCCTCTGCATCCAAGTTTCCCCTTTTAATAAGGTCATCTGTCATATTGGATTAGGAGCCACCCTACTCCTGTATGACTTTATTTTGACTTAAGTAATTATGTCTGCAACAACCCTATATTCACTCTGAGGGACTAGAGATTAGCACTTTCATGTATGAATGTTTGGAGAGGACGTAATTCAACTCATAACAAACACCATTTACAGGCCTGAGAAAAACGCCGGAGCAGCAGGTTCGGGCGCATGCCTGCTTGAGTTCTAGATGGAGACATAAGGTGGGCAGTGGAGTTCGAAGCAGACGTGTAGCTAGAAATATGAATCCAGCTGTTCAATATACTTGTATTGAAAGTCATGATCTGGGACTATTAACTCTGAAGGGATTATTTATAGAAAAGGGAAGAGATCTGAAAACCAAGCTTCAGGGCTCTCCAACATCGAGAAATATTTCTTATTTCTAAATCCATACACTTATTTCTAAGATCCAACGCTTGCACTTCAGGACACTTGCTCTTTCCTCTGCCCAGACCCCTCTTTCTGCAGTCACCTGCATCACCAGATGTCCCTCCAGCCCCCAGATATCTGCATCACTGGATGCATCTCTTCCTTCAAGCACTTGCTTCATGGCCCGTCTATGGTGACACACACAGCAGCTCTTGCCCTCTGTCCTCCCTCCGTCTCTTGCCTTGCGTTTATTTGTGTTTCCTTCCTTGCCTGCCATGCTGCAGCCTGACTGGTCATTTCTTCCTACCCCACAGGAAGCTCAGCTCCATGAGGCAAGAAAGGCTCCTTGCTTTGCTCACTGCTGCATTCCCACAGTCAGGGTCCTTGCTGGGCATGCAGTAGTGCTCGATGCATTTTTGTTGAAAGAATGAATGAACAGTTAGGGACTGCTAAAGCTCTCTTCCCTCTGCTTGCTTCAGGGTTTGTGTGCTAACATAAATCATCCCCATCCAGGGCCTAACCCAAGAGTGTACCAGTCCCTTCAAACTGCCGTCATTTTAAGCTCTCCTTGCTACTATTTCTGGCAGTCTCTGAGGAGAAGTCAAATGCTGAACAGTCTGGAAATCAAGCCTGCTTGTGATTGCTTCCAGCACAGCAGCACGGCCCCCAGAGAACTCCTGACACTGGCAATAAAGAGCGGCCTACCTCGGAGTAGCTGTGACTCATGCTTCCAAATGGAAGGTGCTTTATGTGCTGCAAAGGCAGCTTTTACGAATATGATCTATTAGAGCTCATTAACCATTCTGAAACATTCTTTACGTTAAAAGTCAGCAGAGTTCTCAAAGCCATTTCTTTAATTATTTTATCATGTTTGTTGCAGCACGAATCGTAAAATTTGGACCTTTGCAGTGATCTGGCCATGTTTATATTTAGTTAACTACATTTCCGAAACAAAGAAAGAATAGTGAAAATAGGAACATTTTGGCTTCTGGAAGTTGTAGGATAATTTTATAAAGGTGATTATTCACAATCCACCTCAGCAGAACATTGTCTGTTGTGATTTTTCAAATCAGTTTGATTTTCTTCCCTGGTTTGTTTTGTTTTTGTTTTTGTTGTTATTGTTTTTGTTTGATTTATCCAACATTTGATGGTGTCCCAGTGGATCATGCCATCCAGATATCTTTTTTTTTTCCTTTAAAGGTAGTGGATTGTTGGCACTGAAAATAAACTACAATTTTTGCTATGGTTGTTGTTTTAATGTTGTATGTTAATGAAAACAGGCTTTGACTTACCATTCTTGAAAAGGGGAGAGAGACGAGGCAATTTGATGAGGAAGGGGCTGAGATTTCTCTCACTGAGGCTTTGTGAGCCGCCGTCACAGTGTGAAGGTGACAGTCTCAATCTCAATTGCACAGGGGCCAACTCATTACTGCTCACTTAGAGCAGCTGCTAGTCTCAGTTCGAGCAGCGAGAGAGGCTGCCAGTGCTCCTGAGTGATAGCAGCCAGCAGGCTCAGCCACGGCACAGTCTCATGGAAACCTCGCTGCCTCCTGGACAGTCCTGTTTCATGACCCTAATCAGGAAAGGTGAAGCCCCCAAGTCTGTTCTTTCGTGGCTAGAGCGGCTCCTGAAGACCCCAGCTTCACACCATCTCATTAGTTTCCGTCTTTTTCCCAAAATAAACAACTGGGGAGCCGAGCTTCCGTTATTTACATTTAAGGCAGCAGAAGAAATCAGGCTGAAATGTCAGCAACAAAAAGGAAAGAGGACCACAAAGTGGATTAATATTTATTATCTTGGTGGGGTATGGTGGCTTATACCTGTAATCCCAGCATTTTGGGAGGCCGAGGCGGGTAAATCACCTGAGGTCAGGAGTTCGAGACCAGCCTGGCCAACATGGTGAAACCCCGTCTCTACTAAAAATACAAAAATTAGCCGGGATTACAAAGCATGCCTGTAATCCCAGCTAGTCGGGAGGCTGAGACAGGAGAATTGCTTGAACCCGAGAGGCGGAGGTTGCAGTGAGCCGAGATCACACCACAGCACTCCAGCCTAGGCAACAGAGTGAGACTCCATCTCAAAAAAAAAAAAAAAATCTATGTATCTATATCTATAGTATATACAGATACACTATGATTTTATATAATCATAATATATAGATATAGATAGATAAATGATCTTTATTTTTATGTCATCAGCATATCATTAAAAGTCATTCGTAATAGTAGGTAATTTGCCTTCACTCATACCTGAAAACAACAGGGCCAGTAGCTGGAGCTGACGCAGTTCTTAAATATTCACTCAACTCATTTCTGTCCACCAATGGCCCTGATTAAATCCAATACATCACATGTATAATAATTAATAAAATATGCATATTACATCACCAAAATTAGTACTTAATATTAAATACGCAGGCAGCTGTCTTGACTTTGGCAAGATAATTACTAATATCTTAGTCTAATTTCACAGATATATTTCTTTGGCCTCCATTAAATGCCAAATAGTAAATTCTAATTTAAAGTAGACATAAAGCTTTGATGTATAGAACATGAGTTTTATGGCATGAAATATAAAATTAGCATGACAAATTCTGATACCTAGGAGTTCTTAAATCTAAAGTGCTTTTCTTTTTAAATGAAAGGAACCATCCGTATGGAATGAAAGGAAAGGAAGCATCAGTATAGTCAGAGAATTGATAAGACAGATATTCACTGAATGCTCCCCACTACTAAAGTTAACCAAAGTTATTCTCTATTTTGTATTTATTCCAGGCCAGTTGAGACAGTTTCTTTGCTCTGTTCCTGGAGAAGAACCATTAATTATAGCACTTTTTACTTGTTGAGAGGGAAAAAAAAATCTTTATAACTCGGGCCTAAGCAAAACCAGAATCAGCAGCTTAAGAAATAAGAGAAAATAGGGAGTATGTCCAAAAATACATACTGATAATTACATTGTTTCCATAACTTTGGTAAGACAGCAAGATTTTCATCGAAAGAAACCACAAGATTTCTCAAATCTTTAAAGAGAGCCAAGTTTATGTAACAGAGAAAAGAGAGAAGTAGGAAGGGAAAAGAGAAGGGAGATGTTTTTATGTATCCAAGAAGAGCCTTGAAATTTTAGCTGATCAATTAATTGGAATATGTTAAGAGTGGGATGCTGATTAATTTAACATTCTGCATGATCAGGAAATGAATCAAAACTTTATGGATGAAGGCCAGGTGAGGTTGCTCATGCCTGTAATCCCAGCACTTTGGGAGGCCAAGGCAGGCGGATCACTTGAGCTCAGGAGGTCGAGACCAGCCTGGCCAACATGGTGAAGCCCCATCTCCACTAAAAACACGAAAGTTAGCCAGGTGTGGTGGTTTGCGTCTATAATCCCAGCTATTCAGGAGGCTGTGGCAGGAGAATCACTTGAACCCAGGAGGTGGAGGTTGCAGTGAGCCAAGATTGTTCCACTGCACTCCAGCCTGGGTGACAGAGCAAAATTCTAATTCAAAAAAAAAAAAACAACTTTATATATTGATGTAAAATTTTTTGACAATAGTCATTGGTGTACTTTCCCTGTTAACTAAGAGTACAGATTCTGAACGTCACCAGACATTTCTCCAAAGACTGAAGGTTATGTGGAGCCTAAGGTTTCCCACTCTTACCCTCGGAAGTCATCATCCAAGACTAGATATTCATGGTAGAAAGTGTATGGGACTAAATGAAATAACTTGTTGTTGGATCTAATCCCACACACACAAATAATACACGTTTCTCTTTAAAAAATCTAAAACAAAAGTTTCAATAATAAAATAAAACCATCCAAACATTTTGTCACCTGAGTTAATCAATATAAATAACTGGGTGCATACCTGAATACAATTTTTAGCCTTCTTCCCAGTACATACTGGCTCGTGATCCCAATTTTTTAAGTCCAAATTATGTTTTCATGTTTTTCTTGCTCCTACAATTGTTTGTTTTTATTTGTGGTTACTGTTGCTTTTAATTAGTTGCTACATGATCTTGTGTTTTGGATTTTGGTTTTTGCCCCATTTACTTTGAGGAAATAATCTGTTTTTATTTATACTAGTGAAAAACCAACATTAAGCAAAGGAATATTTATTTGTTTTATAAAAGCAAATCATATTAGGATATCTACACGTCTCCCACTTCACAGCCCAAGTTTGGCAGTTAAGTTTTTGAATCTTTTTCCTAGTCTATTACAGGTATTTTGCAGAACTATACTTTATGAGGGATTTGATTTCAAACATCATGGAAAAGATAAAAAGCATTTATAGTCAAAATTACCCTTGAAAATTCCTAAGAAGACACACTACTGAAGGCTTTGTGATAAAGCCTTTCGATAAGATTAACCAGTTCAGCTTTTGGTATGAAATGTTGAAAAAAATAGCTGTGTCTGTGGTTCAGTATCAGATAAAGTAAATGGCCTGCTATTAGGAACCCCAGTGTAACAAAGTGGAGATCTGTAAGGCCTTGAACCACAATGCAGAGAGTTGCTCCCACTCTGGGAAGGGCGTGGGACATGAACCCCTCTAAGGGGACACAGAGGTGCCTTTCATCTCATGGTTGCTAGGACATATGCCTTGGGTGCGATGGCAGGCTAAATTAATGGCACTGTTTAAGTTCTGCTCCATCACTTTGTTAGGGGGCCCAAGCATATATAGCTGCATCCAATTAATGCACACTTAGGTGGCATTCACCTTACTGTGGTTTTCTTTCATGAAGGAGAATATTGACATATTTAGAAAACATAATAAGTGTTTATTTGAATTTAATTTCATTTATTTTTAACCTTATCGCCTGGTCTTATACCAAAGCCTTCCCATATATGGGTTATTTATTCCAATTATGTCCTCATATAACTTCCAGGGAAGAAAGGGAGTGAGAACATGAGCCATCTGAGAATGCATATTTGTAAATTTGTTTTTATCGACTTCACATGACATTAATAACGTAGGTGATTTTAAATTCTCACTTACTGCTGCAATATTACCTTTCTCCTCTATTTCCTTTGTATTTCAGAATTTGTCAGCAAATAATTTTTTTGTTTCAGATTTTTTTTAGGTTCTTGAAGATGTGCTGTTTTGATAAAATAGTTGTTTCCCGATGTAAGTCTTCCAAAACATTCCCTGAACATGTTCTGCTTGTTATCGTTATTTTCCTCTATTTCTGTTCCTAGTGGTTTATTTATCTTTGAAAGGAGGCAATTCATTTTCGACCACCAACTGGCCCCAAAGTAATGTAGGTCAAATGGCGTCCGGGCCCTCCTGTCCACACCTGCCTGGACGTCATGTGTACCCTCCTCCCCTTGCCGTTGCCTGGAGCTCTGAGTGACCACGTCTAAGTTGCCTGCTCAGGAGTGCAGGTGCTTTAGGGAGGCGGAATGGGTGCCAGGTTCTGGGAGAAGATTTGGGGGTCTCCTCCCTCCTGTCCGGAGTTCTCGCCACGCCCCCTGCACTGGAGAGGCACACTCCAGCCTGCCGTGGGTGTTCCCCACAGATTTGTCTATTCCCTCAATTTCGGCTCACAGGCTGTGGGATGAGTAGAAGTCCTGGGTTTTAAGGGCTCTTGGATGCCACAGTATTAGTCTCCTGTTGCTTCAGTTACTACTGGTTTTTAGTTTTGAAGAAAAATGTTTTTGGAAAATGCCCCATTTTTCCCACCATAGGCTGTTCAGCCTTCAACATTCCCTCTCCTTGGGCTGGATATATTTTTTTTCTTTAATTTAATTTTAATTTAATTTTTTTTTTTTGAGAAAATCTTGCTCTGTGCCCAGGTTAGAGTACAGTGACATGATTTCAGGTCACTGCAGCCTCTGCCTCCTGGGTTCAAGTGATTCTCCTGCCTCAGACTCCCTAGTAGCTAGGATTACCTGTGTGTGCCACCACGGCTGGCTAATTTTTGTATTTTTAGTAGAGACGGGGTTTCATCATGTTGGCCAGGCTGGTCTCAAACTCCTGACCTCAAGCGATCCACCTGCCTCGTCCTCCCGAAGCGCTGGAATTACAGGCGTGAGCCACGGCACCCAGCGGATACATTTCTCAGGTATCAGAATGGATCCACTCTGCTGTCAGCAAACAGAGCTCTGCCTTGTGACCTCCCAGTTCCCTCCAGTCTGCTACTGCTGCTGTACCAGGTGCCATCACTCACAGGAGACAGAGGAGCTCCATGCAGGATCCCCAGACCCAACCCTGGGCTCCTGCATTGGCAGGCTTTGTCCCTGAAAGAGACTTTTTCAGAATTTCATTCATCTGTTTTTTATTTTGTAACATTACTCTCTTGAGGAATGGACTCGTGTCTGTATTTCTTCATCTTTTTTGGTGATGCTTTTGGTGAACACTCCTCAGTGTCTGTGCTATGACACCAGCCTTCCCCAGTCTTGCGCTCCTGATCTTTCTTTGCCATTTTTACATGTTTGTGGTTTTCATTGCTGTTTAGTCCGTTTTGGTGAGAGATGTATTAAAAATTCATACAGAAAATTCCAATGTTCCTGGAATTCTATCGCTTCTTTTTTTTTTTTTTTTTTTTTTTGAGACGGAGTCTCGCTCTGTTGCCCAGGCTGGAGTGCAGTGGCACAATCTCGGCTCACTGCAAGCTCCACCTCCGGGGTTCACACCATTCTCCTGCCTCAGCCTCCCGAGTTGCTGGGACTACAGGCACCCGCCACCACGCCCAGCTAATTTTTTTGTATTTTAATAGAGACGGGGTTTCACTGTGTTAGCCAGGATGGTCTTGATCTCTTGACCTTGTGATCTGCCCGCCTCAGACTCCCAAAGTGCTGGGATTACAGGTGTGACATTTCTTCTTAATAGTCTGTTCAATTATCTGAATTTCTAGAGGGTTTATTTGTTCTGAATCCACAGGGCCTGTGTGGCACGTGCCCTGAAAACTCTGGGGTGGAAGCCCTCACCTGCTGCTCTGCCTGTCCTGTGCCCTGTGGGAGTCCCCCCGGACCCAGAATACCCACCTTCATGTCTCTCCGGGTTGGAGTCAGCGATGAACATTTCTGTCCCCAGACTCTGGACACGTCAGGTTCTCCTGAGAATTTCGTGCTCAAGTCTGGAGGGTCTGTGAGTTTCTGTAGCTCAGCAGCCATCGAGGCAGGGAGTGTGTTGGGTGTGAGAACACTGAGAGATCAGTTTCACCTTCTGGCCGACAATCCCAACCTTAACAGACGGATGTTGTGACATGGCTTCAGTTTGCCCGAGAAGAAGGGAGCAGACACAACATAATGCTCTATACTCATACGTGTCAAAAATTTTATTTCTGATGAATTTTTAAAATTCTCTTAAGTAGACTAAAGGTAATTCGGCTGACTGCTCTGAACACCTGTTGGTAAGCTCTGTAGGGATGTGGGGAGCTTTATTACCTGTCCACCTCAACGTGAGGTCCTCAGCAGAAATTCCGGGACACCAAGAAAGGTTCCAGTGAATGAGCACTGGGGATGCACTGGCTCTCCCTGATGTTGGTGCTGAATTTTACCTGAGTGTCCCTCATGCTGTGTCACCGTTTCTCCAAGTACCAAGTTCTCTCTGCCCAGAAGGACACACTTGGAACCAAAGCAATGTCACAGTATATGCCAGTCATCTGATCATGGTACAGTTAAAAGAAGATGGACTATAAGCCTACGGGATTGTATGAAAAGTACAGGAAAAGATGCACTGCCAACAGGGCTAGCGTGTCAAAGCTGCTCAGCTGAGCCAAGACCTGTGTCCACTGGTTCACATTTACAGCTTCCATTGCTGAAGGACTGAGGGACAGCCAGCCACTTCCTCACTCTCCCATCCCCACTTTGGCTGCAGGGCATGTGGAGGAGGATGGAGATAAGCAAAGAAAATTCTGGGAACTCCTTTAGGTCAGAAGGGCTGCAAGAGAGACCCTCGGATGATCAGAGAGGGAAGCCCACCCAATATTAGTAACAAAATGTGTTGCTCACAAGGCACTGTCTAGCATGAATTCACTGGAGGATTCGTAAGTATTTTAATTTCATTTTGAATATTCTATTGCCCACTTAAGATTTCTTGTCCTTTGTGTCTTGTAAATTCGTTTTTCCCCTTATATTCAAATAATCAGAGGGCTCTGCACTCACTCTACATAAGAACGCTTTCTAAAACTAGCAGCAACCCGGTGCTATTAAGCTCATCATACTTCACTCGGGTGCTTCTGAAATAAAACTACCTACTAAAACCCACTGTGTGTTCCAAAACATCCCAAGATTAGAATCCCTTATGGATCTAAGCTTGGAACAAAATTATCATTCATGTAATTCAAGAGCCAATTTGGAATCAGAACAGAGCTACCAAAAGATGCTGGAAACTCCAGTATTTCAAGGCTTTTGATCAGAGAAAGCAATCAATTAAGAGGTTTGGAAACTTTCCAGCCCCTGGCCTGAGAGACCTTGCTGGTTGAGAAAGGGCCAAGCCCGGCCTGGCCCACAGTTCTAAGGTGTGGGACCCTCATAAATTAGCAGGGCTGCACTTCCTGCCGCGATGTCTTCTGGCAGTGAGGTCCTCCCGCTAATGTCTTTTCAACATGGGCCAGATGGAAACCACCTTCTGGGGGGAAACACATCTTCTCAGTTCCTTTTCAGCTAGAAATCTGGGTTATCAAGAAGTGTCTTACACATACTTACCTTCCGAAGAGCGTTCTTCTTGCCGCGGAGCCTGCCAGACGTGGATTTGCATCTGCACGCCTGTGATATCACACTGAAAAATTGTCACTTCTTCAGGGGTTCACTTTAATCACATGCACCCTTGGCTTGTTTCCAAGACAGGGTTTAATAACTCATGCCAAATAGTGACAGGAAGAAAAGACAATGATAGCTCTTTTCTTTACATCTGAACTTGAGAACTGCCATTTTTAATAGACAAAATTTTGTTTGCAGGTCAGTGACCTGTGCCCATTTTTCAAAACCGTTTATGGTCTCAGAGCATCATAAGAGGCTGTACAACTTCCATGTCTGTTTTGGAGGATGGGCTTCTGGCATTAGGGTAATGGTGCTTCTATTGTAAACATTAGAGACACAAGGCTGTTCAGGGTTTCCTACCACCCCAGAAACATGATACTCACAGGCCATCATCTGGGAGACTGTCCTTCAGTGAATGCACAGTGGACAGTACCTTGTGAGCAGCAGGTTTTGGTACTAACTTTGAGTGGGCTTCCCTCTCTGGCCATCCGAGGGTCTCTCTTGCAGCCCTTCTGACCTAAAAGGAATTCCTAGAGTTTTCTTTACTCATCTCCATCCTCCTCCGCATGCCCCGCAGCCAAAGTGGGGATGGGAGAGAGAGGAAGGGGCTGGTTATCCCTCACTCCTTCAGCAATGGAAGCTGTCAGTGTGAACCAGTGGACACGAGGCTTGGCTCCACTGAGCAGCTTTGACACGCTAGCCCTGTCGGGCAGCGCATCTTTTCCTGTACCTTTTATACAGTCCCTTAGGCTTAACGTCCATCTTCTTTAAACTGCACCAGGATCAGATGAGGATTGTTTCCGGTGGTCATTTCTCCTCAACTTTCCATTATAATTATGAGGGCTCATGGCTGGATGTTTCCCAATTAATTCTGAGATGTGCTGTTAGAGAAAGGATTATCCAGATCATATTGGGAAAGAAAAATAGGATGGTGACTTGTGAGACAACACAGTGTTTGATCACAACCTGGCTGGCTCAAGAATGGATGTGCCATGTACTCCCTCATGAGCACATAAAGAGGGTCTTAAACATTTAGTTACGCATTCAGAAAATCCCACCCCTTCAGTCAGCTTTATAAAGGAGACTTTAGTGTCCTATCCCAGAATCGCAGGCTCAGGACCAGCTTTGCTCAAAGCTACTCTGGAGTTTGAGCTGAACATTTTCTAATATCTGATACCAGCTGTCTGGCTCGGCTTCATCAGCTTGAACTCTCTATCCAACTGCTACCAGATGGCAGGCAATACTCTGGCCGGCTGGGATGGCAGCAATTCACCCATGACTCTGCGACACCAGATGATGCCGTGGCTTCCCAGAAACCACCTCTAGGCCCTCCTTCCTCCGGCCTGCTCACCGGCCTTAGCCTAAGTCCCAAATGGACTCTTCACTTCTCATCCTCTTTACCTGAAGCAAGACATGGACAAAAAAATTGTCCTCTTATGGAAACCAGTTTTCAGAAGCATTATACTGAAAAGCAGTAGTTGTCTTGTGTCTAGATCACTGAGCACAGTGGAGCATGTCATGTCCACATCAGGAAGTGCCACTGGGTTCCTGTTGCTGTGTGCAGGTGGTAGATGCATAGTCTGCGGTTAGAGTCCTGTGTATGTGTTCATTTAGAAGGAGGTAATAGGAAGTAGCATATACTGAGTGGATATTAGGAATTAGTCCTAATATCTATTTAATTAAACAATTTTAGGTGGTTTCTGATTAAGTGGGGATCTTAATAATTTTAAAGTTGCAGTTTACAATATATGGCTATTAGCCACATGGGATTATTAAAATTAAAACTTAAACCAAAGTGAGAATGTACATCCTCAGTGGCATCAGCTGCATTTGCAGTGGTCAAGAACCACATGTTCAATACCTGCATTGTCTGTACAGGTATAGGACATTTTCTCATTCCAGAAAGTTCTTTTGGGAAGTAATTATCCAGGCAATAGCAGTAACTTCAAATTGTCCAATGTGACTAACTTAGAAAAAAAGGCCAATAAATATATGGAATAAATTTCAGCAGTAACATTTATAATGTAAAAGATATATGCAAAAGAGGAGTCCATTTAATTTCAAAATACAGAATGCAGACACCCTGGGAAAATGCAGTTAGAGTAGAGAAGGATTTCCTCAACCATGAGATGCATGGGCCAGCAATTCAGTAAGACTGGAGAAAATGGCAATGTCCTCTTGGGAAGGATTAAAAGAATATGATGTCGCCTGTAATCCTAGCACTTTGGGAGGCCCAAGCGGGCAGATCCCTTGAGTTCAGGAGTTCGAGACCAACCTGGCCAACATGGAGAAACCCCATCTCTACGAAAAATACAAAAATTAGCCGGAGTGGTGGTGCACACCTGTAATCCCAGCTACTTGGGAGGCTGAGGCATGAGAATCCCTTGAACCTGGGAGGTGGAGGTTGTAGTGAGCCAAGATGGCTCCACTCTACTCCAGCCTAGGTGACAGAGTGAGACTGTGTTTCAAAAAAAAGAATACGACATTGAGTGGGGAATAAAAGAAAGGATCTAATATTTACTGCATGTCTGCTATGTGTCAGTCACTGTGTCAGTTCCTGTTGATTTAGGGGGGTGTGACATGATCTCTGACAACAAACCAGGCTTTAGCTGCTTTAGCTTTTTAAGTATCATCTCATTTTAGCCTCAGAACAACTTTATGAATAAGATAAGTACTAATGCTCCCATTTTATGGATGAGAAAACCAAGGATCAGTTGGCCCTGGGTCATATGGCCAGAAGTGGAACTTAAAGGGTGATGCTTTCCCTGTTCCTAACACAGAGACAATGTAAGCTCCTGCAGATACCAGCCTGGTCTGCTCATCTTTGGGTTCCCAGCACCTAGGAAGTAGTTAGTGCCTAATAACATTATTCAATGAATGCATAATCAAAACGAAATCCTACGTGTTTAAACCACACAATAAAGCCGGACATAAACTTCAATATGATTGCCACAAGTCGTGAGTGTCATATCCACAAATAAATAAGACATTATTTATTAATGTCTTACTAGCCAACAAAAATTAGCAACTCAGGGGTAACAACGTCCAACTCTTCTTATGTTCACCATCCTAACACATAGTTTAATGAAGATTACTCATTTTGCTTTTTGTTGTTGTTGTTGTTTGTAGGTTGTTTTTGTTTTGTTTTATGGTTTGTTTGTTTGGATTTTTTTGTTTGTTTGTTTTTGGCAGAATCTCCCTCTGTCGCCCAGGTTGGTTGCAGTGGCGGGATCTCGGCTCACTGTAACCTCCATCTCCTGGATTCAAGCAATTCTCATGCCTCAGATGCCTCCACCTGACCCCGAGTCCCGAATAGCTGGGACTGCAGGCTTGAGTCACCACGCCTGGCTAATTTTTGTATTTTTAGTAGAGGTGTGGTTTCTCCACGTTGGCCAGGCTGGTCTAGAACTCCTGACCTCAAGTGATTCTCCTACCTCGGCCTCCCAAAGTGCTGGGATTACATGCATGAGCCACTGTGCCTGTTTTTTTGTTTGTTTGTTCTTGTTTGTTTTGTTTTTTGAGACAGGAACTTGTTCTATCTTGTCTTCTAGGGTGGAGTGCAGTGGTACAATCATGGCTCAGTGCAGTCTCCACCTCCCGGGCTCAAGTGACTCTCCCACCTCAACCTGTCTAGTTTCTAGGACTAGAGGCACCATATCTAGTTAATTTTTTGATTTTTTTTTTTGTTGAGGCAGGACTTACTGTGTTGTTCAGGCTGGTCTCTAACTTCTGGGCTCAAGGAATCCTCCTACCTCGGCCTCGCAGAGTGCTGTGAGCACCACATCCAGCTTTTGGTGTTTACTTTGAACCAACTCCCCTGACCAGTCCAGCTCCATCTTAGGTCTGTTGGCCTTCCTAGGTCACATATGATGAAGATGATACCAATGAGAAGTTCATGCTTTTCAGAATTTTGCTCACTGCAGCTGCTTAACCCGAACCATTTCCTGCATTTCACGACATGAGGGTAACTCACCCTGGTGCTTCTCTCCACTTCACAAAACTCTGTTCTTCTCCTGAAAATGATGAGGTCTCAAATCCTGCAAAATGTCCTTATTCCCACTCTGTGTATGACCAGTGAAGGGTCTTCCATGGCCCTCGCTGAGGACGGAAGGATTCAGAAGGATGTGGTGCTTGTTCTCCATCAGGACACTGTGGAAAGACCACTGGCAGGGGTGTCCAAACCTTTTGGCTTCCCTGGGCCACATTGGAAGAAGAATTACCTTGGGTCACACGTAAAATACTGATGATTTTAAAATAGATGATCATAAAATAGCTGATGAGAAAAATAAATCACAAAAAACTCATAATGTTTTAAGAAAGTGTATAAATTTGTGTTGAGCCTCACTGAAAGCCATCCTGGGCTGCAAGCAGCCCGTGTGCTGTGGGTTGGACAAGCCTGGTAGAGGCTGACAAGCTCTGGAACCATCAGCCACTCTTTAAAACTGGAACTTTATGTTCTCCTCTGTAAAACAACCACACTATCTTCCTGAAAGTACTGACATGAAAAGCTAACAAGGTAAGCCAGGAGAAAGTGAGACACTAGAAAACAATTTTACATTAAGAATTAGGTCTATTGATTGATTTACTATAATTTATTTATTTATTTGAGACAGAGTCTCCCTCTGTCATCCAGGCCAGAGTGCAATGGCGTGATCTCTGCTCATTGCAACCTCTGCCTCCCTGTTCAAGTGCTCCTCCTACCTCAGCCTCCCGAGTAGCTGGAATTACAGGCATGCACCACCACACCTGGCTAATTTTGAGTTTTTGGTAGAGATGGGGGTTTCAGCATGTTGGTCAGGCTGGTCTTGAACTCTTGACCTCAGGTAATCCACCCGCCTCGGCCTCTCAAAGTGCTAGGATTACAGGCGTGAGTCACCGTGCCTGGCCAGTTTACTATTATTTATTATTAATTACTTATAGGCATGTTTTCATCCTTTCCCCAATACAATGTTAATTTCCAAAATACCAAGGGCTAATTTATAGTTGGTTTTCACAACATCTTAACACAGTACCTAAAGCCCTGTTGGTATGAAACCATGATATTTTATACATATTCGAATGTTGTGATAACAGCCAGCATTTATTTCACTTGTTACTGCTTGCTGTTGCGCCAATGATGCCAATCATAACCTATTATCCCACATTCCCCTGGAGAACAGCTGCTTTGTCCATAATCTCTGCTGCCCCCAAAAGTCACTTTTAAAATATCAGATTTCTCCATCTAATCCCAATAACAACGGATTAGACTGGAGTGGGCTGGCAGGACCCAAGATCTGATGGTGTCTCATGGTCTAACATGGAAAGAAAAATAGGCAGAGCAGCTCTTTGGAACTTGATGTAAGAAAAAAAAAAAAAAAGAACAAATTGATTGGTTACTGGTTGGGCATTACAGCTGGACGTTCACATCAAATCAGGGCTGGAGAGAAAATGACTCCAATATGTTTGCCTCAGTTATAAGGAAGAAGAAACAAGGAGCGAATAAGGAAGGATCTTTGCTAAAAAGAATATAACAGAGCTGATGCGCAGAAAGGACCAAGATGCTGTAAAAAGGGACTCCATGTTGTTCCCTTAATTCAGGTTTCAATTCTAAATCCCAAGAAGCTTCCCGCCTTCTCTACCCTAAGCACAGGCCTGGTCCCACTTAGCTTTTCTAGGGTAGTGACCCTCTTCCAAGCAGGAGAAATTCCAGAAAAGAGAGAGAGAAAGGAGACAGGGTTCAAAAGAAAAAGGAACAATCTACAATGGACACATTTTGTGCAAAAGAGAATCAAGGCATCCTTATTTTTCTTTTTTCTTTTTTTTTTTTTTTTTTTTTTTGAGACGGAGTCTGGCTCTGTCGCCCAGGCTGGAGTGCAGTGGCGCAATCGTGGCTCACTGCAAGCTCCGCCTCCCGAGTTCACGCCATTCTCCTGCCTCAGCCTCTCCTAGTAGCTGGGACTACAGGCGCCCGCCACCACGCCCGGCTAATTTTTTTGTATTTTTAGTAGAGACGGGGTTTCACCGTGGTCTCGATCTCCTGACCTCGTGATCCGCCCGCCTCGGCCTCCCAAAGTGCTGGGATTACAAGCGTGAGCCACCGCGCCCGGCCGGCATCCTTATTTTTCACACCACAAATTCCATCCTTAGCTCTGTGAACACACTCTATTCCCTCTGAACTGAAATGAGCATCAGCTTCCATTTTAGAGTGAAAGGTGGGGAAAGTGAGATCTTAAACTCCTTGCCCACATTAGCCACACTTCAGGAACCACTAACATTTATCACGTACGAAGAATTTTTATACATATTATCATATTTGATCCTCACAAAGACATCAAGAAATAGGTGTAATTATCACCATCTAATAGAAAACTAAATTACATCTCAAAGAGATAAATGGACTTGCTGGATTTTACATTCCTGGGTAAAACAGGGATTGAAATGTAGATCTTCACGATGAAGGGAACAATAGACACGAGGGCATACTTGAGGGTGAAGGTGGGGAGGAGGGAGAGGATGGGAAAACGACCTATCAGGCGCCAAGCTTATTACCTGGATGACGAAATAATCTATACACCAAACCTCCATGACATGCAATTTACCTATAGAACAAACTTGCACATGTACCCCTGAAACTAAAATGAAATTTTAAAAAAAATCAATGTAAGTTTTCTTATTCGAAATCAGGTGCTCTTTCTACCAAATCATGCTGATGAAAGTTTTGACAAACATCTTCACTGAGCCACTCTTAAAATACAAGCCATTCATATTTTTCAGAAAACCTCACAGGCCCAGACGTCAGGGGCTGGGGCATTAGAAATGTGGAAGGGAAGGTGCCCCAGGGGGCCGGACCTTACAACAGCTGGCTTCCACCTGGCCTTCTTGTCTGATGCCTGTTGGCTATGGGGCACTCTTAACTACAGTGCTCATGCTCTGGGTAGCTGGATGTTCCTTGAAGGTAGAACCTGGAGAAATCTAATCATCTGATAATAATCACAGATCCTATCTCCAACATTCTGTTTGTTGTTCTAGCCTTGTACATTATCATAAATTATTCTGAATGAACCATACATTTAAAAGAAATTTTTAGAGTCCTTGTTCTGTGACCAGAAAAATTCTGAGGATTTTGTAAGAGAACTCTTTTCATATAGTCTCTCCCTCCAAAGAGCTATCAGCTTATGTAGAAAGGCAGGGCTATGCACATCCACTAGAGAGAGAGAGAGAAAAAGAAGACATCCTTCAGTTCACATATTCTCAACACTACATTGTTGCTAGGAATAGAGAGAAAAATTTCTGGGCAACTTTGAAAAATATGGTCCTTCCCCAAATTTTTGAAAAATATGGTCATTCCCTTTGGGAGCTCAATGTTTCATGTGATTGTTGTCTATTTCTAATAAAAGTGCTAAAAATTCCTGGATTGTTTCAATTTGGAACAAGCACACGGCCAAGGTGTTCAAAGTCAGGTAATCCTCAAACCAGGAATCCAATTGGCTGTCCACAAACAGCACCCTCATCATTCTCATGAAGGAGGTGCCCCACTGCGGGCTGCTGACTGCCCACCTTCTTTTTGTACTGGCTGCTGCTTCTTTCTTTTTTAAGGCGGAGTCTCATTCTGTCATCCAGGCTGGAGCGGAGTGTCCAGCGGTGCCATCTCGGCTGACTGCAACCTCTGTCTCCTAGGTTCAAGCAATTCTCCTGTCTCAGCCTCCTGTGTAGCTGGGACTACAGGTGCACGCCACCACACCCAGCTAATATTTTTTGCATTTTTAGTAAAGACAGGGTTTCACCATATTGGTCAGATTGGTCTTGAACTCCTGACCTCAGATGATCCAACCCCCTCTGCCTCCCAAAATGCTGGGATTATAGGTGTGAGCCACTGCGCCCGGCCCTGGCTTGTTCTTGAACCTGCTCTGCTGTGGCTATTTGAAACCATGAAATTCTGGTTTTATACTGCTGCTTGGCTACACCTTCTTAAGTCTCTTTTTGTCCCCTGACAAAACATTATATTGTGGATATTCTGGGGTTCCTCCTTCCTTTCTCTTCTTTCTCCGCAACACTCTTCCTGGTGGTCGTCATTCACTTTGATGACTTCGGTTCCTACCAATGAGTCACCCACCCAACCTCTTCTAAGTCTTTGCCTCTTACATCCAACTCTGTAGTTAAGCCTGTTCACTCTGATGTCTCAAAGGCACTTCAAATTCCATGTGTTCCAAACCGAATGCCATCTTCCCTCTCACCAACCCTGTTCCTCTTCCTGTGCTCCTAACTCCGGGAAGGGATGCAGTGTTCCAGCTACGTTCTTTCCTGACCCCTGATAGAAGTGACCTGTGCAAAGCCACCTGACTCCGGACATGCAGAGCAGTGTGACTGGTGCCTTCCCTCTACAGAATGGGGAAGCTGGGCTTGAATCTCCCCTATGCCAAATCCCAGAGAGGCACGAGGCCCCATCGCCATTTTTGTGTTTTCTGTGTTGGGAGTAATGGCTGTTTTGGAAATCTTAAAAACCACTCGCCTATGTGATCTTCAGTCTCCTACACCATTTTGGAAACATGAATGGGGAAAAAACTAATAATAACTACAATAAAGTTAGGAAATGTAACCTCAGCACCAATCTCTTCTACAAATAAAAGCTTTCTCTCTGAGGTCTGGCTTCTCTTACCTCTGTCTTCACATATTCTGCAAATGAAAGGCATTGTTCAGCTAACCATATTTTCTTGCTTTCAAAATGTAGAGGCAGTAGAAATTGATTCAACATCAAGCCTGCTGATTCAGCAAAAGAAAAAAAAAGCCATCAACCACAGCAGACAGCAGTCCCTTTGAAAGTTTCCTTTAATGAGGTAACCAGCCCCAGAGAGGCACAAGATGGACTGGGAGGGGCAGCGCTATGTAAATGAGGACTCTTTCCCCAGGGATGAAAACACCTGATCTGGCAAAATTTCCATCTCGCCTTGTCTGTGGCCCATCTAATTTGCACGTAGCTGAGTGTGAGGACTCATTGCTAGTTTCATAATCGCTGGGCCCTGTAATGTACTGTGGACTGCTCAGAAAACACATTCCATTCCATTCCATTCCATTTCTTTCGAAGTCCCACCGTAATTTGCCTGATTTTTTTTTTGTCTGTGCTTAGAAAATAAGGGACCACGTTGAGTAGTTTTCAGGAAATGATCGGACCAAATAGGGCATTAAATAAAATGCATTATTGAAGGTTAGTCTACTGCTTAACGTATATCCTCTCGCAAATGTGCATTCGCCTGTAAAACTGGAGGAGAAGAAAATGCGAGCCATAAAAAGCTGTCCAGATGCATTCTGCTTTTTGAAGCTGGGAGATGTGCAGAGAAAGTTCAGCTTTTAATATTTCAAAATACAGCACAACCACCCCAGGGTGATTTTATTACGTGATTTTTCATTTGGGTAGCATATGCCTTCGATGGGTAATACCTTTGTTTTTAAAAATGTATATTTTTCTCCAAGACACCTCTCAATTTGAGGCTAGGACCTAATTCTTGCAGATTCAATTAGCATGTATGTTTTTTAATTAGAGTTAACCACAATCCCACAGCCATCAAAAAGGTCTTTACATTTACACATTTTCTTGAATTATGTTTTCCTTTTGATTCAATGAGACAGTGAGGCCTGTGTTGTTTCTAGTAGACATTACAATTTAACAGGACCTCAAATAAGAAAATATTTTTCCTGTTTTTATTTTTAATTTATTTCTCATGTGCTTAAAAATTAACAAATTTTTCTTGATCTGGATTTTTAAAAAAGTGTCCTTTGATTATTTTTTGTTGTTGAGGCTTTTGGTTTCTTCCCTTAAGGCTTAGTATAGGGCTGATTAGTGTTTTCCTTCCCCCAAACAGGAATCCTTTAGCAAACACACGTGGCATCATGGTTCATGGGTGCTCACTCACAGACAGTGTGGGAAAGCCTGGTGCTTGAGTGATTAATTGGGGTTCCAAGATAGGTCTTGGGACATGATAATTCTTTATGGGAAATGGGATTAAAATTGGAAACTTCTAAAATTTTCCTTCTTTATAGTGAAAATTTCATTTTTCATTAGTTGGCCAAATAATTCCATGTGCAGTCATCCCTAAATTAATCTTAAATTAATTTTTAAATCTGCTGTCTTCGAATATAGAATTTGCTATAAGAAAATGCAACACAGTCCATCTTTCATTAGACACGGGGCGAGGGGTCAGCAGACACTCCTGCCACACTGAAAATGAAGGCCCCACATCTGGCGCAGGCTGGCGTCTGGAAGGGAAATGCACAGCCGTGGTCTCGCTCGTCCTGCAGAAAACGTCAGCATCAGAATGGCTGCAGGCTGAAACATGAACCAGGGCATCTGAGTGCCGGAATAGGCTGTTTGTGTATGGAGCTGGTTTATTAGCCAATGTGCAGGCCTGGAGCCCACACGAAGTCTACTCTCCAGCTGATCTGTCACACACTTAACAAGCTGTGTATAATATAGCCCATCTCATGCAGAAGTGGGGACTCATTCCCTCAGGTATCAGAAAGACCTAATACTTTTAGCATGGGGCATGCTCTGGTTTTGAGGGTTTGCCCCATTACAAGCTGCAGGCTCTTTGAAATCAGAGGAGGAAAGCATATTTTACTCTGAGCTCTGCTGGGGGAAGGACTTGCTGCTTTTTGTACATTTCTTCGTCCATGTCTGGACATAGCCTCATGCATTTCTTTTTTCATGCTTCACCTAACAATGAACATTCAATAAAAATTCCAAGGCTACCCAAATCGCAGCAGAAGAGGGTGTGGGAGTGAACTTGAGGTGTGCCGTGGGGTCTGGCCCTCAGCAATTTAAACAGAGCAGCTTTCAAAACTCAGCAGAGCACACATCAGAGTGTGTTTAGTTCATCTGGGCTGGTGAGTTCCAGTGATGAAAGCCTGGTGCTAATGGAGGCGAGGTCACCGGTTCAATCCTCATAGGACCCAGTTCACTTACAAGGGAAAAAAAACTACTCAAGAACCAGAGACACCTCCTGACCCCAGTCACTGACCACAAGAAGGATGGGGTGAAAACGATGGCTGACCCAGGGCAAAACCATCTGATAAACAACTCAGACCGCACACCCCCAACCCCCAGCAGGAGAAGCCAGCACCTTCTAGTTAAGGATTTTATAAAACCACTTATATGAAAATCCCTGCGGACAAGTTCACAGTAGCTGACTCCCCAAGATGAGACGTGCCGCTTTAGGTAACCTTTGGGTCCATTCTGCTTGGGAAATTCCTTTGTCCCCTTTAGTTCACCCCAGAAGCGCTCCAGTGTGTTGCACTGGGAGGAGATTCAGCCTCCCGGGGGGCCAGGGTCAGGGGAGGGAGCTGTGGGACGCAGAACCTGCCTGCTCTGCAGGTCTGAAGGAGGGACTGTTGAACTTCACAGACTTCCGGAAAAACAGGCGGTGAGGGAGGTGGAGGGGAGGCGAGGTGGGGGCCGCTGTGTTTATTCAAGTGCTCCGGCGGCTGCGGGAGTCTTCTGCTTGTGTTTATATTTTCAGAAGGGGGCTGAAGAGCTATCCCCAGACTGGAGCACAACTCTGCTTGCTGGTGTATGTTTCTCAGTCCAGTTTGATTTTTTAAAGGTACCCTCCATGGGACAGAACTCTGCTTACAAACTTTAAAACTGGATGATGCAAAAATTACCCGCACAGCAGAGGAGTGCAACGAACCATAGTCAGTTTAAGTGATGGATTCTTTAATCTATCATTAATATGTACAGATAAGTCAAAGAAAAGTAATAGCAGATACAGAGCCCTCGCCGTGTACGTAACGCTTGACATACTTTCTCATTGAGTCCCCACAGTAGACCTAGTGCTGCCATTTTGCAGGTGAAGAAAACGGAAGTGACATATACGGTAGAGATGGGAGTCGAAACTCCTATTTCCTTTTAATAAATCCACGATTCTTGCCTCAGTAAAATGGACTGTTTTTTGATTGCTGTTTTTTGCTTGTTTGTTTTGCCTCAAAACACAATATAAATATGTAGAGTTAGCTCTCCATTGTTACTTCTTTACAATTGAGATGAGTAAGTACATTATTATAAAAATTAGGAGAAACAATACACTGGTATAAACAATTACAATGTCTCCGTTGTTTTTAAATAAAAAAACTGATTTTGTTTTTATCTATAACAGAAAAGGTAAGTTTGTGGGCTGGCTTCTTAGAAAAGACTCAGAATGGTTTACATAAATGTGCCCTTTGAAATGAGTAAGTGCAATAATCAAAGAAAATAAAAAATTAAATTCCCATATGAAAACTGATCCAGTCAACTAAAATTACTGCAAAGCTAAGGCATCCATCATTACTTTGAGCAAAGGGCTAGTGCCCCCAAACCCACGTATTATTTTATACACCCATAGCTCCATATTCGGGGATTTGGCTCAGCTGGTGGGTGCACGTGGCAATAAAGAGGCCAGCCAACTCCACAGAGAGCTGCCAGGTTAACCCTGGGCTGTGGGCAGAGCTAATAAAAAACAGGCACACCAGCCCAAACCCCAGACACACACAAAACCCAGCCTCAATTATTTTAATGTTTTCTTTCTTCTATTTATTTTTCTCGTTTTTTTCCTTTCTCCTTGTAAGAGTCCTCAGAAATCTTTCTCCAGTTCCATTCCAGAGGAAAAGAAGACATTATAAAAATTAAAAAGGACAGTTGAGGTTTAGAAATAAACTTACCTTTGAGCTAACAGTCTGAGGATGTGAATCTAGCAAGCAATTGTCATCATAATTATTGTTCACAATAATCAGAAGAGAAGGAATGGGAAATGCCTGCCTCTAACATCTCTTTTCTACCTAAGTAATGAATGTATGTTGTCTCCCTCTTTATCATAAACTGACGTATGTTTTAATGTAGATGTATTTTTCTAGTTACATATTTTTAAAAAGAAACAAAAGACAAAAACAAAACAAAGGCAGAAATACTGGCTGTCAAGCAGAAAATATTTAAAAGGCTATAAAAGGCATGGAGTAGAAGAAATAAAAAGGTAACCAAAGTAAGAGTGAAATCTATCAACTTCATGCTTTTCCTTCTAAGTCTGGAGAAGTAGGTAAGGGGCAGTGACGCCAACAGGGCTTGTGATCCCACACACCTAATATCATTCACGCAGAGTTTAGAGGTAGTTTAGTACTGTAAAAAAAAGTATGACTTTGAAATTAAAAACTCCCAAGCTCAAATCCAAGCTCCACTGTTTATGAGTCCTGTGGTCTCAGGCAAGTTACATTTCTCTCACCCCTTTCTGTACAAAAACGGATATTCCTTACTTTTAGGATGATTGTGGCAATTAATAGAAGTTTTAAATTTTAAGATTCTAGATGATATTTTGCATGTAATATGATATGAACTAATACAACGTGCAACGCTCATGAAAGGGATTATCTTTATAATAAGATAGAAGAGAGCTTGCTTCACCCTGGTGTACACCATATGATGATACAGCAAGAAGGTGGCCTCCTGCCAACCAAGAAGAGAGTCCTCACAAGAACTCAACCATGCTGGCACCCTGATCTCAGACTTTCAGTCTCCAGAGCTGTGAGAGCATAAACTTCTTCTGTTTAAGCCACCTAGCATTCTAGTAGCCACCAGTCTCCAGTATCCTTCAGAGCAGCCCAAACGGACTAAGACATAATGGGTACATAATAAACAATAGCTATCATTCTGGCTGTTTTTTGGTATTTGGCAATTTGGTAAATAAATAGCAGAAAGTAAGACTCTCATTAATTGGTGAACTCATTTTGATTTATCAAGAAGAGAAATTGGTTAATGGGTACAGTGCATGTTATTCAGATGATGGATACCCTAAAAGCCCTGACTTCACCACTACTTAGTCCTATACATGTAACACAGTTGAACATGTACTCCATCCATTTGTACAAATAAAAAAAAAATTATAACAAATCCAACAAGCAGGTACAATATTCCATACTTTTAAAATTTTTGTGCAAAGTTTCTGGACCTTGTCACTATCTAGAAAAAATAACTGATTAGATGAACCTTCATGGCAGGTGAGTAGTGGGGAGGGCCTGCACTGAACAGGAGAAAGATGGCACAGAGGGAAGGGCACTGGGCTATGAGAAGATGCAAGACCTGGGTTCTGGTCTCACCACTGCTATCCTGTGCAAGTCACTTAACCGTCTGAATGGCAGCACCTCCTCTATAAGCAAAAGATAGCATAATAGGTCCTTCCCACTCAGGGCTAATGGATGAAGTTGGGGATTCCACAAAGGCTTCAAACCTCTACAGTCTTAGGAATGCATCAATCTACTATTAAGTACTCTCCTGCCAATACCATCTAACATTAAAAACAGGTTCATTTTTCATTAATTCGATAAATATTTGAATACTACCTACCTTTCTATGCACTGAATAGTTCTGCCTCTACATATTCGTATGTTGAAGCCCTTGCCCTCAGGTACTTGGATGTGGTTCCTTTGGGAGATCATTAAGTTTAAATGAGGTCATGAGAGCAGAGCCTCCATGATGGGTGATATGGTTTGTCTCTGTGTCCCCACCTAAATCTCATCTTGAATTGTAATCTCCACATGTCAAGGGAGGGACCTGGTGGGAGGTGATTGGATCATAGGGGCAATTTCCCCCATGCTGTTCTCGTGATAGAGAGGGAGTTCTCATGAGATCTGATGGTTTAAAAGTGGCAGTTTCCTGTGCACTTGCCCTGTCTCCTTCTACTTTTTGAAGAAGGTATTGCTTCTCTTTCACATTCCGCCATGATTGTAAGTTTCCTGAGACCTCTCCAGCCATATGGAACTGTGAGTCAATTAAATGTCTTTTATTTATAAATCACCCAGTCTCAGGCAGTTCTTTACAGCAGTGTAAAAATGAACTAACCGGAAATTGGTACTGAGAGTTTGAGGCACTGCTATAAAGGTATCTGAAAATGTGGAATCAACTTTGGAACTAGGTAACAGGCAGAGGTTGGAACAGTTTTGGGGGCTCAGAAGAAGACAGGAAGATGTGGGAAAGTTTGGAACTTCCTTGAGACCTACTGAATGGTTTTGACCAAAACACTGATAGTGATATGGACAATGAAGCCCAGGCTGAAGTGCTCTCAGATTGAGATGAGGAACTTATTGGGGACTGGCACAAAGGTCACTCTTGTTATGCTTTAGCAAAGACACTGGTGGCATTTTGAACTTGAACTTGATAGAAATGACTTAGGGTGTCTGGTGGAAGAAATTTCTAAGCAGCAAAACATTCAAAAGCTGAGTGATTATGAAAGCATTCAATCATATACATTCACAAAAAGATTATCTGAAGCTGGTTCTTTTATTTAATTGGGAAGCAGAGCATAAAAGTTCGTAAAATTTGTGGCTTGACCATTCAATAGAAAGGAAAAACCCATTTTCTGGGGAGAAATTCAAGCCAGCTTTAGAAATTTGCATAAGTAATGAGGAGCCCAATGTTAATCACCAAGACAATGGGGAAAATGTCTCCAGGGCATTTAAGAGATCTTCATGGCAGCCCCTTCCATCACAGGCCCAGAGGCTTAGGAAAGAAAAATGGTTTAATGGGCTAGGCCCAGGGACCTGCTGGTCTGCGTAGCTTCAGGACATGGAACCCAGCATCTCAGCTGCTTCAGCTCCAGCTGTGGATAAAAGGGGCCAATATACAGCTGAGGTCATTGCTTCAGAGGGTGCAAGCCCCAAGCTTTGGTGGCTTTCATGTGGTGCTGGGACTGTGGGTGCACAGAAAACAAGAGTTGAGCTTTGGGAATCTCCGCCTAGATTTCAGAGGATGCACGGAAACACCTGAATGTCCAGGCAGAAGTCTCCTGCAGGGGTGGAGCACTCATGGAAAAACCTCTACTAGGGCAATGCATAGAGGAAATGTGAGTTGGAACGCCCACAGAGTCCCCACTGGGGCACTGCTTAGTGGAGCCACGAGAAGAGGGCCACTGTCCTCCAGGGTCCAGAATGGTAGATGGACTGACCGCTTGCACCATGCACCTAGAAAAGTCACAAACACTCAACACTAGCTCATGAAAGTAGCCAGGAGAGCGGTACCCTGAAAAACCACAGGAGCAGAGCTGCCCAACCAGGAGAGCCCACCCCTTGCATCAGCATCCCTGGATGTGAGACATGAAGTCAAAGTACAGTGTTTGGGAGCTTTAAGATTTAATGAGTGCCCTGCTGGGTTTTGGACTTGCATGGGGCCTGTGGCCCTGTTATTTTGGCCAATTTCTCCTATTTGGAATTGGAATATTTACCAAATGCCTGTACTCCTATTGTATCTTGGGAGTAAGTAGCTTATTTTTGATTTTACAGGCTTATACGTGGAAGAGAGTTGCTTGTCTGAGATGAGACATTGGACTGTGGACTTTTGAGTTAATGTTGGAATGAGTTAAGACTTTGGGGGAATGTTGAGAAGTCATGTTTGATTTTGCAATGTGAGAAGGACATGAAATTTTGGAGCGGCCAGTGATGGAATAATATGGTTTGGCCCTGGGCCCCCACTGAAATCTCATCTTGAATTGTAATCCCCATGTGTTGAGGGAGGGATCTGGTGGGAGGTGATTGGATGGTCAGGGCAGTTTTCCCATGCTGTTCTCGTAATAGTGAGGGAGATCTCATGAGATCTGATGGCTTAAAAGTGGCAGTCTATCCTGTGCTTGCTCTCTCTCCTGTCACCTAGTGAAGAAGGTAGTGCTTCTCTTTTACCTTCTGCCATGATTATAAGCTTCTTGAGACCTCCAGCCATGTAGAACTATGAATCAATTAAACCTCTTTTATTTATAAATTACCCAGTCTAAGATAGTTCTTTCTAGCAGTGTGAACTGATAGAAATACAATGGGGTTAGTGTCCTTATAAGAAGAGCAATAGACCCCAGAATTTTCTCTCTCTCTTCCCTCACAGTATGAGGACACATATTGCAGGCAGCCAGGAACTGGTCGTCACCAGAATCAAATCTGTGTGCACCTTGATCTTGGACATCCCAGTTTCCAGAACTGTGAGAAAGAAATGTCTGTTATGTAATCTGCCCAGCCTCTGATATTCTGTTATAGCAGCCAGAGCTTACAAAGACAACTATGCTCTTGGCACTGACCAAGACTCCATTGTGGGTCTAATGTGACACAGTTGTCTTTAGCTTGAAGAGTTTATAATATGACAAGAAAACATGTACATGCTAAGTATAATATTTCATACAATGATAAGTTTTACAAAAGTGCTAAATTTAAAATATCAATCTCAAAACTCTGAGGTAGGAGAGGTATTTTCCCAATGAAGACAATCCCAAAAGTCTTTAAGTAAAAGAGGATATTTGAGCAGGACCTTGAGGGATGTATTGCTTTCTGATAGACAGAGAGAGATGGAATGGAGGGCTGGAGACCTAGAGAGTGATAAGGAAAAAATAAGTCATGGCTAAAAATAGTATCTTAGGAATGACTAATAAAGTTGTGAAATTTTTTAAAAATGAGTTTGTAAAAAACTAAAATTAGCTTTAATTTTGACCACACAACTTTGCAGTTCTTTAATTTGCAATAAAGGGAATTTGATTTTTTTTAAATTACCCTACATTATATGCCAAGAAAAACATCATTTTTAAAGAAATAAATGTAACCAGTTCTTAGGCACCAAGGAGAACTACATTTATTGATGCTTTAATAAAATATAAGAAAGTGCACCACAAAAGCTAGATTGATATTGCTCATCAACCTGCTCATAGAAATGACTCAAGAGCCTGTGACTAAACTCTGGAGGAGTCACCTCCACTTTGTGCCATTTACCACAAGTCTGAATATGCAAGAGACAAATGTATATCCTGGAATTCACCTTCTGATTCATCTAGATGATTTATTCAAAGCTGACCAGTAACTAGTAACTAGTTTTATACAATGATGAGTATTATAGGACAATAAAGAAACGTTGACTTTCAATCGTGATGTCATTAAGTCTCCTGGGAATAAGTTTCCTTGAAAACAATGAGGTCTTGAGACCTCAGAGAACCAAAGCACCTCATTGGAGGTCTCAAGAAGCTCTCTCTCACTCCCTCTCTCTCTCTCTATATATATATATATGTGTGTGTGTGTTTGTGCATGCATATATATACATATATGTGTTTGTGTATATATATACATATATATGTATGTATATACGTATATGTGTATGTGTATATATAGAGAGAGAATGTGTGTATCTATATACACATATATATGCATGTATATATGTATATATGTTTGTGTGTGTGCATATATATATAGAGAGAGAGAGCGAGAGAAGGTAAATAAATTTGCATTTGCAAAGTGTATTTCTGGAAACATTGAGGGACAGTGTGGGGATAAAATATTCCCCAGGTCAAGAATGTTTGAGGTGCTGCCTACTCCATGGCCACCCTGAGGATTCCTGACACAGTAGCAGGCTAAAGGCTCCAGAGAACCCACAGTGAAGAAACCCGCTTCTTTTCTTACCAAGTCTATTTGACCATGGCACCTTTATTTGTATCAATACCATGAAGATCACAGAAAAAGGAGTAAAAAATATTAGAGCAGATAGTCTTGAAGATCACTAGATTCCAATTTAAAATAAACTACCCAGGCCAATTTTCATCAATAAATTCAATAAAGTGTTTCCTGATCATTTGAGGAAATTCTGTGAAACACTGATTTGTAGGTTCTGTTACTGACTCAGAGTTTCTTAGAAGGGGGCTCAAGATCTGCGTATTCTACAAGCTTCCCAAGGGATTTTGATGGATTCAAAACCACCCTCTACAAACCCCTTCTAACCACAACAAAGCGGTAAGTTATAAGCTCCACAATGGACTTTATCAATTATTGATTGCAATATTTTCTGCTTCATGGAAATGAAGGCCTGTGAATTGGAGTTTACTAAAGAGATATAGACAGTATATCCATGGGAGAAGCCCAGCTGAAACTGACCCACATGGGTGATCCTCATCTGTTGATCTTGCTATTTCACTGCCCCCTCCAAAATGCACAAAGTAAGCTAATCATTTTCCCTGCCTTAGCATTGTCAAGGAGTGTGGGCACAGCACCGGTGACAAAGAGGAAGGGGAATCGTATCTCCTTTCCAACAACTCCCTTTAGGAAGGTGTGTTTAAACTAGAGCATCTTCCTCCAACATGCAAAATTTTTTTAATCTCTGAAAGGGGCAAAGAGAGCCAAAGCACTTGATGAATCAAAACTCTTCCTCTTTCAGGATGGGCTGAGTGTTCATATTGCTTCACCTTTCATCAAAGCACCATCTGGGAGCCAGAACTTGGCATTTGACAAAAGTCAGAGATGACTAAGAATAAGAACAATCTCATCAGGAGAAGAGCTGTTGATCTTCTGTTCCTCTTTTAGAAGTTGGTACCAGTTCAAACTAAAGGAGGGTGTGCATGAACTATGGCAGATCCAGAATATTCTGTTTCATTTTCAGTTGACCTGATGCATACATATGGCCCTGTTCCCAGTGGGCAGGCAAGCCTGGATCTTTCTCCATGTGGTGCCAGTCGATGGTTCAATCCAAAAGTATTAATGTCAGCCAAGTGATATCAAAGTTCCTGCCTTATCTAGATGAGACTTCCACCACAGATCTTACAGATGATCTTATACAACATATATGTCCATTTCAAATTGAGAAAACTGAGGCTGGGAGGGTGACTAACTGGTCTGAGGGCCTCTAACAAGTCTGTGGTCAATTAGCAAGAGAGCTCTCTGTCAGCTCACCTCTGTACAGTGTGTCAAGGCCACACTCAGACCCACACTGACGTATAAAAACTAAAGCGATTCCCAGAGTTCTCCAACTAAATTTTCTGTTTTAGATGAAGAACAATAATACAGACAAAAGGAAAATTACATCCTTTGTGTGACTGGAGTATTATGTAATTGTAATAGGCCTCTTAAGGAAGAGGACAACATAAAAGTGGTAATTTTTTAAATAAATCACAGTGGGCATGATTCTTCATTGATTGATACATTTTCGACCAGACAATCATCAAAAACAATGCTGATCTTAACTTCTTTGTAATTCACAAAATTCTGGGCCATGCCATGGAATAGTCGGAAATGACCTAAACCATCTAAAAAATCCCATCCCCCAGCAATCAATCTAGAGGCTCCCAAGTAAAAATGGATTGTAAATTGAAAATATTCCCCAAAAGTGGCATGCATTTCTTGACAGAAAAGCAAGCTGTAGACTCACAAATGACATTTACAGAAGTGCTTATGTGGGGCTGGGGCAAGGTACATCTGATTTTCGTTAGGATTGCTAAAGAGCATTTTCTAAATATTTGAGTGTAAATCACTGCAGTTATTATCCATATTTAACATTCAAATGGCCAGAACAAATGGCAGTCTGGAAGATTTCATTTTCTGCAGGAGAATATCAATATAGTCATGCACTGTGGAAGCTGGATAGTCCTGGTACAATTCACAGTGGCTGCATTTGCTGTATAATTGAAAGGATCAAATTACAACCCCAAATCCCGCTCCTAGCACAAGAAGAATTTGTGTTCAGGTTGGCCCTCAGACCACAGTGAGAGGGAGCTGGTCATAAACATTCCAACCGGCTTTCACGTTGCTTGACTTTACCCAGACAACACTTCCTATCTCTTGATTTTTCACCTTCTTAAAAATAGGCCTTTTGAAAGCCCATTCTTAATTAGTTTACCTTAAAATATGTCCTCTACAGCTATTCAGACAAAAGGAATGTGATACTTGGCTTGTTTAAACAGTATTCAACTCATGTGAAACAAATTATTCACATAAAGCAGGGGATTACAGGCAAAACCTTTACAGTCGGGGAAAAAAGCACAAGTTGACCTTGATTTTTTTCTCTCCATAAATTTAATACAGCTCAAGGAACCACTGATGCATGTGTGTACCGAGCATGTGCTCTGGGCTGAGGCCCTGCCCTTTGAAGGCCTCACAGACAGATTTGAAGAAAACCCAGGGTCTCTAATCCTTTGGTAAAATCCACAATTGCTCATTTTCCTCATACAAAGACATTTCTTGGATTTCTTTGACACTCTCTGATGAATAGATCATATTTTCTGATGAATAAATCTGTTATTTTTTCTGTTTATTTTATCTTACCTAATTGTTTGCATCAATATAAACAACTTTATAATGTAAATAAATTTTATTGTTTATTTGTATTACAGGAATTGAGAAGAGAAAGGATCATTAAACATCACCTACTCCAAACGCATTCGTTTCCAGAACTCCACAAGCAAGGGCAGAGCCCAGGACTCCTGTTTCCTGATTTTGTGCCTGAGAATCTTGGCTCTTGAAGCAGGAGAACCTTCAGTGTATGTTAGAAACGTCTGGGAGGGCTTGGCCAAAATGCAAGCTCTGGATGCCACCAGAGAGGTTCTGCTTCTGCCGGCTGAGGTCTGTCCAGGAAACAGCATTTTAATAAGCTCAGATTCTAATTTGGATGATCTTTGAAACAAACCAAAGCCCAATACACACACTGCTTCCCAATCGCTTGCAGTTATTTTTCACAAACGTTTTCTTATATTTATTATGAATCTAGAAAAAAAACAATAAATATTTTCCAAGCACTTCTTTTTAGAAATTATTTTTATTGTGGTTACATATATGAAAAAATAATAAAAATTGCCATTTTAACCACTTTTAAGTGTACAAATTAGTGGCATTAATTCTATTCACAATGTTGTACCATCATATTATAGTAGGTAGTTACAGTTGTAACTGTTACCACTGTCTATTTATTTCGTTCTTTCTTTTTTTTTTTTTTTTTTTTTTTTTGAGGCAGAGTCTCGCTCTGTCACCCAGGCTGGAATACAGTAGTGCGATCTCGGCTCACTGGAACCTCCGCCTCTCGGGTTCAAGCAATTCTCTGTCTCAGCCTCCCGAGTAGCTGGGATTACAGATGCCCACCACCACACCTGGCTAAGTGTTGTATTTTTAGTAGAGACAGAGTTTTACCATCTTGGCCATGCTGGTCTTTAACGCCTGACCTCATGATCCATCAGCCTCGGCCTCCCAAAGTGCTGAGATTACAGGTGTGAGCCACTGTACCCTGCCACTATTATCTATTTCTAATACTTTTTTATTACCTACAAATAGGAACTTTTTACCCATCAAGAAATAATTTCTCATTCTCCCTTCACGTAGCCCCTGATGACCTCTGATCTACTTCCTACCTCTACAACTGCACCCAATGTAGATATTTCATACCAGTAGAATCACACAGATTTGTCCTTTTGTCTCTGAATTATTTCATTCAGCATAATGCTTCCGAAATTCATTCATGTTGTAGCAAGTAGTGGAACTTCATTTCTTTCTATGGCTGAATAATGTTCCATTGTATGGATGTATCACAATTTATGTATTCATTCATCGGTTAATGGACACATATTTCCACCCTTTGGCTATCGGAAATAGTGCTGCTATGAACATTTGTCCGTAAGTAACTGCTTGAATCCCTGTTTTCAATTCCTTTGTGTATATACATAGGAATGGAGTTGCTAGGTTATATGATAGTTCCGTGAATAACATTTTGAGGAACCACCAACCACCAACCTATTTCCCCCAAGCATTTCTTTTGCAGACCTAACAGAGCCTGTACCAGGGTTTGACAACAGATAACCTCTGATGCATATATGGTATGACAACAGCACAACAGTGCAGTATATATTCATTTTATTTAACATCCGAACTCATTCTCTGAAGATTTGAACTGGCTTCTAAAATAATGTTAAATAAAGTAGATAAACATTAATAACTACAAAGCATATGCTATGCTGATAAAAGTTATTGTGAAAGATAAAATTCATTTTTGCTGGCCGCAGGAGATGGCACAATGAGATTCTGGGTCCTCTGACAACCAATGCAAAAAGGGAAGTAGAAATAGTCTCCATCAGTTTTTCTCTAAAAAGCTATTTAACTCTTTCATGTGACTGATAGTGAAAAATGACATGAGATCCCCTTAGAACAACTTTGCTTAAAGTGCAAGTAGAGATTTTCTCCTGAGTCCAAATTCAAAGTGCCACAGAAGGGCCTGGATGGCACCCAGAGGGCCTCACAGCTGGAAATTAGTGAACTGTAAAAGTCTCATGCTCCATCGCGGAAATTCCCCTAGCATGATGCTTTTCTCCAAGAAAGAAGCTTTTCTTGGCATTTAAGAATGGTACTAACCTCTTGAGCCAAGCTCTGAAGCTCAGTGGAAGTGGTAGAGGTGGTGAGATGGTAGAGAAAGTGGAGAGGGTGAAGGTGGAGGAGGTGATGAATGGTCAAGAGGTTGGAAAGGGTAGAGGCGATGGAGGTGGTGGAAATGGTGTAAGTGGTGAAGATGTCAGATAGTCTGGAGAGGGTGAGGGAGCAGGGAGCACAAGGGTGGCACTCCCTGACTCCTGCAAAGGACAGGCTACTCGATCAGAGCCCCACAGCTATCTGGTCACTGGAGTGCAGGGCTAATTCTCAAGTCCTTTTATTTCAACTAACTGCATGTCACTGAAGTCCAAATCAGAGTCCTGCTGTAGGATTTCAAGATAATGTGGATGAGTGCCACCATGTTTGTTGGCTTGGCCTGATTTGGACCAACAAATAATACGGATTGCTCAGATGTACCTACCACAGGGATGTCACGTAAATTTCCATTTGGGTGTCATAGGGACTAGGGGGAGGGAACAACAAAATCACTGGCTTATCTAAATGCAAAACCCTTAGTATGTTGGAAAAATACAATTCTGTTCTAACCCACTCTCACATATTTGCTAGAATAAGTATGGAGGCTAAGGAAAGACTGAATGTTTAAATAGAGTTTTGAAATGAATGTTGTTTGCAGATGTTGCAGTGATCATGATTTGAAATTGTTTTAAAGTGTTGCCAAAATTAGATGATATAGATTATATACACACATCCATATATATGTATGTGTGTATATAATCTATATCATCAAATTATATATCTGTCTTCTTTTGAAAAATTGGAAGATGTGGTAATGCTGCATTCCCTGTAATAGCATTGGGAGGGGTGACAGATCTCACCCTGCACTCCTGCACACTCTCCATCTTCACTCTCTTCCCCAGCTTCTGATCTCCCCCACCTTCACTCTCTCTGCTCTTTCCACCACCTCCGCCAGCTTCTCCACCTCTTGCAACTTCATCCTCTCCACTCTTTTCACCATCTTCACCACCTATACCATCTCAACCATATCTACCACCTCTACCCACCTCCTCCACCTTCATGCTCTTCACCCTTTACAAGCTCTCCACCATTGATACCATCTCTACCATATCTTCTATCTATACCAGCTCCACCATCTTCACCCTCTCCACCCTCTTCACCATCTTCACCACTTCCATCATCTCTACTTTCTCTACCATTACCACCATCTCTACCACCTTCACTGCCTCCACCCTCCCCAACCTCTCCATCATTTAACACCTCTACCATCTCCACCACCTCCACTTTCTCTACCATCTCGTCATCTCTACCGCCTCCACACCTCCACACTCTCCACCCTCTCCAACCTTTCCACCATCTCCACTGTCTCCACCACCTCCACTCTCTCCACCCTGTTCACCATCTTTACCACCTGCACCCTTTCCACCTCTTTACCATCTTACCACGTCCACCATCTCCACCAGCTCCACCTTCTTTACCCTCTTCAACATCTCCACCTTCTCTATCAACTCCACTCATTGGCTCTCTGCATTTCCCAATGGAAAGGGATCATGTGGTCTCTGGCCACTATTGTTCTAGGGAGGGCCACTGTTGTTCTTTTTCAGAGGGAAGTCTAAAGGAGAAACATTTTGTTCCAAGGGAAGAGCATTTTACATTTTTGTTTGTTCAATCAGTATTCCAGAACAAGTGAAGACTCAGGACATTGGACTCTGGGCTCCTCCTGGAGGGGATCTGGTGAAGCTCTGCGTCTGAGGACCTCAGGGAAGAAACCACCATCAAGGCACGTAGCAGCCAAGCCCCAGTCTAGTCTAGAGTCCAGCCCAAGGAGGTGGGGAAGATGAGTTGAAATCAGTCAAGGGACAATGAGGAAGACTCCGAAACAACCACTTACAAATATGATGATATTTGCGGAAGAGCTTGGGAAAACCAGTGTAGAAAATTTCCTTATGCCAGAAAATGCATCTACGGCACCTTTTCAAGCAGAAACAAGAGGGGATTGTTAAGGCAACACAGCCTAGAATTCGCAGGTAATTAAATTACAACCAAAGAAGTTGTGTGCATACACGCACACACACAGATCAGGAAGATGAAAATATGTGGGGATGAGACCATTAGACTATAAGCTCAGTGAGGGCAGGGACTGGGTCTCACATTTTCAAACCTCAGCCCAGGTCATGGTGAGAGAACTCTTTGCAGACTTGAGCTGAATCACAACTATGGAAACTACAATTAAATAAGAATATGAATGTCCCGTAAAGTCAGAGGGAAAGTTCAATAAAAGGAGGAGAGAGAATGAGGCTTCATGGGGCACATAGTAGCAAAGGCACAACTTAGAAAGCTGTTCTAAGTTTCTTATGATGACATTGTTAATCGCGGAGGTGGAATTTGAGTCCAGCTCAGTGTGGCTACAAATTCATGTTAGATATACTGTGCTAAATAGTTCCTTTAAACCAAAGGATATTTTAAAATACAAGAATTACTGCACAATGAAACGTTGCCATTTTTTCAGATAGTTACTGAACCCAAAATGTGAATTTCTGCCAGGAATTTATAGTGACTAGAAAGAACTTAAGAGTAAAATTAATAGACTGTCGAATAAAAGCATTACAGCATGAGCTATATGAGGTCAGGGACATTTACTCAGCAGATGAATGCACATCCCTTCATAAACAATGAGGACACGTGAGCACACCAGCCTCATCCTATGTTGGTAAATGTCTACAGAAACATGATCATTGAGACATGCACAGGTGTTAGCTACTAAAATATTCTCTCAGATATCTTATGGAAAGGCACTGTCCTGAAAATTCTCTAAATGAGATTAATTATGGACAATTTTGTTTAATGCGAATTATTTTCATACACGATCAGATATTTTAAGTCCCAACTTTCAAGTAATATATTTGTCCTTTTTCTAAAGCATCACAAATACTCTTCTTGAACCTCTCAGAGACAGGTTCTTATAGAAGTGAGTCTAGATAGAATTCTTAAAAAACATCGTCAAATCAAAATTAACTACCGAATCATCTCTGTCCTGATCTTTTATGTTGGCCAAATGTTAGTTGGGAGGATGAGGATGAGGTAGGAAGGAAGGTCTTTTTGTTGTTGTTGTTTCAGAGTCAGTCTGGAGTGCAGTGGCGAGATCACGGCTCACTGCAAGCTCCACCTCCCGGGCTCACACCATTCTCCTGCCTCAGCCTCCCGAATAGCTGGGACTATAGGTGCCTGCCACCACGCCCAGCTAATTTTTTGTATTTTTAGTAGAGATGGGGTTTCACCCTGTTAGCCAGGATGGTCTCGATCTCCTGAACTTGTGATTTGCCTGCCTCTGCCTCCCAAAGTGCTGGGATTACAGGCGTGAGCCACCGCACCCAGCCCGGAAGGAAGATTTTAGCTGAGCCTGTGAACCATGCTTTGGTCACACTCTGTCCTCACAAGTCTGTTATGTGTTGGTAATTCACAAAACTGAAGTCCCCCTGGGGAACTGAAACCACTCTTATAAGGCACTTATGCCTTCTGAGAAGAATAATGCATTCCTGTGCTAGCCTTCTGATAGATAGTAAGGAGTTTCTCAGATTCACTTCTCAAAGGAAGGGAGTTTAAATACTGAACTACCTTCCAGGGAGCTGCCCCCACAGCCTGGGCTGGGAAGATCTCAGCGAGCTCTGGGGAGACCTGGGGGACAGAGGCTAGAAAGCAGGGGACATGGAGCCACACGAAAGGACGTCCGGCCGGACAGGCAGCTGTGACAGGCTCTTTCTGCCAGGCTCGCAGCTTCACACAGCACCCATGTTGCCTTTTGGCTCCAGAAAAATGTGAAACACAGAGAGGTCAGTTATTTTTTGGGTGTCTTTGTTTAAGACAGATTTGGGAAAAGGGCCAGAGAAAGTTGGAGCTTGGGGATGATGCCCTCTGAGCAGTTCCACTTTGGGGAGATAAGGAGAGGAGCTCCTGAGACTGTACTGAGTGAGTTGTCCAAGGTTATGCGTCAAGGTCAATGGCAGTCAGAGCCAGGGGCTCTTGGTCACTGGGGAAGGGCTGCCAACCCCTGGTGCCCTGTTTCTCAGGCGCCTCCCACAAGTCTCTGTAGCACTGGGATTGCCCTGTGAGAGATCCTCACTTTTGGAAAGGTTTGATTTCCTTAACTTTCCCATCCGTTCAAACAACGCCCCTTTCCATGTGGTAGATTGCTAACATGTAACTGATAGCACTAACCTCAGCCCCTGGGTGCACGAGGGGTGCATTCACTCAGAGCAAGACCCTGTGCTCTGCTGTCCCTTGCTCTCATTTTCATTCTGCACTGGTGGAAAGGCAGGGAATAGGCTCCTTTCATTTTGGAAATTCACTGGGGAAGGCGGCAGAAGCCAGGACAAGCAGAGGAAGGAGCGTGAGGGAGGAGCTCAGCCCTCTCAGCATGGTTGCCCCTATGGGAGAAGGGAAAATGCAGGAATGGGAACTGGGATGCGCAGCACATCTCTCAAAGGGACAAGCGGCAGCACATGCAAAGTGGCCACGCTGCTTATGACTTTGCTGTTGTTATTTCTGTTGGCTGAGGATGCTCATTTTCAATTGCATACTCAAGCATTGCATGGCCTCCTCGTTTGGAATTGTTGAAAATATCTCTTATGCCCACCTGGCACATACTTCAGAAGCAGCGCCCTTAAAGAACAAAGTAAAAGAAAAGAAAACTGAACCATTAATTGCTATGTGGAGAAATGCAAATACAATTCATTTTTCTTCTTATCTTGGACCAACAGCGGTTTTTATACCCTTTTGGGGTCCACCTCTGTGTGAGTTTGAGTGTGTGTGTGCGTGTGTGTGTGTATACATATAAATATTTTTAAGCAGGGAAACCAAAAAATCATTTTTGTGTTTGTTTGTTTGTTTCTGAGATGGAGTTTCGCTCTTGTTGCCCAGGCTGGAGTGCAATGGTACAATCTCGGCTCACTGCAACCTCTGCCTCCTGGGTTCAAGTGATTCTCCTGCCTCAGCCTCCCTAGTACCTGGGATTACAGGCATGCCCCACCATGCCTGGCTAATTTTGTATTTTTAGTAGAGATGGGGTTTCACCATGTTGGTTAGGCTGGTCTTGAACTCCCAACCTCAGGTGATCTGCCCACCTCGGCCTCCCAAAGTGCTGGGATTACAGGCGTGACCCACCAAACCTGGTCAAAAGTAAATATTTTTAAATGTTGAAAACATGTTTAGAATTTGCCTATCTATTCACGGCTATGCACACATGCTGCTACATCTTGCTACATTTCTCTCAGGCACATAGGTTGGGTAGAGCATTCTGTCTAATGATGGAAGTTGAATCCCTGTCAGGGGTCACCAGTTAAGATGAATTTAGTTCAGTCATATGAGATTTTTAAGATCTCCAAATTTCAACCATGGGTTAATAAAATTGGGCTCTAAAACAAAACAAAAAAACCTTTACCATGAGGTTTTAAGTTTGGAACTTGAAAATGCATAATGTTTGCAATGAAAAAAAAAGATACTTGAACTCTCAAACTTAAAAAAATAAGTTATGTGTATATGTGTGTGTAAGGAGTCCATATTCACATTAAATGTATCTTTCCTGTCTACAAGCATGTGTTTGAGTTAATTAAAAGAGAATGTATTAAATTTAAAGGCTGTTTGATTTCAACAGTGAAGAATGTGCACAATTACTAGAAAAGTAGGAGTTTAAAGAATAAAACAACATCTATAAAAATCTAATTGGGTAAAATACCTTGATATATTTTACTCCAAAAACTCACTTTTAGGTGGTAAATAAACTAAATAGGCCCCTGTATTAGTCCATTTTCACAATGTTGATAAAGACATACCCAAGACTAGGCAATTTACAAAAGAAAGAGGTTTAATTGGACTTACAGCTCCATGTGGCTGGGGAGGCCTCATAATCATGGCAGAAGGCAAGGAAGAGCAAGTCAGATCTTACATGGATGGCAGCAGGCAAAGAGAGAGAGAGCCCGTGCAGGAAAACTCCTCCTTAAAATACCATCAGATCTCATGAGACTTAGTCACTATCATGAAAACAGCATAGGAAAGACCTGCCCCCATGATTCAGTTACCTCCCACCAGATCCCTCCCACAACATGTGGGAATTCAAGATTAATTTTAGGTGGAGACACAGCCAAGCCATATCATTCTGCCCTAGTCCCTACCAAACCTCATATCCTCACATTTCAAAACTAATCATGCCTTCCCAACAGTCCCCTAAAGTCTTAACTCATTTCAGCATTAACTCAAAAGTCCACAGTCCAAAGTTTCATCTTAGACAAGGCAAGTCCCTTCCATCTATGAGCCCATAAAATCAAAAGCAAGTGACTTACTTCCTAGATACAATGACAGTACAGGCATTGGATAAATATAGTCATTCCAAACGGTAGAAATTGGCCAAAACAAAGGGGTTATAGGACCCATGCAGGTCTGAAATCCAGTGGGGAAGTCTAATCTTAAAGTTCCAAAATGATCTCCTTTGACTCCATGTCTCACATCCAGGTCATGCAGATGCAAGAGGTGGGTTCCTATGGTCTTGGGCAACTCTACCCCTGTGGCTTTGCAGGGTACAGCCTCCCTCCTGGCTGCTTTCATGGGCTGGCTTTTCCAGCACATGAGTGTCTGAGGCTTTTCCAGGCACACTATGCAAGCTGTCAGTGGATCTACTCCTCTGGGGTCTGGAAGACAGTGGCCCTTTCACAGCCCCACCAAGTGGAGTGCCAGTAGGTACTCTATGTGGGAGCTTTGATCCCACATTTCCCTCCACACTGCCCTAGCAGAGGTTCTCCATGAGAGCTGCCCCCCTGCAGCAAACTTCTGCCTGGACAGCCAGGTGTTTCCATACATCCTCTGAAATCTAGGCAGAGGTTCCCAAACCCCAGTTCTTAACTTCTGTGCACTGGCAGGCTCAACATCATGTGGAAGCTTGAGGCCTGCACCCTCTGAAGCCATAGCCTAAGATCTCCATTGGCCCCTTTCAGCTACAGCTGGAGTGGCTAGGATGCAGGGCACCAAGTCCTTAGGTTGCATACAGCACAAGGACTCTGGGCCCGGCCCATGAAACCACTTTTTCCTCCTAGGCCTCTGGACCTGTGATGGGAGGAGCTGCTGTGAAGACCTCTGAAATGCCCTGGAGACATTTACCACATTGTCTTGAGTATCAACATTTAGCTCCTTGTTACTTACACAGATTTCTACAACTGGCTTGGATTTCTCCTCAGAAAATGGGATTTTCTTTTCTAACTTACTGTCAGCCTGCAAATTTCTGTGCTCTGCCTCCCTTATAAAACTGAATGCCTTTTACAGCACCTAAGTCACCTCTTGAATGTGTTGCTGCTTAGAAATTTCTTCCACCGGATACCCTAAATCATCTCTCTGAAGTTCAAAGGTCCACAAATCTCTAGGGCAAGGATGAAATGCCACCAGTCTCTCTGTTAAAACATAGAAAGAGTCACGTTTTGCTCCAGTTCCCAACAAGTTCCTTATCTCCATCTGAGACCACCTTAGACTGGATTTCATTTTCCATATCATTATCAGCATTTTGGTTAAAGCCATTGGACAAGTCTCTAGAGAGTTCTCAACTTTCCTACATTTTCCTGTCTTCTTTTGAGCCCTCTAAACTGTTCCAACCTCTGCCTGTTACCCAGTTCCAAAGTTGCTTCCACATTTTCAGGTATTTTTTCAGCAGCACCCTATTCTACTGATACCAGTTTACTGTATTATTCTGTTTTGATGCTGCTTATAAAGACATACCCAAGACTGGGCAATTGACAAAAAAAAAAAGAGATTTAATTTACTTACAGTTCCAACTGGCTGGGGAAGCCTCACAATCCTGGTGAGGGGCAAGGAAGAACAAGTCACGTATTACATGGATGGCAGCAAGCAAAGAGAGATTGTGCAAGGGAACTCCTCCTTAAAATAACCATCAGATCTTGTGAGACTTACTCACTATCATAAAAACAGCATGAGAGATACCTGACCCCAAGATTCAATTACCTCCCACAGTGTCCCTCCCACAATATGTGGGAATTCAAGATGAGATTTGGGTGGGGACACAGCCAAATCATATCACCTCTTTATGAAAGTTTGACACTGAAGCAGCAAATGACTTTGTCGTTTAATTTTATTTAACTGTACAAAAGACTGAATTCATGAAATCCAACAACTTGACTTTCAGATTTCATTCAAACGTGATGATAAAGAGATTAAAAATTCATTTAGAGGACAAGAGAAATCTACTTTTCTTATACATTAAATAAATGAGGGTTGTAAGTGCCTATGAAATTAGGTTATAAGTACCTGTTGATTTTCTGCAAGCACACTACCACACCTTTATTTCATTAGAGACTGGTCACTTAAAATAAATGCATGCCTGCAAAATGTAGCAGAATGTTTACATGTCTACTTTCCCTATTATAAAATTCACCCTTTCCAGTCAGTGATAACAAAAAAACCCCAAGAAAATTATGTAAGTAAACAGATTTTAGCTTAACTCTAAGCTGTCTCAAATTTCAAAATAAATTACCTTAATTACTCAGAAGTAGGATTAAATCTGCACAAAACAGAACAACACAAACACACTGATAAGACCCGCTCTCAAATAAAAAACTTTGATTGTACATTTAATTGAAATTTGAAAGGTGAAATCAAAATGCCTCATATATGAATTGCTCTCAAATAACAACCCAATTTATCTCTGGAATTTCCTAACGATGATGTAACTTCAGTGTCATTCTTGGCTATGACTTATCATTGGCAAAAATTCTATAAATCTATACTTGTAGCTTTATTTTTGAAAGTCAGTTTTGTATATATGTGATAACATTAATATTCAGAAATTGAAATTCCTTGGTGAATGTACTAAACTCTACAGAGGAGTTCCAGCCACCGTATCATGTATGTTATTACTGGATTGATTGTTTTAACACATATGATTATAGACACCCTATTTATTGAGCACGACTTTTTCTCTTTATGATGGTTACGTCCTGAAAAAAAGAATTCCCTACAATAATTAAATCTCAACTGTCATTCTTACTTCCATCTCCTTTCCACAAATTTGGCATTAGGAAAGTGATGGCACCTCTGACATCTTCAAAAAAATGACAAGGGCTGAAACCTCTCTCACTGCTCCAAGGGTCATGGGTGAGCAGCTTCCTCTCATGTATGGACAGTCACAAGGAGGAAGGCATTTCCAGGAGCAGACTCACAAACACATCTACTCAACTCCAGGGCTTCCAGCACAGCACTCAGCCCTGAATGCCAGGACTCACGTTGCTTCTCTAGTTTGATGGTAGCCTTGTTGGTATTTTTGCCAAGCAGATGATGGCGCTTCTGCATGTGTTTTGTTTAATGAGAGCTGCTGCTGGCTGCGGGGGTGTTGTTGTTGGATGGCTCCTCACCAGTGCTCCACAGAGTGGGGAGTGGCTGAAGCAGCCAAGGAGGACAGAGCCAGCGGACATGCTCTATGAATCATGACCCACATCCGGCCAGCAGAATCAATAAATAAATCAAGGGCAGAAGGTGGGAGAAAAGCTGGTGAGCATGCCACATGGGGAAAGGGAGGGGCTGTGGCATCCCCAACCCACCAGAAGCCTCAGAGTACTGGGGCAAAGGCCCAGCTCAACTTCACCTTGCAGTCACCACTGCCCTCGAAGGGACCATCAGAAGTCAGCTATCTCTATTTATTATATGTATATGTATGTGTGGACATACACGCATATACATACATATGTAGACATATATACATGAAACCAATAGAGAATACTTGTCTTTTTTTTTTTTTCTTTGAGACGGAGTCTTGCTGTACCCCAGGCTGGAGTGCAGTGGTGCAATCTTGGCTCACTGCAACCTCTGCCTCCCAGGTTCAAGTGATTCTCCTGTCTCAGCCTCCTGACTAGATGCGACTACAGGTGTGCACCACCACACCTGGCTAATTTCTTTTGTATTTTTAGTAGAGACGGGGTTTTACCCTGTTGGCCAGGCTGACCTTGAACTCCTGACCTCAAATGATCCGCCTGTCTCGGCCTCCCAGAGTGCTAGGATTACAGGCGTGAACCACCGCGCCCAACCTGTCATATATTTCTATATGCTAAATATATATATACTTGTTTCAGGGAAGTATATTATTTAGTGCTGACATTCACTATTTGTGACCTACAGTGGGCTCGAGTACACCTAGTACAACTTCACTATTTATATTAGTAACAGGAAGGTGCATCCATCTGGTAGATTTTGCTGTCCAGTAAATTAAGGAGATTAAGATAAAACTACATGGATATTTCATTACCAAGTGCAATTTCTTTATTGCCCTTGGACAAATGAAATTTAATTTTAATTATTTATGACACTTTATAACATGCTTGTGAAGATACCATGTATCTCTGCAAAAACGATGGTACTTTAGAAATATAAGACCTCTCTGTGTCATTCATCATAATATCTTTTATCAACAAACTAAGGTAATCGTGATGATTTCCCTAATGTAACCCCACAAATTTAAACACAAGTTTTGAGGCAGCTCCCCCTGCGGTACTTGGAACAATCGCCTTGTTACGACATTAGCCATCCCGAGGATTGTTCACACTAGGAGATTTCGCGTTAAAGTAATCGTCTCACCATGAAAAACAATTATATCCAGGGAAGCAATTGCACCAGGTCTCCATCCACTGGCGGGAGTTCACCTGACTCCCGAAGTTCATCGTACAAGACAGATCTGCAGAGCACTTCTCTTTCGCAGAGTTTGTTCCGGATTCTAGAGTATGTGTTCACACAGATTTTTTTCTTTCTTTCTAGAGTTGGCTGGGAACCATCAGAGCGTGTGGTGGGTGTGATGAGTGCTTCAGGCGGTATTCTCCCTTTCGTCCCACTAAGTCTGTGCTAAAATAAAAAAATGCAGGCAAATCAGAAACAAATTTCACAGGAAGGATACGGAAGGGAGGTGGGCAGCCAGGCAGGCAGAAAGCGCACGCGTCAGGCTCAGGCTGGGAGTCAAGGAAAGGCTCTGTCAGTGCATCCTCCCCGGGGGTTGTGCATTTTGTTTCTGGAACTCTCTTGCTCCACAAGGCACACACCATTTGCAAGAGAACATAATTCTTCTGAACTGGGGTACCCAGAATGTCTGAAGCAAACCCTTCAGACAAAGTGTAATGTGTGTGTGTGAATGTGTGCCTGTGTGTGAATGTGGGGATATGAGTGTGAGTGTGCATGTGTGTGTGAATGTATGCGTGTGTGTGTGGTGCATGTGGTATGTGTGTACAATGTAGGGTTTGTCTTTGTGTTTGTGTGTGGCATGTATGATGTGTGTATGGTGTATGTAGTGTGTGAGTTGTACATGGTGTGTGTGTGGTGAAGTACATGTAATGTGTTGGGGGTGTTGTGAGAGGAGTTTTAAGTGTGAGGTGTGTGGGATATGTGTGTTGTGGGGGATGTTTGGTGTGTGTGGAGCATGTGTAGTGTGTGTGTGCTGTGTGTCTATGTGAGTTGTGATATGTGCAGTGGGTGTGTGTGATATTTTGTATGCAGTGGTGTGTGTGGTATGGGTGTGTGTGTGCATGTATGTGTGGTGTGTGTGCATTTCTGTGTAAGAGAGCAGGAGAATGACCTCACAAGGACACCAGGAGATGTGGGTGTTGCCCGCGAGACACTGACACAGGGGCCCACCCAGGAGCAGAAAAATTGACCTCACGAGGACACCAGGAGGTGTGGGTGTTGCTTGCGAGACACTGACACAGGGGCCCCAGCTGGGAGAAAGAGCCACGGCATCATGGTATTTTTTGCCACCTCTTGGTGGGAAATGTAGAAGAATGCAGTGGGAATTTCTTCCTGGGACCAAGGGGGCTGTGCTCTCGCAATCACAGGGGTGAGAAGTCCCCCTCACAGTGATAGTGCAGGCAGTGCAGCCCTGGGTTGGGGGATTCGTGGCGGGTGCAGAGGCGCCGTCCCAGCGTGGAGACCCGCGCCACAGTGCTGGTGCCCAGGCTCTTCCGAAGGCTGCTGCAGAAGCCCTTTGGTCGGGAGCTGTCCCCAGGTGGATCCGAGCCACTCAGGCAGTGGCAGTCTTTCCTACATTCTCCAGGAAAATTAAGCTTTTTCATAATGAGTTTTACATTTAAGTTGTTCTTTTTATGATTTTTTTTACAGTTTTGTTAATTGTTTCCATGTGGATAAAACAGGTTATATTGCATTAGTTGTGTCTGATTTAATGTCAAAATATATCTAACAATGTAATATCAAACACTCTGGTATTGCCAGGAGAAGGTGCCAGGGAGGGCCTGGATGGCCTGCTCGGGTGCAGGTGATGGTCTGTTTCTGGGTGCAGGGCTGGTCCTCTGTGGAAAGCTCATGGCTATGGTTTGTTTGCTTTTCTTTAATCTATTGTATACTTTAATTAAAAGCTTTTTAAAAAGCAACAAAAAATCATCTATGATGTCACACAAAAAGCACCCTGATATCTAGATATTCCACCACCTGTGTGACACCTGGGCACTCCACCACGTGTGCCATACCTGGGTATTCCACCACCTGTGCCACACCCGGGTATTCCACCACCTGTACCTTACCCAGGTATTTCACCACCTGTGCCATACCTGGGTATTCCACCACCTGTACCATATCTGGGTATTCCACCACCTGTGCCACACCCAGGCACTCCCTCCACCTGTGCCACACCTGGGTATTTCACCACCTGTGCAATGTGAGTTCTCTGTCTTCACCATGAGAGGCTTCTCTGGGGAAGAATCTAGAACACTTCTCAGTCTGCAGAATGAACTAGAGGAAGGAGAAAGAGTAAAGGTGGCTGTGGTCAGTGTGCTGGAATAGGAATGAGGAGTGAAAGCAAGGAAGGCATTCAGATTTCTTGTATGTTTATGATAAGAGAACACAGTGCAAAAAGCCAGTAGGTGGTGTTCATTCTGCCCAAGTTAAGGGCGTCGCTCTCTCATTTGCTGCCCCTGAGCTTCCTGGAGTCTCAGTTTCTTTGTCCACAACGTGGGGTTGATGGAACATTGATTCAGGCATTGTGAGGACTAAATGTGATCACATGTGCAGATGGAGTTACATGTATGCTATTTGCATTTTCAGATCCATTATTTATTTTCCTCTTGTAAAAGCTATTATTTGTTTTAATCTAGGAGTCAGGGAACAGATCCTTAGGGTTTGAGACTTTTAAACAATAAAGCCTTGGGGCTAATGAGCTGCTAAGAAAGGTGAGCTGATGAATGCAGGCAGGAATGTGCCTCCCACTAGGGCCCCTGGGCTTAAGCAAAAGTCTAGGAGGAAAAGGCAAGTGAGGACAGTGTGAGGAGGTGCAGGTTGACAGTGGACAAAAGCAACCCAATCTGCATTAGATGTTGGTTATTAGCACTTTCTCAATAAGGTCCTGTCATTCTACAGCTGTAAGTCCCATGGTGGCTCTTCCTTGCTCTCAGGAAAGCCAGCTCCTACATATACTTCAAAATATGAGTAAGGTTGATGATGGCGATGATAATAATAATGACGCTGGTGACAATGACGATGAAGTTGATGCTGGTTAACATTTATTCAGTGCCAGTCAATTTGCTACGTTAAAAACTAATTTAGTGCCTGTAATTCCAGCCGAGGTGGGCAGATCACTTGAGGCCAGGAGTTCGAGACTAGCCTGGCCAACATGGCAAAACCCCATCCCTGCTAAAAACACAAAAAGTAGCTGGGTGTGGTGATGCGCACCTGAAATCCCAGTTACTCGCAAGGTTGAGGCACGGGAATCGCTTGAATCCTGGAGGTGGAAGTTGTAATGAGCCAAGATCACACCACTACACTCCAGCCTGGGTGACAGAGTGAGACTCTGTCTCAAAAAACAAAAAACAAAAAACAGCATATCAAATCTAATCCTCTCAACAATCCTAATGAGGCAGATATTATTACTTTCATTTTACAGGTTAAGAAGTTACAATTAAGTAATTTGCTCCATGGTGCCCATCCAGGAAGTAATTCAAGGCTAGGTGTACCTGATTTAGCCCTGTTCTAACCACATACAGTGCCTCTCAGAAGTTGTGCCTAAACCCCTTCTCTGAACTACTCTAGAGCTTTCTCTTCATAAGTCACAGATTCCATCGTTACTTCCTACTTTTGGTGTGTTTCCCTCACTAGCTGGAAGTACCTTAGGACAAAAATGCAGTCTCATCCAACTTTTTGCCATTGTGTAAACTCACATTTCTTTTTTTCTCATCATACACATGCCAGTATTTGGGCAGTGGCTATCATGTAGTTGACATTCAAAAAGTTTTAATAAATGTGAATTTTAAAGTTTAACTTCTAAATAAATTAATCTTTATTTTATTTAGCACTGTCAAATGAACAGACACTTGGGCGGCATGGCATGAGTGCGTTTTTTAAACAGCCTCTGGTTTAAAAAGATTGACAAATGTGATTCACTAGATGGTAAAGTGAATGGAAGCAGAAACCTGATCAGTTTTGCTTATTTCCATGTCTCCAGATCTTTAGCAGATACTGCAACAATAATATATTACCAAATGAATGAAAGAAAGAGCAAAACTAACTAGCATTGGTAATTCAGGTTCTTTGTTTTAATCTGAACAATTTCTGTGACATTCCTTAAGTCAAATATACACACAAATAAGCTTCCATGATCAAAAATTTTACTCATATTTGGTCTTTCTACTATTATTGGGCTATATAAGAACTTAAATGTCAAACAGACACTGCACTTCAATCAAAAGACTATTCACAAGACAACATATTCTAATACCTTTAGAAGTGTTATCAATGAGTATCAAAACAGGATTTTATTTATGTCTGAATTCAGTAGACATTTCAAGAAGTAGAAATAAAACTTTCATTATCAAAACTTTAATTCATGGAGATTTTAGTGAATACAGAATATCGTATGGATGTGTGATTTATCTCAAATTTTTAAAGCACAAATTCCAGTGCCTTTTAATTATTTTGTGAAGAGGGAATTGAAGAACTCTTTGGGATGGTCTTTATAAAACAATACTGTCAAAAATAACACAGAAATTATAACTAGAGATCACAAAAGTCAAAACTCTACATCTTGTTCTCTGATCAACCATTCAATACTATCAACATTAAAATAAATCGATTTGATTTTAAACTCTAGGAAATAAAGATCAAATGGCCAAAATATAATCACACTGAGTGAAAGTTCTTAGTTACACAGAGAGAAATTTTGTTAAAATTTGTTATTCATAGTTTCAGAAATATAGAGTTATTGTAATCCTGATATTTAAGCTTTTCAATTTTTCGAGTAAGGCCAATTTGGCAAACAAAAATAACGTAATTTTTTTTTTTACAATATAGTTATTGTAAAATATGTTATTTTTACAACAATTTTCCTGTAGCCCTTGGCTTGTTTTTGTTTGATTTTTAATACCAAGAAACAAGTTATTTTCTTCACTATGGAAGCAAGTAGAAAGGCAAGATATGGCCCAAGAGTATTTATTATGACCTTAATGATCCACAATGCCTTTATAATTGTTTTATTTCAGAAAATGATTGGGAAGAGAAATAGAGCAAAGTTTCTCTTATCAATTATTTTCTGAAAGAAAGCAAAGTGTTTCTAAGGCCACTGGATGAAAGGAAACAGTTTAACCAAATGCAACATAATCTCCAAATAATAATAAAGTTGTAATAAAGTGAGAAAAATACTCATTTCTGAAATGAAATACAGTGGGAGTCAGGTATGTCCCTTATTTTTAAAATGAGTTGAGGTCAATACACGGCTGAGATAAATCACAGAAAATTGGTAAAAGGGACAAAAGTGATGAAACATCTGATATTTATTAATTTATTTGTAATATAACATTCATAATTCTTTAAGAGGAAAAATAAAAGAAGTGAGAGGGAGAGATTTCTAACAATGCCCTCTGGATATTCAACTACAATTTGAATAACAGAGGCTACATATGCATAAGCTAAACACGGGTCATTACTATGTAAAGACCCAGGCTGCCGAGGGCTCTAGAGCTCTAGATGGGGCTACAAAAATAAGAAAAGTCATTATAATGGAGCCTTTGTCATGACATAAATGCCCTAAATGTGAACTAAAGAAATCAATGAGAAATTAAAATTAATCTAAAATTAGATTTTGAAAACTCTTGATTGAAATGGAAATGTTATCTATGTGGTTTAGAACTCCATTATCTTCTGTTACTATTTTACATAAAAACGCAGATTTCTATTTAGGGCCTACCTGAAATACCATTTTGAAAGACTAAAAGAAGAAGCAGAGATAGTGCATATACAAACAGGCTCATCGTAAGTCAGGGAAACTCATGAAACATACCGCAAATAGCACTCAGGCAACCCAAATGTCTCCACAGCTTTGCCAGTGTGAGGAGCCTTACTAAGGTCATTTTAAGAGTTTGCATCCAGGTCCATTGGTTCAATAGCCACTCAACCCCCAGCTCCTACGTGCCTGCCAAATTGCAGAATATCAGTTTTGCTTCCCTCTTTCTTATGACGCCATGGGAGTACCCTAATGATGATACTGGCTCACCCCTACGTCACAGTGCGGCCCGCATGCTTGCTGTGGCGGCAGCCCTTTCCTTTCTCCGGCATCACTTTCTGATGTGGGTGTTACTGGAGCGTTATCTCATGACCCACCTGTGCTCTGCCCCATCCACTCATGCAGTGGTATTTGTTTACTCTTGACTTTCACGCTTGCCTCTTCCCTGTCCTGTGGGAAAACAGCCTTCTGTTCTTGAGTCCTGGCCTGTGGAGAAGAAAGAAGAGGAGAAAGGGAAGCTCCCACAAAGGAATTGCTTGGACCTCAGTGTGGTGTTTCCTTCCGTTTACTGCATCTATGTCCCCTCTGGGTGTTAGAGGTATCTTCAGGAGGATTAAGGGGACAGTGAATTCAAGAAGTAGGTGTCATACTAGAGTAGAATTCCATTTCCATTTTTTCCCTGAGTCTCTTGCTTAGTGTCAACACTGGCCAAATTCCAGCCATACTTAAAGTGGGATAAATGGAATTTAATTTTTCCTCTTAGAAATCCTCTTGTTCCTTTCACAGCGCATTGCAAAATCCTTCCTGCAATTCCATCCCTTCTAACATACCTGAATCTGAAGACACAGTTCAGTTTCTCTTCCATGGGTTCCATGCGCCACTTGGCAGTAACACGATGTAACAGTTAGCCATGGCTCCCTCCACGCCCCACCACTGCAGAGAACCAGGGCCCTCAGCCGCAGTGCTGCTCTGCTTCCATGCAAGAAGAGTCTACCTCTTTCGGTTAGTTTCTCTCCGGGAAGATCATTCTTTTCCACCGAGATGTGGTGGGTGTACATGTGGGATAGTAACTGACTGTCCTTAAGTAAACAGATCTTTGAAATGAGTTCTAGTCTTCAGTGGGGCTAGACTGTATCCTCTACCATCAAAACAAGCAAAAATTCAATAAGTTCTGTAATAGAGGTACAAGTGAGAGGAAAGGCATGATGCATCCTGACTACAGTGAACAAAATAGTTATTATGGTAGAGATGTCATTCACCCTGGAGCTTGAAACAGAGGAATTTATGATGGGCAGAAAATGATATTGTGTTCTGCCCTGAGAAAAGAGCTTTAAAAAAAAAAAAAAAGCACAGAGGGTTGAAAGCAACTGCTGCGCCTAGAAAATTGGCAGCCATCCACTACAGCCAGAGTGCAATGTGCATTGCTGTGGAAACTGGACATGTTGGTAGACGCAGATTTCAGAAGTTTTCAATGCCATGATAAAGAGTTTGAAGCTTCTTTCAGAAAAATAATTGGTGACATGCTATAACCTGTGCCAAATTATATTGATGTGTCTTGTGTAATACTAATCAACTTTGATGCAGTTCTTTGCACTTTGAGGGTCAGCTACACGATCAGTCAATGAGAGATGTACTGTGGACTTGACAATAGCCTTGGGCTAATGAGCACACGCTCCCCACCACAGACATTCTCAGCCAACAAGCCCTCTCCTGCGATGTGAAAGTGCTTGGTAAGATGTGCTGTCTTGCCCTAGCTTATTTTCCTTTTGGCATTTACATTGGATTCCGGAAATAGTTTTGACCCACCTGGTTGGTTGATATTGTGAAAATCATAGCGCTGGTCCTGCTACAAGAAACAGGGGTAGACTATCATGTTCATTACGAAAATGTACATTTAAAAAGTACTCGCTGGGCACAGTGGCTCACACCTGTAATCCCAGCACTTTGGGAGGCAGAGGTGGGCAGGTCACGAGGTCAGGAGATCGAGACCATCCTGGCTAACACGGTGAAACCCGGCCTCTACTAAAAATACAAAAATTAGCCAGGCGTGGTGGCGGGCGCCTGTAGTCCCAGCTACTTGGGAGGCTGAGGCAGGAGAATGTCATGAACCCGGGAGGTGGAGCTTGAAGTGAGTCGAGGTGAGTTGAGATCACACCACTGCACTCCAGCCTTGGAGAAAGCGCAAGACTCCGTCCCAAAAAAAAAAAAAAAAAAAAGTACTCAGGTTTCCTTCAAGAAAATAGTTGAGTCAGAAGAGGTGGGGAGCAGTATGTAGTTAGGGAGATATGTGAGAAACTTTGACACCATCATAAACGGCTCTGTATCCTGCAGTGATTACCTGGCAATTATAGGAAAGGCCAAGAGCATACAAGATGTTAGGGATTTTTCAGAGAGAGAAAGAGTGAACGTCAATAGATAATGCTAGTGACACCTCTCCAAGCTGCATAATGCTCCATTTCTGTGTTGTAACAAGTTTTAAATTCTTTCCTTCGTACCAACTGCCTTGCGGTCACATGTCCTCATGCATCTGAGTCTTCGGAAATGCTCTTTGCTCAGTCTGGTCCCCTAGTGTAGTCCTTTTCTTTTTCTGGCAGGCGTCTTCCCCATGTTATTTCAAAACCTTCAAAAAATCTCCTTTAACTCCCATTATATGAGACATCTGACTTAACAATCTTACTAGGATTCCCTGCATGCCGTTGCTGCACTGGTTATATTTTCACGGATGGTTTATTTGTTTGTATCTCACTCTCAACCACACGGCCACTTGGCTGCATCTCATAGGCAGAGAAAACATTTTATTTTCCCAGGACAGGACATTACTATTTTCTGCAGCATCCATTAAGTTTCATTGAATGAAAGCTCTATGTGAATGTGCTTCAAAAGCTTAAAAGTCCCCTAGAAATATGAGCTGCAGAGGCTGGGAGTCACAGTCTTAATGGGAGCTGTGTTCTTGTGTGGATTTGGCTAATCCTGACATGAGGCAGATGGTCTTGTTCGTGACCTGTTTTTATTCTGCCTGTTGTTTGGGCTGTTTCTGGTCACCTCCTTCCTCTTTCCCTCCATTCACTCAGGTGCTAGCCCTGGATATCCTCCTAGATTAACAGCCATGCCTACAGATCTAGGGCCAGAAACAGATCTAGGGCCAGAAACAATCTGTGGGAAACGGGAAGCACATTGAGGTGGCAGAGATATCAGTTCTCTAGTTGCAGTATTTGGAAGTCTAGCAATGCCCTTTCAATAATAAAGCCCACTTCTTAGCCCCGTCCTTACTCTACCATGAAGAATTTTAGTTCCAGCTAGGCAGTGCCATTTCCCTGAAACCAGCGGCATCAACTGTGATCTGGTCCATATGGTCAATGTCACTTTATATGGTGGCCATTAGAGCTGTACCAAATCTTCTCATAATATCCCCTTCCTTGCATATAAGAAATGTAATTCTCTACCCCCTCAAAATTAGGTAGCAATATTTATTGATTTGGCCAAGAAAATGTAAGCAAAAGTGAAATGTGTCACTTCCAAGGAGAAGAATTAAGACCTAGAATGCATCCACCATATTTCCATTCCACTGATGGAGTGATCACAAAAGCACCCATCGCCACAATGGAGCCCCCACCAGCCTGGGATCCCGAGTAACTACCATGAGCAGAGCTCAGCCACGACCCCCACTGGACACACAGGTGAGCAAGAAAATAGTCTAGTGCTGCACTAAGGAATTGAAAACGTCAGATTGTTTTTAACTGTAGCATTGTTACTGCAGTTTGTTGCTTTATCCTAACTAATATAAGTGGTCATTTTTCTCTTTGGTTGTGTATGACATGGTAAAACTTTCCAATTCAGGAAAACTGAGTGTGAGAAAATTTTATCAAGCTGTAAGAATATTTTGAAAGACCGTAACAATCTGCCACAGAAGAAATTAAAAAGAAATCAGGAACACTCTTTAGTCTTTTAACTGTTTCCCAATAAGAAATATTGAATTTCTATCTATTTGGTTTAGTTCCTACATTTTGTAGTTTCTACATATTGTAGTTTCATTTCAAAATTACATTTTGTAGTTTCTACATATTGTAGAAACTAAACCAAACAGTTAGAAATTCAATATCTATTATTGGGAAAGAGTTAAAAGGCTAAAGAGTAAAACTGACATATTGAACCTATAGAAATGCTGAAGGAAGGTAGGCACCTTTTTTATTTTAAAGGGAAGGCTATGAAACATATGGAAAAGGTTACCAGACTAGGCTGTTGAAGGCAACAGGATAAATGACTTCAATAACCACCTCAGTCCTTTTCTGGACAAGGAAGGGATTAAAGGACAGAGTGAAAATGCAGGCGGGTAAAATTAAACTAGAACAGAGAGTGGAGGCTGATGGGCCAGATGGCCTTTTCTTCTTCCTAGAACTTCTTAGAGAGTCTTCATGACATGCCCACATTGTAAACCACAATACAGATACAGTGTTTTTAGAAAAGGCCCATATTCCATTCCTGAATTTGAACATCTCACAAGTAAACCATTTTCAGATGTTTCCAAATTAGGAACATCTACAGTTGAAGGGAAGATTTGCTCTGCTCTCTGACATGTGTTTGATCTTTTCTATTTTATCCATTAGCAGTCCATGTTTTTCTGTTTCCTCATTGCTTGGTTAGATAATCTATACAAAGAAAACGAACTCATGTCTGTGTGGAGACCATGTTATGTTCTGAACGAGCTCCCCGACAGCCCGGTCTACCCATTTGGATCAGTCGGTATTTGTTATCGGAAGAGGAGGTGAGGAGTGATAACAGGAAGGCACAGGCTGTGAGGCCTGCAGAGTTCTCTTTCTTGCAAGAGACCAGGTGATTGTGAAAATGGAATTCTGCACATGTGCTAAGTAATACAAATATGGGTGGAAACATGAGAAAACTTTTTAAATGAGTAAATAGAGAATTCTTTAAAAGCTCATAGCTCACTAAGCCCGTTTCTAAAGAACCGTGTTTTCTCGGCCGGTCTTGGTGTCTCACACCTGTAATCCCAGCACTTTGGGAGGCCAAGGTGGGTGGATCACTTGAGGTCAGGAGTTTGAGACCAGTCTGGCCACCATGACTAAACCCCATTTCTACTAAAAATACAAAAATTAGCCAGGTGCGGTGGGCATGCTGTAATCCCAGCTACTCGGGAGGCTGAGGTGGGAGGATCACTTGAACTCGGAAGGCGAAGGTTGCAGTGAGCCAAGATCTTGCCACAGCACTCCAGCCTGGGTGGCAGAGTGAGTGAGACTCCACCTCAAAAAAAAATTAATAATAATAATAATAATGATCAAGAACAGTTTTTCTCTAACATATTTCTGGGCTTACACAAGGGAATGGAATTAAATTTACTGTTTGTGCCTAAATGAGATTAACACTATAATTCTATTTTTTTCAAAAAATTTAATACTTTCAACAGTGCTATGAGTTAGACCTTACTTTTTATTGCTTGACAATGAAGTAAATTACTTTCAGAGGGCTTAATTCCCACACCACTCTAATTCCCACAGTGAGTAAGTGACAGAGACAAAACTAGACCCAGATTGTACCTCAGAGTCAGTGCCGTCTCCAAGGCATGATGACTCCGTTTTGTGGAGAAAGAGAGCACCCTTTGGGTATTCAGTGAAAAACCAGTGCCAGACTTGTGTGCAGTTTACAGGAAGGTCAGAATGTAAAAGTTGAAGATGATTTTATATATATATATATATATATATATAGATGATAGATAGATAGATAGATAGATAGATACAAACTTCAAGTAAACCTAAAGTAAATGCACTGATCTTATTTTATTTTATTTTTTATTCCCGGAGACGGAGTCTTGCTCTGTCACCCACGCTGGAGTGCAATGACATGATCTCGGCTCACTGCAACCTCTACCTCCCAGATTCAGGCAATTCTCCTGCCTCAGCCTCCCGAGTAGCTGGGATTACAGGTGCGTGCCACCATGCCCAGCTAATTTTATTTTAATTTATTTATTTATTTATTTATTTATTTATTTATTTATTTTGTATCTTTGGTAGAGACAGGGTTTCACCATGTTGGCCAGGCTGGTCTTGAACTCCTGACCTTGTGATCTGCCTGCCTCGGCCTCCCAAAGTGCTGAGATTACAGGTGTGAGCCACTGCACCTGGCCCTGATCTTAATTTTAACTAAATTCTAACTTCAAGTACCTGTATATATACCTGTTTAACCGTCACCCCAATCCAGATCTAGAAAGTTTCCAAGCCTTCTACCAGTCCATTTCCTCACTTCTCGCTGTTCTGACTTCTATAATCACAAAAATTAGTTTTGTCTGTTCTTGAATTATACATAAATGGAATCGTGTGGGTGTACTTTTTGTACCTGGCCTTGTTCACATGATAAAGTTTTTGAGATTCATCCATATTGTTGCAAATACCAGCAATTCTTTTTTTTTTACTGTTGAGAAGTATTTCATTGTATACATGTACTAATAACTGTTCATCAATCCTTCTGTTTGTAGACATTTTGGTTTTTCCAAATTTGAGGTTATAATAAAGATGCTATTAATATTTTTATTTCAATTTTTTTGTGTTTACATTCCTTCTGGATAAATGTGTAGGAGTGAAATTGATGGACTATAAATAAGTGCCACACAATTTTCCAAAGTTTTTTTTTTAACATTTTAATCTTTCAGTAGAAATCATTTTCAAGTATCTATCAGCAGTGTTTTGTGGTTTCAGTATGGCGTGGTTGCATATCTTTTATTAACTTTATTACCATAAACTTGATGTTTTTGATATTATAAATGTGATATTTTTAATTTATTTTCCAATGTCTTTGATTTTTATAGATAAAAGTAGAATTCAGTGAAGAAGAAGAGCTTTCATATGAAATTGAAGTTGGGTTCGGGTTAGTAAAAATTTAAAGTGCCAGGCATTCAAGATCTTATTGTCAATCTTTGTAGTTTTAGTTATTCTAGAATATGTGAGCTGGTATTTCATTTCTAAGATACATTTCTCTCTGTTCGTTCTTATATTTTGACTTGATGTTTTGGCCATGTAGATTTGACCATGTAGAAAGTGCGAATCTTATGTGTTCCTACTGTGGTTTTAGTTGGCATTTCCTTGAGGGCCAAGAGTAGCAAGCCCCTCTTCTCCTGTGTCCCTTGTCCATTTACATGTATCTCCATGAGAAGGATCTGTTCACACAGCTTAGCCAGTTTTAACTGGGCTTGCTTGTTTTTCTTTTTTCTTTTTATTTCTGATTTGTAGAAATTCTATACATATTCTGGATACAAGTCCTATGTCCATTATAGTTTTTTATTCTGTGACTAATTTTCATCCTCCCAATAGTTTTTTTTTTTTTTTTTTTTTTTTTTTTTTTTTTTTTACGGAATCTAAAAAACTCCAGGCTAAAGTACTGTGGCACAATCTCAGCTCACTGCAACCTCCACCTCCCAGGTTCAAGCCATTCTCATGCCTCAGCCTCCCTAGTAGCTGGGATTACAGGTACACGCCACTATGCCAAACTAAGTTTTTGAATTTTTAGTAGAGATGGCGTTTCACCATGTTAGCCTGGCTGGTCTTGAACTACTGACCTCAAGTGATCAGCCCACCTCAGCCTCCCAAAGTGCTGGGATTACAGGTGTGAGCCACCATACCCAGCCTCTAATAGCCTTTTGATAAGCCAAGGTTTTTAATTTTTATGAAGTCTAAGTTATCCTTTTCTTTTTCTTTTGTGGCTAATGCTCTTATGCTCTGTCTAGGAAATCTTTGCCTCCCTGAAAGGTTACAAAGATTCTTTTTTTAAAAAACAATTTTTCTGGAAACGTTATGTTCTATGTCATTATATAATTACATAGAATGATTATATAATCATTATATAATCACAATTGGTGTGAGGCATAAGTCAATGTTTTACCTAATTATGTGTTCTAGCACCATTTGACAAAAATACTTTAGTATCCTTCACTGAATTGCCTTGTTACTTTTGTTGAAAATCTATGCAGTAAACATGTGAGGGTCAATTTCTTGACTTTACTTTGAGAAATTTGTCTATCCTTAACTCATTGTTTTGATTACTAAAGCTATTTAGTAAATAATACTGATATCAGATACTGTACATCCTCCAAGTTTGCTCTTCATTTTAAGACTGTTTTGGTTTTTTAAAGTACTTTTCATTTACATATAAATTGAATCAGGTTGTCAATTTCTACGAAACAGCTTACTAACATTTTGGTTGGGAATATGCTGAGTAATAGATAAAACTCAAGAGCCAGTATACCTACATAGCAATCCATAAGTATGAAATATTTCTGTCTCAATATTGATCATTTTAAAATATCTCTCAGTAATGTTTTATAGCTTTTAGTATAGAGTGATTACATGTCTTTTATGTTTTTATGACATTATAAATTGAATATTTTAAATTTTATTTTCTTTTTTTTGTAGATAAAAATACAATTGAGTAAAGAAATTGAGTTTTCATATGCAAAGTTAGGTTGTTATCAGTTTAAAATAGCATGATACAACTTCAGTGGTAACTACAAAAAGCCTATAGGATATATACAAAAGGAGGTTAGAAGGGAATCAAGTATATCACTACAAAAATATCAATGAAACACAAAGGAACGCAGCACGAGAGGAAAGGAGGGTCAAGAAAGGTACGAAATGTACAGAAAAGAATTAACAACATGGCAATAGCAAGTCTTCTCCAGTCAACAATTACTTTAAATGTAAATGAATTAAACTCCCTGAAGAAAAGGCACAGATTAGTTAGCTGAATGGAAAACAACAAAACTAAGCAAAACACCATCCAACTATACACTGTTTACAAAAAACTCACACATTTAAGGATACACATCAGCTGAAAGTAAAAGGATGGAAACAGATATTGGAAAAGTAACAAAACAGAGGCAGAAGTGACTATACTAATATCAGAGAAAACAGACTTTAAATTAGAAACTGCTACAAGAGATGACGAAAGGTCAGGTGCAGTGGCTCATGCTTGTAATCCCAGCACTTTGGGAGGCTGGGGCAGGCAGATCACCTGAGGTCAGGAGTTCGAGACTAGCCTGCCCAACATGGTGAAACCCTGTTTATATTAAAAATACAAAAATTAGCTGGGCGTGGTGGCAGGCGCCTGTAATCCCAGCTACTCAGGAGGCTGAGGCAGGAGAATCACTGGAGCCCAGGAGGCAGAGGTTGCAGTGAGCCAACATTGTGACATTTACTCCAGCCTGGGTGGCAAGAGCCAAACTCCATCTCAAAAAAAAAAAAAAAAAAATGACAAAAGACGTTATACAATAATAAAAGGGTCAATTCACCAAGAAGATGCAACCATTATAATTAGTTATCCAACACCTTCAAACTCCTAGATATACAAAGCAAACTTTGTCAGAATTGAAGAGAGAAATAGACAAGAATACAATAATAGTAGGAGACTTCAATACTTAACTTTAAATAATGGGTAAGACAAGCAGACAGAAGATTAATAAGGGAATAGAGACCTTGAACAACACCACAGGTCAATTGGACCTTGAAAGACCACCACCAGCAGCAGAATAGTCATTCTCCCTGAGCATACATGGACCAATTCTTTGGGGTAGACCACATATTAGGCCACTAAACAAGTCTTAAAATTCAAGAAGATTGAATTTATGTGAAGGATCTTTTCTGATCTCGATGGAATGAAACCAAATCACTAGCACAAAGAAAACTACAAAATCCATAATATGTAAACAATGCAATCTTAAATAAACAATGGGTCAATGAGAAGTTACACAGGAATTTTTAAAATACCTTTAGACAAATAAAAATAAAAACACAATATACTGAAACTTACGGGTTCCAGTGAAAGCAGTGCTAAGAAAGAAGTTTATGGCTATGATGCATACATTAAAAAAGAAAAAGAATCTTTAATCAGCAATCTAAATTTACACCTCAGGAAACTAGAAATAGGACAAACGATATCCACAGCTAACAGAAGGAAGAAAATCGTAAAGATTAGACCAGAGAAAAATGGAATAGAGAATAGAAATGCAATGCAAAAAATAAACAAACTAAGGGTCGGTTTTTGAAAAAGACCAACAAAATTGATATATCCTTAGCTAGATTAAGAAAAAAAGAAAGAAAACTCAAATAACTAAAATCATAAATGAAAGGAGGACATCATAATCAACACCCTAGAAATAAAAAGGACTATAACAGGATACTGTGAACAGTTTGGAAAACCTAGAAGGAATAGATAAATTCCTAGAAACACAATCTACCAAAATTGAATTATAAAGAAATAAAAAGTCTGAATAGACCAAGAAAAAGTAAGGAGATTGAACCACTAATAAATACTCTCAGCAAAGGAAAGGTCAGTACAAGATGGCTTCACTGAAGAAGTCTACCAAACATTTAAAGAACTAACATTAATTCTCCTGAAGCTCTTTCAAAAAATTGAAGACAAAGTATACTTCTAAGCTCATTTTATGAGGTGAACATGACCCTGATACCAAAGCCAGACAAAGACACTACAAGAAAAGAAAACTACAGACCAATGTCATTTATGAATATTGATGCAAATATCCTCAGGAGAATACTAACAAACCAAATTCAGCAGTACATTAAAAGGATGCTACAACATGACCAAGTAGGATTTATTCCTGGAATGCAAGGATGTTTCAATACATAAAAATCAATCAGTATAATATACCACATTAATAGAATGCAGGACAAAAACTACATAATCATTTCAATTGATGCAAAAAATAGTGTGACAAGATTCAACACCTTTGCATGATTAAAAACCCTGAACATGTTGATTTCCTGCACCCACCAATCAACATGGCACATGGATACATATGTAACAAACCTGCACATTGTGCACATGTACCCTAAAACCTAAAGTATAATAAAAAATAAAAAATAAAAAAATAAAAAATAAAAAAAATTTACTTTTGCATAAAAAAAAAACCCTGAACAAAGTAGGAATAGAAAGAAGCTACTTCAACATAATAAAGTCATGTATGAAAAGGCAACAGCTAACATCATACTCAATGGTGAAAGATGGGAAATGTTCCCTCTCAGATCAAGTACAAGGCAAGGAGGCCCATTCTCACCACTCCTAGCCAGAGCAATTAGGCAAGAAAAAGAAATAAAAGGCATCTGAATTGGAAAGGAAGAAGTAAAATTACTTCTGTTTGTCATTATATGTAGAAAACTCTAAAGATTCCACAAAAGCCTGTTAGAACTAATAAATAAACTTAGCAAGGTTTCAGGACACAAAATTAACACACAATAGTAAGTTGTGTTTTCACACACTAACAATGAAAAATCTTACATGCAAATTAAGAAAACAATCCCATGTACAATAGCATCAAAAAGAATAAAATACTTGAGAATAAACCTTAATTAGGAGGTGAAAGACTTATACAATAAAAACCTCATAACATGGCTGAAAGAAGTTAAAGACACAAATAAATGGAAATATATCCTATAGTCATAAGCTGGAAGACTTAATATTGTTAGTATGTTGACACTACCTAAAGCAATCTACAGATTCGGTACAATCCTTATAAAAATCTCAATGACTTTTTTTTGCTGAAATAGAAAAAAGTTCATCTTGATTTTTATATGGAATCTCAAGGAATCCTAAATAGCAAAAATATTTTTGAAAAAGAACAAAGCTAGAGGACTCATACCTTTTGATTACAAAGCATATAAAGCTACAGTAATCAAACGGAATGGCAAAGGCATATAGACAGACAGACAAACAGACTAGAATAGTGAGTCCAGAAAGAAACCATAGTGTATATGGTCAAATGATCTTCAACAAAGGTGCCAAGATCATTCAATATGGAAAGGAAAATCACTTCAAGAAATAGTGTTGCAAAAATTTAATATCCACATGCAAAAGAATGAAGTTGGACATTTATCTTTTAGCATATATTAAAAGTAACAAAATAGACTGAAGACCTGAATTGACACTTAATACTATAAAACTCCTAGAAGAAAGTATAGGGGAAAAACTTCATGACACTGAATTTGACAATAATTTCTTGGCTGTGACACCAAAAGCACAGACAACAAAAACAAAAATAGATAAATGGTACTACCTCAAACTGAAAAACTTTCGTGCATAAAAGAGCACAATTAATAGAGTAAAAAGGTAACCTACAGAATGGGAGAAAATATTCGTGAATAATATATCTGATAAAAGAATAATATCTGTGATATATAAATAACTCCTGTAACTCACCTACAAAAGTCAAATAACCCAATTAAAAAATGGATAAAAGGCTTAAATAGACATTTCTCTAAAGTTGACATATAAATTTCCAATAAGTATATGAAAATATATTTAACTTCATTAATCATCAGAGAAATATAAATTAAAACCACGATGAAATACCACCTTACATTCAATAAGGTGGCAGCTATCAAAAAAAACCAAAATAACTGTTGGCAAGGATATGGAAAAAATTGGAATCCCTGTGCAATGTTGGTGAGGTAAAATGGTGTGGCTGCCATAGAAAGCAGGATGGAGATTCTTCAAAAAATTAAAAATATAATTCCCATATGATCCAGTAATCCATCTTCTGGGTGTATATCTGAAAGAATTGAAAGCAGGATCTCAAAGAGATAATTGCACATTCATGTTCACAGCAGTATTATTACCAATAACTAAAAGATGGAAGCAATCCAAATGTCCATAATAGATGAAAAATAAAAAAATGTGGCATACACATGCAATGAAACATTTTTCAGCCTTAAAAAGGGTGGAAATTCTATCACATGCTATGACATGGATGAACCTCAATGACATTATGCTAAGTGAAATAAGCCAGTCACAAAAAGACAGATACTGTCTTTTTGCATCTGTTTTTATAATTTTATTTTTTTTTCTCATAGTGTTACTGTAATTTTTTGGTATCAGATTCATGATGGCCTCACAAAATGACTTGGTGAATGTTAGAATATCAATTCAATTCTCTAAGAATTTTTCCAGTTTTTTAAAGAGTTTTATTATTTATTCTGTATATGTTTGATAGAATTTACTAGTAAAAATATCTGGATCTGCAGTATTCCTTGTCAGAAGGTATTTAATTATAAATACAACTTATCTCATGTATATAAATTATTCCAATTTTCCATTTCTTCTAGTGTCAGTTTTAGTAAATCATGTTTTCAAGAAATTTATCCATTATAAATTTATCGATATAACATTCATGAATAGTGCTTTATAATGCACAATCTATATTTATATTTTTTGTGCAATCTATAGTATCCTCTTGCTCATTCAGGATATTGGCATTTGTGTTTTCTCTCTTTTACTTCTGACCAGTTTACCTAGAGTTTTACTTAATTTATTAAGTTATTTAAAGAACTACATTTTGGCTTTGAGAATTTGCTACATTGTTGCTTTGTATTTCATTAATTTCTAGTTTTCATTTTTAAAAATATTACCCATTTCTCTTTTTCTAGTTTTTGTTTTGTTTTGTTTTGTTTTTGTTTTTGTTTTTTGCTATGGAATCTTAGACCATTGACTTAAAATTTTCATTTCAATAGAAACATGTAGAGTATAAATTTTCCTCTAAGCTCTACTTTAGGCACATCCCCATATTTTATATGCTTTGTTTTTATTTTGAAATATTTTTAAAATATATTTTGAAACATTTTCTAATTTGTCTTATAACTTATTTTTCTTTGACCTAGGAGTTATTTTGAAGTGTTTATTTTCTCAATGTTTGGGTTTTTTCTATATATGAAATTACTGTTGATTTCTAATCCAAATGTTATAGTAAAATAACATAATTTATAATACCTCAGACTTTTGAAATTTATTAAGACTGATTTCAAGGCCCAACATATGATCTATTTTGGTAAATAATTAATGAGCACTTGAAAATAATGTATACTACTATTTTTAGATGTAGTGTTCAATAATGTTAATTAGATCAATTTGGTTAATAATTTTATTGAAATCTATATCTCTATTCACATTTGGTCTACTTGTCGTATACAATACTGAGAAAGATATTGTAAAACCCTGTGATTGTGTGTTTGTATATTTCTCCTTTAATTCTGTCAGTTTTTTTCTCATGTGTTTTCAAGGTCTTCTATTAAGTACATATACCTTTAGGATTGTTATGCCTTTCCAGTAATTGATCTTTTTATTCATGACAGTGACTTTTAGTTGGAAGTGTAAAAAACATGTCTAGAGAATGAGCTAGTCTTGTATTACTGAAGATCCTTGACTTCCATAAGAAGCTCTAAACATTCTCATGAGAAGATCTGCTGATGAACGCCCACTTATTCTGCCACTCTGCTTGGATGAGCTAGACAGAAATATGAGAAGAACGGCTGCCACTCCTTTAAAATAGAAACTTTCCATCAGAGCTGAGGAAGGCAAGACCAGAATACTGCTCATTGAAATGCTCGCCTCATTAATGAGGGGTCTTTTAAATTTACTTTTCCTCTTCTGAGAAATTTACTTCTCCTTACTTCTAAGAAAGTAGTCAGATTTTAGGTGAAAGGGACCTTGAAACCTAAAGCATAGCTCTCAACCATAAAATCTGTGTAAAGGTGAGTGAATATAAAATAATTTTTTACTAATAACAAATTTTTATACTCCAAATGAATATTTAAATATTTACAGCATAATTGAATAGCCACATCACAACATTATCTTCAGTCCTTTTTATGTTATTTATTTTCTTCAATTGCAGTGAATGGAGTAGAATTATAGTGAGGTTGCTGGACATAGTTCAAGTCTCTTGGCTTAATTAAACTTTTCCAGAGCCTTTGATGGATCTGGAATTGTTGAGGAGGAGGGAAGGAAGTAAGATAAGTAGTCACATCAGTGAATGTGAAAAAATCTTTCAAGAGAAAAGGTGTACGAGCACCATTCTAACTCCAGCTTTGTCACTAACTTACTCAACAACAAATAACTTCTCTTTTGGCTTCTGTTTCTGTTCCCAAAATTAGGATGTATTAGTGATCAACTTTCAGATTTCATCTATCTCTGGCATTATGTCCACTCTATGATTCCCTCTTTTCTTGAAACAGTGTTATATATTTACTCAAATGTTGATTATTTATTTTATTGGCCTGTTTTCTAGGTTTTTTAAAAAATTCAAATGTTGTTCATGTAACCAGAGCTACCCAACTTTTTATTAAGTCCATGATAAATAATAATGAAATGAACACTTAATGCAGAAAGCTCTGTCTGCGTTTTAGCTCTCACTGGCAGATTTTTCCAGAAGGAATGTTCAGAAGCACTTCCTTCTGGACCTGGACTGCTTACCATATCGTGATGGTCGGCACTGCACCTCTTTCCCACTCAGGCTGATGCATGAGTGCTCCCATTCTGCATTGGCACCTGTCACGTGGGCACGAAGAGTCTGTACAGCCTGGATGTCTCTCCGTCTCAGGTTCGTGAGGAAGCCTTCTTCTAACAGTTGACACTCCTATTGTCTTTTCCATGGCTGGGGCTTTTGCAAGAGTTGCCTCATGAAGGCACTAGTCCATTAAGCTAAAAAGAAGACTGAACTCCCTACTGCTAAGGCTTTTGACCTTTACAATGACCTCAATAGCTCTTCATTGGTCCTCCCAGAAGTTAGCACTGTGGAGATCCCTGATGCTATCAGACATTACCCCTGACAAAACGTTACAGTTTCGGCCGGGCACAGTGGCTTATGCCTGTAATCTCAGCACTTTGGGAGGCTGAGGTGGGCAGATCACGAGGTGAGGAGATCGAGACCATCCTGGCTAACATGGTGAAATCCCGTCTCTAGTAAAAATACAAAAATATTAACTGGACGTGGTGGTGGGCGCCTGTAGTCCCAGCTACTCGGGAGGCTGAGGCAGGAGAATGGCGTCAACCCAGGAAGCAGAGCTTGCAGTGAGCCGAGATGGCGCCACTGCACTCCAGCCTGGGTGACAGAGCAAGACTCCATCTCAAAAAAAAAAAAAAAAAAAAACGTTACAATTTCACCAGCTGCTAGGAGGGGTCTTGGCATCTTCTTATCCTATAATCTTCTATAAAGTCTATTGCTCTAAATGCTTGTCAAGCAGGCATTAAAACCAACATTGTGTTGGTTTTAATCTGTAGGTCCAAAGAGACTTTTACATTGTTAGTAGACCTCAGCTCTCTCCCATTAAAGCCAAAAGGAGCTTATACAATTGCAGTCCTCGCCCTGCAGGGACTGAGTGATGATCACCCATTCTTAGATGTTGTTACTGGATTCCATGGCCCCGAGTTCAAATAAGCCTTGCATCTCTTTTCTAACTAGGAACATGGACTCAGGCATTCAGAGTAAGTGCCCCTGCAGCACTTTTTTTCTTTTTCTCGATTTAACTGATTATGAATCAAAACAAGATTAATATTGATATTTATTGAATGAACTACCCTGCATTCACAACAAAACGAAACAAAACACATACAGCAAATATATGTTCTGGTATAAATATGAAACTATAAAAAACAGAAAAATTGGGTAAGCAGGTTTCCTAGAGGTTTTTAGTTCAATGATTAAAAATGCAAACTTTTCAGTCAAACTTCCTGGTCTTGTCTCAGCTCTGCCTTATTCAAACTGGGACTGTTGGCAACTTAATACCTCCTCTAAAGCCACATTGTCCTCACTTGGCAGAGATGGAGGTAGTTATAGTGTCACTTCATAAGGAGTTGTATAAATTAAATTAAAAATGCCTAAAAATCTTTAGCAACCTATCTGGATCATAATAACCACTCAATAAATTCCAACAGTTAATGTATTTTCTTCTCCAAATGTATCTAAATTCCCAGCCTACCAGAACTGACTAATTTAACAGAGACACATCTAGGTTGAGTCTCATAGTGTTTCAACTCCTCATTTGGTAGATATTCAAACTGAAATGATTGAAGAAGAAAATTTTTAAAAAGCATTAATTTTAACTATGTGCCAAACACTGTGGCAGCGACTTTTTCATTTAAAAGATTCTATCTTCACAATATGACTGTGAATATTGAAAAATGCGCTTGATCTACAAAGTCAGATTGCAGCAGAACAAGAATTTGTTTCTTCACACTTTGGAGTTCCACATGCACTCAATGCCTGAACATTTGCAGGACCACTGCCCATACAGGGTGTCCCAAACTTCCTTAAAGATCAGAAGGATGTCTTCAGTGTATCCTAACTAAAAGGCTGTCCAATCCCCTCTCACAAGAGACAGAGAAACTCTAAAGAAGAAGGTCAGGTCTTGAATGGGAGAGAGTGAAGGCTTGGCTAGTTTGAGATGTTATCAAGGTATTTCAGGCTGATACATGAGAAGAAAATTTTTAAAATTCATCTAAGAAATAAAAGAAGAATAGTAATTATAACAAATGGTGCTGTGAAACCTTAATATACACATGCAAAAGAATTAAAATGGACACCAAATTCACACATGTTATACCAGAAACAAATATTACTGCCAAGTTAAAAACAGACCTAAAGGTAAGAGCTAAAACAATATAACTTTTAGAAGAAATCATTGGAGTAAGTTGCTGTAAGCTTGGGCTAGGCAGTGGTTTCTTAGATATGACACCAAAAACAGAGGCAATAAAAGAAAAAATAGATGAGTTGGACTTTGTGAAAAATTGAAGACATTTATATCTCAAAGGACAGCATCAAGAGGATAACAAGACAACCTGCAAAATGGAAGACAAATTTACATATTATGTATCTGATAAGATACTTAAAAGGCAAAGGATCTGATAGATATTTTTTCCATAGAAGATATACAAATGACCAATAAGCACATAAGATTATGGTCAAAATCATTCATCTTTCGGCAAATGCTAGTGAAAGCCACAATGAGTTACCACTCCACACTCACTAAGATGTCTATAATCACCCAGATAGACAATAATAGAGTATGAAAAAATCAAAACCTTCATTCACTGGTTGTAAAAATGTAAAATGATGCAATCACCTTGGAAAACACTTTTTCAGGTCTTTAAAATGTTAGAGTTACCATATTACCCAGCAATTCTACTCGTAGATATATACCCAAAAGAAATGAAAACATATAAACGTATGTTTACCCAGAAACTTGTACATAAATGTTCATATGCTCATAACAGCATTATTCATAATAACCCTAAAGTGGAAACAACTCATGTGTTCATCAATTGATGAGTGGAAAACAAAATGTGGTACATCATTGGACGTGTATTATTCTTTCCTAAAAAAGAGTGAAGTACTGATACATACTACAACGTCGATGAACCTCAACAACATTGTTAAGTGAAAGAAGCCAGGCACAAAAGTTCAGAACAAGCACATCCATAGAGAAGGAAAGTAGATTACTGATGGCCATGGGCTGGAGGAGGGGGAATGCGGAACGACTGCTGGTGGGCACAGAGTGTTTTGGGGAGCAATGAACATGTCCTAAAAATACATAGTGGTAATGGTTACACAACTCCATGAATATACTATTGTATCTTAATAAAGCCAGTAATAGAAATTCATCTATGAGACTGAGGTCAACACTCTACAAACCAAACCTTAAATCATGGATAAGAAGAGATAAGAATGGCAAATGAAACTAAAAAGTAATGGACTGGATACACCCTGACATCGCTGGGGAGATGAGCAGCCAGGATAGAAATAAGACATGAGGGGAGGGCCATGACGTGTGCCTGGAACACCACTGCACTGCCTGAGGCTCCAATCCTGTTGGGGCTGGACCTGGTGTGCATGGGTGCCTTAGTCTACATCAGTAGTTCTCAGAGCAAAATCCAGGAACCCCTGAGAATGTCCAAGACACTGTCCATGAGGACAAAACTTTTTCTGTGATAAAACTTAAGTGTTGCTAGTCCCTTTTAGTCCAACTTTTTAATAAGTGTGCAGTGGAATTTTCCGGAAGCTCCCTGACATGTGAAGACATTATTTTTCTGACAATAAATGGGATGTGTGCTTGTGTATTCTTCTGTTTTAAACATTTGTCCATTTGAATTTCTTATATGATAAATTTTGATAGGTATAAACTATGAAAACTGAAAATCTTTGGTATCCTCAATAATTTTTAAGAATATAATGGAGCCCTGAAATGAAAAAGTTTGAGAACCACTAGCCTATAATCAAAACCAAACCATAGGCTTGAGCTGGATACTGTATCCTTCAAGTGATGCCCTTGTGGGGATCTATGTGGGGACATCAATGGCCTGTGTGTGACAGTGGATGACAGTGGGCTATCTAGATCCTTGGGGCTCATGACACCTCTGAGTCTTCAAACAGTTCAACTTCACAAATATTGGAGCCCTACCACTAATGAGGCCAATGGACAATTGAGATTAGATGCTGGAGATGCATTGAGGAAGAGAACCAGGCATAGTCAACCTCTGCTTTTCTAGGGCAGACACTCATACCATAATCCTGTCTTTCTGGCTTCTCCATTCCTCTTCTCAGGGAAAGTCTGGAGTTCTGCATGGCCATGGCTAGTTAACCTGTGCTCTTTCTCATAGCTAGCCTCTTAAAGAAGCCTTTAGGCATGAAAGGGCTAGGTGGCCCTCAGCAGTGCAGGTGGAATGTCACGTGCTTACGGGCTCCTTGCAGTTAGCACACCTATCATACCCATGAGTCTACCTCCCCATGACACTAAAACATCACCAAGGGCAGAAACTGTTTCCTGCTCAGAGCTGTGTTCCAGATGCCAAGGAGCTGGCATGCCCCAGAGTGAGTGCTCAAGAAAGGTTTTGATTGAATACACGAAGGAGTAAATTTCTCTCCCACAGAACACAATTATTCGGCTCTTAGACGTTATAAATGAGTGTGAAAAGGCTTTGATTTCTGCTGCCAACTGGCCAGAGACTGAATAATGAATCATCAGCAATCAATTCAAACTCACCCACCACAAAGATCAAACAAATCCCATGGCCAGAATGACAATAGATTGAGAGCTTGATGAAAGAATGGCACAATGCAAAGTTCCAATATTTCGCCAACATCATTGACTGGGCTCACCACAGCCTTCTGCAGCCGCCGCCATGTGGCAGCCTCCTGTCAGCTGTACAAAGGCAAGGACCAGGCTCCGCGACGCAGCGCCCGTGCTTTGGGATGAAAGCAGGGATTTTATGTGTAACTTACAATGAGTGTCAGAAAATTCTCTTTGGCCCTGGAAAATACCACCTGGAAAATGAAGATGGTATCCAAGGCTGCATCCAGAAAGGGAAGCCGGAAGCACTGGGCTTTTCTGCTACTTGATGAGCTTGGTGCTGGATGGCTGGCAGCCCCATGCTGGAGGGTGGTGAGGGATCTGCTTCTTGGAGGCAGGAGTAGTTATGTTCCTGCCTAAGAAATCCCTGCATGATGAGTATTTCCACTAAGTTTTCTCATATTTCAAAAGATTCCCCAGCAGAAAGGGGAGCAGAGGAAATTATGGCAAAGCCACTCCCAAACAGTTTCAAATTTCCAACTTCTCTCTGTTCTTTGTAAACATGTCCTAACCAAAGCAGATGGAAAGGGGTAGGCTTAGAATCCTGGTGAAGAAATTAAACGTAGATGGGTCCCAAATTTTCAGGGGGAAACCCATTCCCATCTTGTCATTGATTAGAGGACTTCATAGGTGGCTACACAGCAGGTTCAGCAGTAGCTGTGATTTCTTACCGGTATGAGTTAAGAACCATGGAAAATTGTTTTTCCTTCCCAAAGATCTCTCCCATTTCTTCCAGTAGCCTTCTCCCAGAGCTGAAATTCCAGGAATTTCTCATTCTTTCTGATTAAGACCTCGAAAGCTGTGGTTATAAACTAATTCAAGTCAACAAGCACACTTAGCTCATGCCAATCTCTGGCCAGACTCAGACTAAATTAACCTCAAAGTAGATACAAAGTTGTGGGGGTAGGAATGAAGGACATGAATGTACATAACAAATTATAGTAAATGTAAAAGAATGCACACACAGAATGCATCTGGAGCACATAGGTTTAAGTCGCTTTTTTTTGCTCATAATTCTATAGTAGATATTATGCTAAGCTTCCTTTCGTATCACGTAGTTTCTGCTCCTCAGAACAAACTTACAAGACAGGTCCACAGTACAGACCCCATCTTCGCGATGAGGCCCGGAAAGAGAATCCTCAGAAGGTTTAAGTGACCAGTTGTTTGCACAGTAAGTGCCAGTGTGAGGCTTTGAAGTCACGTGGTTCTAGAGCAACAGGCCTTCTTCTCTATACCCTCTTACTGTCCACCACCGGGCGTTCAGAAGGTGCCCTGAAGGAAGTGTTTCTAGCAAAGCTCAGAGGGTAGATTTTTAATAAAGGTTAGGAATATAAGTACTCCAGGAAGAAGGAACAGGATACTCAAATCAAAGGTAGAAAATTTAGTGGGGAAAATAGAGCTTAAGGATTACCTATTTCAGCACCTGAGAAATATAAATATTATCCAGAAAGTTATGAGTTGTGTTGATTTACGTACAAGTCCTTGTTAACTCGTCTAATTCTTGGAAATGATAGGATGGATTCCTTAGATAGGAATGCTCCCGCCCCAGGATTCCAGCTACAGGGCAGACCTGGCTGTTGCTGAGAGCGTGGCAGACACTGGTGGAGTTCAGGTGAGGAGAAGTTTCACAAAATGCAAGTCGACAGGAATGCTGCCCACTCAGGAAAATAAAAACTGGGCCATCCCCAGATGGCCACACTAGAAACCCTAAATCACACCATGAAGCAAGAACTACCTCGAAGGTCCTCGAAACACGTGATGACAATAGGCCCTCTATCCCGAATGTTCAACCGGGTGGGTAGTGGGCTGAGGCAGGGACGTGGGGAAGAGAAGGTAATACTGAGAATGGGCGAGGCACTGTTATCAGGACAAGAGTTGCCTGCATGGGGTGCTGAGCGAGGCCGGTGTGTTTTTCATCCCTGGACAGGAATTCCGCCCTGTTTTGTTTTGTTTTTTTTAATCACCTCTGGACACATGAGTGCCCCCCGCCGAGCAGCTCCAGAATGAAGCCATGGCACCAGGCTTGGCCCACAGGGATCATGTTCTTAACCATGTTCTGCCCTGCCCCAGGGAGATCTTATAGCCAGCTCCTCCCCATGGAATCAGCTGTTATGATTTGGGACATGCTTACCAGATAGAAATTTGTTTTGTTCTCTGTGCATTTGAGGATTTAAAATCTATGAGGAGTAGGAACGACAAAACAGTTCGTTGAACTGGTCGCTAACCTGCCGAACCATAATATAGCCTATGGCAAAATATCTCATCATTTCCAAATTTGAAGTGCATTTTAAAAATTTCAATCAATCTCAGGAACTCTGGTTTTGTTGTCATTGAAACAGAGATAAGACTGTGCTTACCTTTGTTGTTGTTGAATGAGAAAAGGGACAGAAAAGCAAGCAAGCAAAACAATGTGACTTACACTTGCAGGAGCGGAGGCAGGTGTAAGGGTACAAACTCTGCTCATGGAATCAGAAAAGAGTGTGTAGAAGAAGCACTTTTCCTCAGGAACGCTGGCTGCACAGATAAGCACCAGACAGAGCTCCAGGAAGAGGCACCGACAGGGGCATGAGAGAGCCTCGTGTGCTCCGAGAACCACAGATGAGTTCAAAGACAAGGGCATGAAGTGCAAACAGAGGTGCTCAGGGGTTCTGCAGGACAGGGAGGCAGAGTCCAAACTCGATGCTATATGTTGTACTCATGCATTTCCATTTTGGATGCCATTGAAGAATTTCTGAACCTGAAAATGACAGTATTATTTCATCTTAGCAAAACTTGCAATGTGGCAGAATGGAGAATGGATTGGAATCATTCTGAGTGTTTGAGAAGTAGCTAGAAGGATGAAGGTTAAGTTCAGCTTGAAACAGGATAGTGAGAGTGTGGGTGAAAAGAAAGGGGCAGCTTCAGGAAATAGAGAAGGGCTGCTACACTTAGTAAAGACATGCAGGATACCTGGTTAAACCTGAACTTCAGATAAACAACACAGAATTGTTTTTGGCATATGTATGTCCTGTGCAATATTTGCAACACGAATTAGAGAGTCCGAGGTCAGAGAAAGAGAGGGGAAAGCTGATGCTGAAATCGGTCTCCTTCCATTCCAGCCTAATGTTTTTTCCATGGCACTCTTTTATTTCACCCCAAACATAAACTGATCTGCCCATCCTTGGTTCTGATTAAATTCATGCTGTAGATGAGAAGAAGCAAGCTGTGTGTTCTGCATGCCAGGTGACAGTCATCATTGACTCCAAATAACACTTCCTGGGCACCCGCACCCTGTGGCTCTGCCCTGCATGCTGTGCAAAGTCAGGGGCCCCCACACAGCCCACCCTCCAGGAGCTTACACTCAGAATCAGCCAGACAGCTTCCACAGGGCCGCAGGCACAGCGCAGAGCAGCAGGCACACACAGGCAGTGGCCGTTGAGGGGAAGCTAAGGGAGGAAGACAGCCTGCATCCCATACAGCCACCAAAGGTACTGTGCCAGCCACTGCAGAAAACATGGACACACCTACACCAGCAGCTCTTCCAAGCCTTCAGGTGACGCTAGGGCAGGGAGGCCTTGCTCTTTATCTGTGGGAAATTCTCAGACTGCCTGGGCCAAAGCAGAGGGTTCTGCTTGGGGCTATTCCTGACGACCACCCAGAAATGTGCACAGAAAGCAGCACATCTGGCAGGATCCAGGAGCACATTTGCCAAGAACAGGCTGAGCGCGGGAGGTGAGGCAGAGAGAGTGAGGGCCAAGAGCTGTTCCCTTAGATGTGCATGGGACTCTCTTTTGCTAGAATCACCCATCTTGTGACCATTTTGCAATGGCATCACCAAAAGCAGGAACATATTTTTATTGCCATTAGTAGTAACAAAGTATGATAAGAGTTCATCCTGGGAATACTTCATCCCAGCATGTGCTACAGGCAGGCTTCTAGCTGCGAGCCCAGGCCTGATGGAGTTTGGTGCTGGTTCTGTCACCAACTACTTATGTGGCCTTGGACTAGTCCCTCAATCTTCCTGAACTTCAGTTTCCTCCAACATAAAGTGTGGGACATTGTCTTATGTCAGTGGATTTTCATACTGGGTTCCATGGGGCCAGAGGGCTCCTCTAAGAGGAGAGCAGCAGGTGAGGCTGGGATCTCCCATCGTGCCCCTCATGCCAGAGGAGCAACACTTAGCAATTGCACGAGGAGGGGTTCCTTGTAGAGTTTTTTTGTGTGTGGGGGGAAGACTTGTATTGCTAAGAAATATATAGAAATGCTAGTCTAAGACATGCATATCCTTCCAACATTCTATAATTCTGAGATTTAATTTATTATCCATCCTGCTTTCCATCCTGTCTACCACAGCTTTCACGTCTTTCAATTAGGCATTAAGGAATGAAATAGGGACAAAGAGGTTTTGGGGGGCTTACAACATTGAGGGCCATGAATTGTATGCCATTGTCATGTGTGGGGGTTGGTGGAAATAAGATTTTGAGGCACTTTTAAGCTACATGGTGGATTTTAGGCACTGAAGACTGAGTATGAGCATCAAGGGGTCTGGCCAGAGGAGAAAGATGTTTTGCTGGAATCGCCCTGAGAGGCAGCCCTGGAGGAGTGAGTCTTGGCTAAGAAGAGAGGAGAGGGACATTCTATAAAAATAGAAAGCGGTGTTCAGAGCAGAATGATCTGTGAATTTAGACCAGAAGCTGAAAGGCAAATTAGCCACCAACAGCACAGCCAATGGAAGCAACAGCCCATGTTTGCTTGCAAGGTGCAGGTAAGAAAACGTTTCCACATCCAGGAGTTCATGGCCTAACAAAGAGGCCAAAGAGAAGAAATGTGGGCACCAATGCTCTCACACTTTACAGTACTTTATGGGCTTATGGTTGAGTCGTTTCAAAACTCTCTGACTCTCTCCTCTACCACGCGGAAGACACACTGTGATGTCTCTCAGCACTGTAGTCTCAGGGTGCTGGTGTTAGTATCCGTAAGGGTCGTTTGGAGATGTGGTCTGTCCTTTGCTAACATTGTCCCTATGGGCACAATAGACCTAGTTTCTCTTTTTAGCAACTTTCTCATGCTATAGGGAAATTGGGTAATGACACAGGCATGATTACTATGGTTATTATTTTTTAGTTGGGAGGAAATAATGGATACAAATGTGCTTTGTAAAATGATGAGAACTAAATGATTCGTATATCAACATATGTTGGCTAAAACTTAAATTCTGCAGTGGTTTAATTCTACAGGTGTCAGGTCCTGCGGCCTGTGGAAAAGCTGAGCACTCAGGAATCTCTCTTCTCTACTCTTTTTTTTTAAATAACGACTCAGGAGGAACTAAACTATTTGTCACATTCAAAAAGGAGTTTGGCTTGGGGGCTTAAGGCTTGCTCTGTTTCAGGCAGCGTCAATGAAAGAGTTTGCTGAAGATTTTACATGAAATGACTCTGTGTGCTTTCAAGCCAAAATGTTTCTGTTTTTATAATATTTTAACTAATGACTTTAAAATGAATGACACAAGCTTAGGGACTAATAAAGATCAACCGCAGAAGAGGAATGAAAAAAAAAAAACAGCTCAAAACTTACATTCTGCTGGAATTCATTTAAGCAAAGAATGAAAAATGTCCAGGGGCAAATCACCAAGTAAAACAAACAAAGATTCTCCTGCACATTAAAAGACAACTAAAGGCAAAACTATTCTGTTACAAAAAGAGGAGTCTTTTGGGTGGGATAAGCATTCAAAGCATCTGTTTCATTAGGAGCAAAATCATTTCAAAATACTATCAAAAGACCCCTCCCCCGAACTAATAAAACAAAGCCATTGAGCGTTGGGCATCTGTTGCACTGGGTCTTCTGGAGGGCAGAACTGGAAAGACATCACTGTGCAGAACGTTCTTGTCCTGGCTGATGTTGTTTTCTTGTTGGTCTGGCTCTGCCTCTCTGCTCAGAATTGTAGCTAGGATGAACCGAGTGCGTTTTCAAGGAATGTTTGTTGAATGAAGGAACGAACAAAGAGCAACGAAGCATGGCTCTTCCCGTTAGTGATCCTTAGTGTTGCTCCTGGAGAGGAGAAATGTCTTCTGAACTCCTGGACGGTTTGTTTCTGCTTTTAAAACCTGAGACCGAATCACTGTCATTGCAACAGCATGACTACAAATGCTCTTGGTCACAGGGTTTCCCACCGTTGCAAGAAAAACGGAACGTGTCTCCTCAAGGCACTAATCCACATTTTCCAAATGTTATTTGTTTACACATCCAGATGCGCGGGGTGACAGGTGAGGTGGGTGAGTGGATACATCCTTGAAAGTGGCCACTCTGCTTCAGCCGCATGCCTTAGGACACCTGTGTGGACATGTTGGGTGTGCATGCTCCATGGAGCAACTGGGTCTCTCTAGGATTCACATTTTGTCTTTTCCTTAGGGAAATTTACCAAGCTCAACTTCAGCTCATACACAGACAAAGTCAGGCCAGCTACAAGTCTCCATCCTCTGCAACACTTTGAAGTCAACAATCTGAATGTACATTATTTCATCACACACACACAAACACACACACACACACACACACACACACACATATGAATTTGCATCTCAGAATGTAAACACGGTCTTAAGAAATGAAGAAATTACATTGCCCTCACCCTTAAAAAACCTGAGGGAAAGTTTATGAACACAGATAATGTCAAAACCAGGTAGATAATAAGGAAATACTAAGAGAATATGTTTTCCTGCTAGGATTGCTCTTGTTGCCTGAGAGAAATATTTGTCACAAAATAATGGGTGAGATCGCCTTTTAACAATCTCAGCCTCAAACCATTACGTGTTGGGCTCTTAATCACCGTACTCAAAAATATGTTTGTTCAGAGATGAAAAAGATGAAACACATAGATGTTGTCTAATGAACTGGTCTATATTGTAATGGATTTGGGTTACACAATCACAAGTAATTGCTTTTTAACTATTCACATTTCACATTGAAATTCCTTTGCCCATGGATCATTGCATAAACTCATCACAATCCCATCATACCTCCACTGCAAATATCAAGTTGATTCAGTCAAGAACAAGAGCTCTCACGCTCATTTGGTTAGTAGTGCACTTGAAAAGTCATAGTACTCTTTATAGTACACCATGGAGTGTTCATTCATATTTAATCCTATTATATGGACATGAAGAATGTTGCTACAGAAATATGTCTGTCTTCCATGCATGCCACATAATATTTCAGTCACGAGAATTCTCAGCCAAAAATAACAGCGAAACCAAGTATAACCATCCAGTTTTGAGTATTTCAATTAATATTTGTAGATTCCTTAAAAATGGTGTTATACACCAGGACTTATTACAACAATACCTTCAAAATGGAGTGAACCTTAAAATAGAGAAAAAGCTCTTAACCAAATAATCAATACACAAAAACAAGTGTGTGTGGGTGTGCACACACACATGCACATGCTAAGAGAGAGTGGGAAATAGAGTTAGGAACTTTCTCTTGTAAACTGAGAAAATATAATTTCTTGTACACATGTAGGTTCAGCTGGTAGAATATGAACGTTCCACAAAATAATATTTAGAGAAACATTTCTTTAAATGGAAAAAACTTTTCATGATTATAGTTTTCAAAGTTGTAAATGATAGGATAACTTCTCAATATAGGAACAGGGTACACCTTTGAACAAATGCTTTTGTGTGAAGCCACTCTAGGAATGGCACAAAGTCTATTTCATGGAACATGTACACTCACCACCCAAAAGGTGATCATGCAAGCTGGGCCCTGAAGTTTTAATGTGATTGGGGAGAACAGATACTTATAGGAGAGGTAGTTTTATAACGATGCTTGAATTCCATGTGGAAATGCAGTCCTGAAGAGAGATGACAAAAGCATAAATGTTTTAGTAGTAAAGGGGAGGTGATGAGGGGAACTGTAGGTTTAATGTCTTATCAAAAGACTCCCCTTCACCAAGCTCTGAAAGAGAAGCCATTGATTAAACCTTAAAGGGTTGGTGGATTTTGTGGGGGCAGAGGAGAGTCAGTGGAGATGGAGAAGACAAAAGCATTGGGCAAAGGCTAAAATCAAAGTTGGACATAATTTGTTTCTGATTCAATGAGTGATCCTTTCTTACAATCCTTTCTGTCCATGGGTCACAGCCATGTCTGTGAGAGGAAACCTGCTCTCATGGTATGACTTCATGTGCAAATGAACCTGGAAGTGTTCACCAATAAGGACTGTACAGTTCTTAATTCAGTATCATGTAGACACAGAATAATCTGTCCTCAGACATTAATGCCATAATCAACAATTTTCACAGCCTTTTGGGGTGTGTGCCAATTAGGATTGGGGTTTGGGGGAGAGGCAGTGGTAGAAAATCTAATCAGTGGCTGCTTAGGCAAAACAGACGATGTATTTTGGGGTAAGGTTTAATCCAGAGGCTAAACAGGTCGTCTGTGTCCAGTCTGCTTCATCTCTCAGCTTTCTCTTGTGTTGATTTTACCCTCAGTTTCTATGCAAAGGCAGGACAGTCAGCCTGCCTAACTATTCTGGGATATGGAAGAACAGATAGAGAAGATATGTCTTTGCAGTAGCTCCCAAGCAAGTCTTGGAATTCATTGGGTTTGAACGCTCTTAAATCATATGCGGATTCCTGAATAGACATTGTTGTCCATGAGAGAATTTCTACCCTGATTGATCAGGTCTGGGGCACATCTGAGGACTCATGTGAGTTACTGTCTGAGAATGAGAGAGTGGTGATCCCCCCAAAGGAAATCCAGGACTCCGTAGCCAGAAAAAAAAGACGGTGAATGCTGGGTGGGAGAAAAACAAAGTCCCTCACACACGTTGCTTCCTTTCAAATCCTGTCTCCTCACTGGATCCCAGCCTCCTCCCACTTCTTCACGCTCGTGCTCATGGCCCTAGCGATTTGCCCTGTCTTGGTTTGACTTCTCAGCAAAAGGTTGTCTTTGTCAGCTCAACTGCGTGTTCTGTGGCTGCAATTGCTCCTGTAAAATCCAGTGGTGTGGTGCGTGATCACCGCATGGCTCCTGGCAAACTTGGGTTTCGTCAGTCCACATCACTGGAGACCAGGTGTGGGGCTGTGACCTTCCTCACTGAGGCTGTGGAGGCCTGTGCTACATTGGGTAAAAGTGACATTCTAGGGTGATGCTGGCAGCAGAAATGTGAAGATGAGTTGGGACAGAGAGAGCCATAGTCAATGGAAACCAGCAGGATTTGAGGATGAGTGGATCTGCCGCTTACTGAATGGAACGGCCTGAAAGAAAGAGCCGTAAAAGCCAAATTTATTCTAAAAGAAAGATAAAAAATGTGGAAAAGGAATATCAGAGGAAAAATCTGTTTGGGAAGAAGTAAATAAATTTGATATTTATTTGACATGTTGAGTTTATAAGGATAATGGGCTGTCTCACCAGATATCTCTAAAAGGCACAGAGGCATCTGTAATTTATTGAACACAGATTCTGTGCCAAGAATTTTACAAGACTTATTGCTAAGCCTCACAATAATCCTGTTAAGTGGATGGTTTTTGCTTTCATTTTATATAAAAATGGAAACAGAAAGATAAGTTGTCTTGATCGTCTTGTGAGGGGCAGAGTTGGAATTTGAGCAAAAGGTCTGTCTCACTTCAAAGTCTAAATTAGACCCAAGTGACCAAATTGCACGGAAGTTGCAAGAGACTAAAATCTACCCAGATCAAACCAAATAAGCTCTAAGTCCAAATCCCTTTCAGCTGCTATTCACTGCTTCTGGTGGTTACTGACTAGGTCTGTGCTGATTGCTTGATTCATGCCTTAGCAAGATGAACTTGAATGGTGCTTGTGAGTTGATGGAGAGGTTCAGGAAGCCAGGGCATTGCCTGCCACTGGGAACCTGGTTGGAGAATTGAGGGCCAGTTGACCTCTCTCTGCATCAAGGTCATTCATCCATGCGCCTGTGTCCCCAGTATCATTCCCAGTTCCTAATATGGAGGCTAACAGGCCAGCATTGACTGAATTGTAGCCCAGTCTCTGCCCAAATTAAATTCATCAGGACCTCCTGTCTTTGTGGACCTATGAGATATGTTTTAGGTCAGTTCTGAGACAGCATCAAATATTCTTCAAAAATCATTGCCCCAAACTAGAGTCAAAGGAAGGAGCTTTATACAGTTGCTCAAGGCAAGACATAGCTTTTGTTACGAAGAAACTTAAAAAACCAAAAGCAAGATAGCCTTATAATTTCTTTACTGTTCAGAATAAACAAGTCTTCTCCAACAACTTCAAAGTTCAGATAAATGGGTAGAACCCAGGATTCTTTCTCAGAGAGCTCTAGAATAGAATTCAGAGATAGGGTTAAATTCTGTAAAAACTTGGCCCCAAGCAGATAAAATATTTCAGTAAAATGTTACTTTACATGTATATAACATCTCTAATCAACACAGAACAACTGTAATCATTTCACTATTTACTAAAGTTTGTGAAATATCACCATTTCACAATTTTATTAGTAAATGGAGACTCAGAGATGTCAAAGATTTGCCTAAGGCCACAAAAAGTTGCAGATTAAACTCAAAGCCAGTGTAGGTACCCCTGTATCAGCAACCCCTGAATACTCCATCAAGAGCCAGCCAACTTCTAATTCCTAGAGCCTAAATTTTCTGTCTGCTAGCTTTCTCTGTCCACCAAATCTCACTCTGTCTGCCCATGAGCAGGCCGGAAGTAACAGGATTGTTATCTCCTAGACAGGTCCGTGCTCATCTAAAGGCTGGCTTGTATATACCCCAGTTCCCTTCCCCTCCACTACATAAATGCTGAGACTTCTACATCAGTGCTCAGATTTCCCCAGTAGGGTCAAGCTGAGTTAACCACACTCATAACTTGTTTGATAACAAATCTTTTACTGGCTGTCTTCCCATCCCTGTCTCATTCCTAGAATCACTTCCTAAATAAACTTTTCACTCATATCTTTGTTTCAGGGTTTGCTCCTACAGGAGCCTAAATGAACAGAGCCCAGTATGCCTGATTCAAAAGCCCCGACAAACTCATTTTCCTACATGCTGTTGAAGGGGGAAAGGCTGAATGTGCTGCTTGTTACTCTAAATAAGAAGAGACAGGTGGGAAACTTGGGTGGGAAGCCCAAGTAGACGCATTAAGTCTGAGGACACAGAATATGGTTGCGTGGCCAAGAACATGGCAATCAAGAGGGATGTGTGCATTGGACAACACTTTATTGTGAGGATTTCAGGGCACTATCCAGTACTTTCAACCAGGACACCAACTGATTCTAGGATCCTGCGCCTCTCCAGTCAGTAGCTGAGAGACGACAGAACCCGATACAGGTGAACAGCATGAACGTATGAAGAATCCTTGAAAGATGGAGGATGGAACTGCAGGGAGCCCCTGCAGGGACCCTCATGTAGGGCTTAGAGGGGACCATATGAATTGCTGCTTTTGTCGGTGAAACAAGGCAGAATGCCAGCAGTTTTATATGGTCAAACATAGACTGGAATTCAAAACATCTCATTTCTAATCTTTCTAGGACTTTTCCAATTTGTTCCTTTTCAAAGCAGTTTTCCATCATAGAAAATGCTTTGAAAGGACTTGTGTTGAAATCTCGACTGGCTGTATGGTGTTGAACGTGCCACTTAACCTCTCTGAGTCTGTTAACTTTCTCTATAAAAATGGGTGTATTAAGGCCCATCTTAAGGGGTTGTGGAAATAATTAATGGGATAATCAAAGTGAAACTCTAGATCCCAGCCCTCAACACAGCATGAGTGCTCAATAACCATGACCTATCCTGCTACGGAGGTTCCTTCCAACCCTAACCTGCATCTGTAAGAAAGTGGCAACCAAGATACAGGGGAATTGGAACACCATAAAGAATAATTAACAATGATAAAGGTTTGCTGTTGATTTGTGATTTTTATATATTAAACAGTTTACATTAAGGTAAAAGTAAATTATCTGACACAATTTGGAAACTCACTAGGAGAATTTTTGTTCTAACATAAGGGAGAAAAAAAATCCCTGAATGGCTTAAGCTTAAGTTTAAAACTGCAATTGTAAGATTTCTGGCATAAATAGTCAAGGAAGTTATTTGGAGTGAGGCAGGAGTTTCATTTCATCCCTCTTAAATTCAAAATGCCAAAGTAGACTAAATATTTGTAATAGAAAGTTCTAGGAATTTCAGAATTCCTTTGACCTAGACTTGTGCACAAAATTTAGATCAGAGATTCTACCAAGTAAGATGTAATTTATGATAGATGGGTTGTAAATTCAGAGTCCTACTTTTGACCCCTTTTTACACAGTCATGTGTCACTTAACAACTGAGATGCATTCTGAGAAATGTGACCTTAGGCTATTTCATCATTGTGAGGACATCATAGGGCGTACCTACACACGACAAGATGGTAGCGCCTACTACACACCTGGACTGTATGGTGTGGCCTATTGCTCCTAGTCTACAAACAGGCAGGTTAGTGTACTGAATACTGTAGGCAATGGTGAGTACTTGTGTATTTAAACCCATCTAAACACAGAAAAGGGACAATGCGGCCAGGCACAGTGGCTGACTTCTGTAATCCCAGCACTTTGGAAGGCCAAGGTGGGTGGATCACTTGTCGTCAGGAGTTCAAGACCAGCCTGGCCAACATGGTGAAACCACGTCTCTACTAAAAATACAAAAATTAGTTGGGTGTGGTGGTGGGCACCTGTAATCCAAGCTACTCGTGAGGCTGAGGCAGGAGAATCGCTTGAACCCAGGAGGTGGAGGTTGCAGTGAGCCTAGATCATGCCATTGCATTCCAGCCTGGGCAAAAAAGTGAAACTCTGTCTCAAAAAAAAAAAAAAAGAAAAGAGAGAGAGAAAGAAAGAAAGAAAGAAAGAAAGAAAGAAAAGAAAGAGAGAGTACAGTGCAATATGGTATAAAAGGTAAAAAAATGCTACACCTGTACAGGACACTTGCTGTGAATGGAGCTTCCAGGACTGCAGGTTGTCCTAGGTGCATCAGTGAGTGAGTGGTAAGTAAATGTGAAGGCCTAGGACATTACTGTACACCACTGTACACTTTATAAACACTCCATCTACACCTAGACTACACTAAATTTCAAAAAAACACTTCCTTCAATAATACATTAATTTTAGCTTACCGTAACTTTCTTACTTTATAAACTGTGATTTTTAACTTTATAACTTTCTAATACCTAGCTTAAAACACAAACACATTGCACAACTACACAAAAGTATTCTTGCTTTATATTCTTATTCTGTAAACTGTTTTCTAATTTAAAATTCATTCATTTTTTTTTAAACTCTTTTTTGGTTAAAAACCAAGACCTAATTACATACATTAGCCTATGCTTACACAGGGTCAGGATGATAAATATAATTGTCTTCCACCTCCACATCTTGTCCTACTGGAAGGTCTTTGGGGGAATAACACCCATGAAGCTGTGACCTTCTCTGATAATAATGCCTTCCTCTTGAGTGCCTCCCAAAGATCATGCCTGGTGCTACTTTATAGTTAACTTTTTTAAAGTAGGAATATAAGTTAAAATAATAATTAAATGTATAGTATAGTATAGTATAGTATAGCAAATATATAAACTAGTCACATAGTCCTTTATTTTTATTATCAAACATTATGTACAATTCATAATTGTATGTGCTAGACTTTTATACGATTGGCAACACAGTAGGTTCGTTTACACCGTCATCACCACAAACCCATGAGGAATGTGTTTCTCTACGATGTTATGACGGTTGTGCTCTGACTATGCCATAGGAATTTTTCAGCTCCATTATAATACTATGCTACCACCATCATATGTGTGGTCCATCATTAACCAATATATCATTATTCGATGCATGACCGTACATGATTTTGGACAAAGCAATGCACTTTCCTGATTCTCAATTTTGAATCTATAACAGAAATGTACCTACATCATACAATTATTGGGAGGTTAAATAAGAAGAATGTCTGAAAATATCATTATTTTAGAAATTGAAGAGTATTCATTATTTGATGAACTGATCATTTGGACAGCTAAAAGATGATGACTGTCTCCTACCTACTCCATTGTATGAAGCTGCGGCAGTTGCTCTTTGGATAAAGAGAAAAATGTAAGGTGACATTGCCCAGAGGAATAAGCACACATCAGTTGCATGAGCAGGGAAAACATGATAAAATCAAAAAGGCACCCTCTGTCTTAGTCCAGTTGTGTTGCTATAACAGAATACTTGAGACTGGGTAATTTATAAACAACAGAAATTTGTTTGGCTCATGGTTCTGGAGGTTGGGAAGTCCAAGCATATTGCACCAGCATCTGAGGGGGGCCTTCATGCTGCATCATCCTGTGGCAGATTGTGGGAAGGCAAAAGAGCAAGAGAACGAAAGAGTAAGAAAGTAGTAAGTTTACTTTTATAACAAACCCACTATTGTGATAACTTAACCCACTCCCACAATAACCATGTAAATTTATTCATTAGGTCAGAGCTTTCTTATTAGGCCACACCTCCCAACACTGTTGCATTGGGAATTAAGTTTCCAACACATTAACTTTTGTGAACACATTCAAACCAAAGCACCCTTGAAGTGTGAAGCCATCAGTCTCCTAAACATGTGGTTCAGGAGTCATTTTTCCACACCGTGAGGGGATCTAGCACAAATTGGAGAGGGAAACTGAGTTTGGAAAATCTCTGTGATCTAAACCAACAGAGAATGGGAAACCTTTAACTTTTGCATGACAAGTGTTTTCCAAAAACTTTTCTGGATATTACAGCTGAGATCATGCCAAATAGTAACCACAAGGGGATGGTCTAGCCCTAATGTAAGAGATGTTCAAGGGAAACTAGAGAGAAAATCTAAGAGACAATGAAAATGGCAAATCTACCAATTCCAGCCAATAATCTAGGTATAGAAACCTTGCAATCAAATTTTATTTCTTCAAAAGAAAGCATTTGTGACATTTAGACAATATCATTTAGAAATCTGATAGGAGACAGGTGTAGAGAAAATTAAAATGTTGTTTCATAATAATAATAATAATAGCAAAATAATAATCCCAAAGCAGTTACACAGATAGAAGAGAATGATAGAATTTAACTGGTCTGCCCAGAAAGCAAAGGAAATATTTGGAAGTCATTGACCTCTTGGCTTCAGGGATGATTTTCATACTCCATAGCATATGTGGCACCATCTGAATGATGCCTGGAAACATCTGTCCCCACCTCCCACTCAGGACGTTGTCTCCACCACCCTGCTTGGTGATGGAGCTCAGTCATCCCACAGAAACAAACGTTTTCTGGATACATTCTCTCTAGGTCAGCCTGACTTTTAGAAAGGATTTTTTCCCTTCCAGATCCTTGTTAAAATACAGTGAATGATTATTAGCACTGATGAATACTTTTAATGTATTACAATTATTAAATGTCCTCATTTACTGATATTTAAGGGTGTATGCAAATATGCAATCTGTCTGGCAGTTGTGACATATTGTACTGAGAGTGCAAAAATCAAGAAGACTGAATCTACTATGGGCTCTGCCAGTACTGAGCTGTGTGGTCAAACCACATCCTCTTTCTTGATTTCAATTGCCAGTGGTAAAATGAAGGGCTCTGATTAGGCAATATTTCATATCTTCTTCTGCCCTGACATTCCCTGACTCTATAGGTTCCTGGTGGTATCTCAAGAGAAGAAAAGACAGCCCTGGTTAGTGAGAATTTTGAAGAGACAAGAGAAAGGAAATGAAAAGGATGAAAGTATAAGGCCTGGAACTGGGGAGAGGAGTGACAGCAGGGCAGAAGCTCCCTGAGCAATTTGATGTCCTTGGGATGGAGGCACCAGAAGCTAAGGGAACTACAGGAGGGATCCAGCCTCAGGGAAGGTATTGAGAGGAAGGACAACCGAGAGACAATCTCTGTCTCCTTCCCAGGTTGGCCTCAGGCTGGCTCTACCCCAGATGCATCTTCCAATATTTATAGGAAGTGGAATTTGTGAGGTTTGTAAATTCAAATACTTTTTTAAAGGACTTGAGAGAAGTAGTTGGGTTTATGATTATATTAATAAAAGTATTATAGACATCAAACTGTGAAAGAGCTCAGAGCTCCTCTGTAACCGTCACATTGTATAGAGGAGAAACCCAAGCCCAGAGAGGTGGATCCACTTGCTGAGGGGCACACAGCTAATGAGCAGGAGATGCAAGCTGCGGATAAATTTCAAATAGGAAAAAAACAAAAAAAAAAGGTCATCCAAAGATTTAATTCCCTACTTCAAAATGCTTAATCAGAATATACAATTTTCCTTATGCATCTCAACTGCAACCTTTGTTGTAAAGCACCATTTAGGGAAAGTGTAATATGTGGAATTAACTTAGTCTTACTTAACTGACTGTTTGGCATGCATAAGCTTTCAAATGTCCAACATCACTCACCTTCGGATGCTGAGTGTCCGACCCTAGGGGCACGGCCTCCACTGGAATGGGCTGCCGAGGGAACAGCTTGCCTAATCCCACATGCAACCCCAGCAGACCGCTACACATTCTGATGCTGGCCATGTGCAAAGCTTTTCCCTTAAAACCAGAAATAGCAGTTTTTTTTTGTTTTGTTTTGTTTTTTTAGGTTATAGGGTTCAGCATAAGAAAAGCCAATGAAGGAAAAGAAAGGATGGTGGGTGAGGGAGAGGAGGAAAAATAGGGCTTGAGGAAGGGGAGGAAAGTGGGGTTGGTGGGAGAGGTAAACCTTTGGAACCTGAAGTAGCCATGACATTTGTGAACATAATTAGAAAAATGTTGTTATTTCCCCGAAGAATAACACAGATTTCTTCAAGGAAAGAACTCTTGTTAGTAGGTGTAGGTCTTCTGTCTTCCAGACACACACAGATCCAATCTGCCTCACTTTGGGCTACTTGATCCTGAAGATGTATTGCTTTAATTCATCATTTCTAGGATAAAAACAGCAAAGCTCTCCAGTTTCAGAATCAGAAGCCGTAGGAACCAGAGGAAGGCTGCAATAGCACTGCGGACCTTCGGTGGACCTTTTGGAGCGAGGGACTGCCAGCTGCTCTTTTCAGAGCCCTACTTGAGGGCTCCTCTGCACCTCCCAGCCCTGCTAACCATGACCTCAGATGCCTCCCTGAAGGGATTCACTGGAACTTGCAGCCTCTTAACCTCAGCCTTGACCCATTGCCTTTGGTTTATGACTCTGATCTGTTACCTGTCATGGACTTCACCACTTTATATCTGCCCCAACAGCAACATAAAGATTAAAATTTTAAAAGCACTCTGATCTGCAAAGGACTTTTGGCTAAGAAAATGCCCTTTTCCTTCTGCAGTGTGAAGGAGAGAACCTGGGTGGATGGGGTGGAGTTTGAGGGGGCCGGGCTGAGTGTGTGTGCGGCAGTGAGGACGGAAGGGAAAGAAGGGAGAGCGCTGGGCCCTGGTGGTGGGAAGAGGAAGGCTCTGCACAAAAGTGAGGAAAGAAGACTATAAACAGAATCCAGAATGGCAGCCGCTGTTTCAGGGGTAATCCTATCTATCAGATGCATCCTGCAAGGAGAACGCTTTCTAAAGGCCACAAACGTTTGTGGAGCTTTTGTATGTCAGGTGCTGGATTCCATGAATGTCCCACGTATTGGCTTGTTAAACATCGTACAGACCTGAACTTGCTGGTATAACTCAGGGCCAGGATTTTGTCAACTTTAACTACTTAGTCAGCAACATGATATGGCCAGGAGATGGGCAACAAACCTGTATTCAAACTCAGACACGTGCACACGTCACCCGAGCTATTTGAGCCGTCTTTATAAAATACAGGCGGGTCGGGTGCGGTGACTCACGCCTGTAATCCCAGCACTTTGGGAGGCCGAGGCAGGCAGATCACGAGGTCAGGAGATCGAGACCATCCTGGCTAACTCGGTGAAACCCCGTCTCTACCAAAAATACAAAAAATTAGCCGGGCGTGGTGGTGGGCGCCTGTAGTCCCAGCTACTCGGGAGGCTGAGGCAGGAGAATGGTGTGAACCCGGGAGGCGGAGCTTGCAGTGAGCTGAGATCCTGCCACTGCACTCCAGCCTGGGCGACAGAGCCAGACTCTGTCTCAAAAAAATAAAAATAAAAATAAATAAATAAATAAATAAATAAAAAAAATACAGGCGATGCTGAAGGGTTCGCCAGTGCCTCCTCCTCCAGCACATCTCCATCATGTACCGCGCACGCATCCCAGCCGGGAGAAGCTCTTCTTTTAAAAGCCATCTCAGTCCCTCAAGATCTGAGCTTCAGGCAGGCAATATTGGAAAATCACCTTACATTTCTGGGCCTCAGTTTACTTTACCTGTGATGTGAAAATGACAATATCTACCTTATAGAATTATTTAATGATGAAATTACCTGCTAACACCCATAAGCCATCAACAAAAACTAGGAGCGGTCCCCACCATGACTCCCCGACTATGACTCGTGCGAAAGTGTTCATATTCCCAGTGCAGCACCTCCTTAATCTGGATGACAGGAAAAGGAAGCTTGTGAAAGCCCACAGGGCTGGTGATGTGGATTTAAATTGAGCGATATATTATTTTAAAATCTTTGCATTAGAAAGAAAAGGGAAATACCACTTTTCATTAGGTGGACTAATTTAGCAACCAAAAGTAAGTTATTTTCCTAAAACGAAACGAAACAAATCTCATTTAGCTGAATTCTCCAGGTGGAGATTCTCTGCCTCTGAGTCTTGCATTCAGCCTCATCCCCCCATCACTGCCTGAGCCCCTTCCTTTCCTCCACCACTCTCTCTGCCCCTCCCCACCCTCCCTCACTGAGGCTCCCGGGAGGCCAGGTCTGTTCCTAGTTAAGGGCAGGAAAAGAATGAGGTGAAGTCGTTGCTATTTGCTATAGATGTCAATTCCATGAAAGATCACAGGCAGCGCGTCTACATTTTTACAACGTGGTTCTGTATTTTCAGGGTTTTCTGTCTCCTCTAGTTCCTGCTCCAAACTCCCTGCTTGCCGACTGCTTTCAACCTAATGAGGCCTCTTCCTACCTCTCGGAGCAAACGCTGGCGTCTCATGCCCACCTTAACATATACAACCTAGTGACTTGTTCTGAACTCTCCTTTTCAGTTAAAAATAATCACGGTCTAGACGTGCTTCTGTAACTTATACAATAAGAGGATCTGGTGTCCAAGAAAGCTCTTTTAAAAATGAAATATAAAGCCCTGTACATTAAAAACTTAAAAAGCTTCTAAATTCTAAAAGGTAGAAATTAGACATGAACTCTATTTTCAAAGCCATGCTCATGTGGGGAGGGGGAGCCCCCCACAGTGTGACGTTTCTAAAGTCATAGACAAGAGAGTGGAAATATGAGAAAGATTTGTTGTCTCCCAGAGAGCAGATATTTCTTTTAATTTTTCATTTTGATTCAACTAAGATCATCCCAAATGTGTTTTGGGTGAAGTGGTTTGAACATTCAAGGTTTCTCATTTTGAAAGACTAACCAATTATCATTTTTTTTAAATTTAAAAAAAAGTTCTAGGACAGTTGAAATAGAGGAGTTATATTGCAAGAATCTTCCATCTCTACTTTCTGGGCTGCTCCCTCCCCCTTACCCTGCATTGGTGACAGAAGTGATTGGATTTGGTCATTGGTGGGGCTGGAGGCAGGGAGGAGAGGAAGACTCTAGAGTTACAATTGACTTTACGAGTTTTAATATAAAATTTTTTTTAAAAAATGGTAGTGCCATTTTCTAAATATCCTACACTGAAAGAACAGGTTTGGGGAGAATGGGGGATTTTGAGTTTGTTTTGGATGTGCTAGTGCTGAGGCACCTGTGAGGCACATCACTGGAGATGCTGAAGTGGCTGTTACAGATTCAGGGCAGAACTGGGAAGAATCCAGCTCGGAGGCTCGTGCTGGAGGGCACCAGAAGGCAGCAGATCAGCAAGGCCATTGGCGTGGGTGATGGTACTCAGGGAAGGTCCCAAGTTATTATGAAAATCAAGATGCTCCCAAGGACTCCAACGTTTAAATGAAAGGACAGAGAAGACAGTGTTTCCAGGAGAATGGGCTAGCAAATAACCCATGCTGAGGGTCTGCCTTAGTCGTTCTGGATTGCTATAACAAAGCTGTTGTAGACTGGGCAGCTTAAACAACACATTGATTTCTAACAGTTCTGAGAGCTGGAAAGTCTAAGATGAAAGTGCCTGCCAACTGGGTTCCTGGGGAGGATTCTTCTTCTGGTTTATGGAAGGTAATTACCTTCTCCCCTTCTTGCTGTGTACCTATATGGCAGAGAGAGAGAAAAATTATCTCACTCTTGCTGCTTATTAAAAGGGCACTAATCCCATTCACAAACGCTGCACTCTTATGACCTAATCACCTCCCAGAGTCCCTGTATTAGTCAGCATTAACCAGAGGGACAGAACCTAGAAGATATATGTCTATATAAAAAGAATTTTATTAGACTCACACAATTACAAGGTAAAGTCCCATGATAGGCCGTCTGCAAACTGGGGAGAGAAGCTGGTAGCATGGCTCAGTCCAAGTCCAAAAGCTTCAAAACCAGGGAGCTGAAAGTGCAGCTCCCAGTCCAGGCCCCAGGAGGCTGCTGGCTCAAGTCCCAGAGTCCAAAGGCCAAGAAACTCGGAGTCTGATGTCCAAGGGCAGAAAAAGAGGAAGCAAGCATTTGGCATAGGAAGGAAAAAAGAGAGACAGGAGACTGGGCAAGCTGTGTCTTCTTCCCCTTCTCCCACCTGCTTAGCTCCAGCCTCAGTGGCAGCCGATTGGATGGTACTCACTCACACTGAGGGTGGGTCTTCCTCTTCCAGTCCACGGACTCAAACAGCAATCTCCTCTGGCAACACTCTCCCAGAAACACCCAGAAACAATACTTTACCAGCCATGTAGGCATCCTTCAATACAGCCAAGCCGACAACTAATATTAACCATCATAGTCCGCACCACCTAATACCATCCCATTGGACATCAGGGCTTCAGCATATGGATTTGCAGGGAGGGGCACAAGCTTTCAGCCCATAGCAGGGATTCAGGAGATGATGGTGCCAAAGTGTTACTGAAACTCAGTGCTGTGGAAGTCCTTGACAATGCAAGAGAAAACAGTGTTGGTGGTCTGGCTGGGGTGGGGCACAGCCCGCTGAGGTGAGGATGCGTGTGGACCATGAAGGATGGAGAAGGCAGAATTCATTTCAGGCTGCTCAGCTGAGAGTCATAGGAAAGATTGGTTGAAAGCCGGGAGGGGACATTGGATTTAGAGATATAACAACATGTTGTTAAAGATAGGAAATATTTGAGCATGTATGAGTGCTCACGCAGAGGAAAAGGGAGGGTTATCAAAGCAGAGAACAAAGACAATGATGAAGAAAATAAAAATTCCGAGAGACTCAAAAGAAGAGGCTGACTTAGGCAGGAGATGGGTCCAAGATGGCAGAGGACACCTGGAGTCATGTGGGGAAGACACAGCCGCCTTCACATTCAAGCTCCCACTCTGCCACTTTCTAGCAGCAATTGTCGGGAGCTGAGTCGGGCTCCCCAAGAGATGTTGAAGTCCTAACCCAGAGTATCTCGGAGTGTGACCTTCCTTGGAAATAGGGTCTCTGCAGACTATCAAGTTAAGAGGAGTTTATTAGGATGGACCCTTAGCAGATATGACCATGTCCTTATAAAAAGGAGTAATTTAGACACAGACACGCGTGGACGGAAGACTTCAGGAAGACACAGGGGAAAGCCAGCCATCTACAGGCCAAGGAACACCTGAGGGACCAGAAGCTAGGAGAGAAGCAGGGAACAGACCCCTCAGAGCCTGCCGAAGGAATTGACCCAGCCAACACCGTCATCCCAGACGTCCGGCTTCTGGAACTGGGAGACAATACGTTTCTATCTGTTAAGCTACCAGTGTGTGATGCTTTGTAATGTCAGCTCCAGAAAACCATAGTAATCTTGGTTCTTCATTTAAAATTAAGTCATTCCTAAATTTGAAGGATTTCTGTAGAGGTTAAATAAGGTACTATATGAAAAGTATTTAGTAGGCACTCAAAAGTTTCCCATGAATCTCGTTCAGGTTTGGGTGATAATTATAAATGCTTCCCATTAAACATCTATAATTAAAGCCTTTATTGTTAATTATATTAATTATCCTAATAGGAACAGCTGGGGAAACAATCACAACAGTCATTTAGCAAAACAGTTCTGGGTCACACTTCAATTGGCAGGAGCAGGGCTATTTCAGCTTTGTGCTGTTACTGCAGTACTCTCCGCCACGGGGCTTGCTGGATCTTGGCTGAAACAACAGCAAGGGGAAGTGAGGTGAAGCCCAGCCCAGCTGCAGAGGTGGCTTCTTGAGAAAAGGGGCTTAAATCACTTCATGCCAGGGTATCCACGAGATAGGAGGAACATGGAGACCTTGTCTTTGGGGGCTCAAATATGGCAATGGTGAATCTCCAAGTATTAAGAAGCTGCATTTTTCTTAAGACACAGGGTCTTGCTCTGTTGCCTAGGCTGGAGTGCAGTGGTGTGATTATAGCTCACTGCACCCTTGACCTCCCAGGTTCAAGTGATCCTCCTGCCTCAGCCTCTCAAGTAGATGGAAACACAGGTGCATGTCACCATGCCCAGCTACTTATTTTATTTTTTGTAGAGATAGGGTCTCACTATGTTGCCCAGGTAGGTCTCAAATTCCTGGTCTCAAATGATTCTCCTGCCTCAGTCTTCCAAAGCTCTCTAATTAAATGCATGAGCTACTGGGCCCAGCCAAGTAGCTGTATTTTTATCAGAAAGCAGCAGCAATAGAAGATGTTCTCACAAAGTGAGCCTTGCCAACATAAGAACCATATTATGTATGTTTGGCTTGTAAAATTTTCTGGTTCTCATTAAGCGAAATGATATCCACTAGCCTACTTGGCACAGAGTAGGAATAATGAATTGTATTGGCTGACATTTGTAAAGTGTTGGCTATATGCCAGGCATTGTTCTAACACACACACACGCTCACACACACGCTCACACACACATGTTTATGTGCTTTGCTAATTCTTACAACACTGTGAAAAAAATCATTTTTTTTATCCCCATGATATGGTTTGGTTGTGTCTCCACCCAAATCTCATCTTGAATTGCAATTCCCATAATTCCCACGTATCGTGGGCGGGACCCATGGGGAACTAATTGAATCATGGGGGTGGTCACCCTCATGCTGTTCTTGTGATAGTGAATGAGTTCTCAGGAGATCTGATGGTTTTATGAGGGGTTTTTCCTCCTTTTGCTCAGCATTTCTCCCTGCTGCCGCCATGTGAAGATCAACCTGTTTGCTTCCCTTTCCACCGTGATTGTAAGTTTCCTGAGGCCTCCCCAGACATGCTGAACTGTGAGTCAATTAAACCTCTTTTCTTTATAAATTACCCGATCTCTGGTATGTCTTTATTAGCAGTGTGAGAACAGACTAACACATCCCATTTTACAGATGAGAAAAGGTAGGCACAGAGTTGCTTAGGTAACTGCCCATGGGCCATGGTCATATAGATAATAAGCAGCATTTGGTAGTTTAATTCTTCTTTACCATTTCCCATGAAAATTGAATCTGGAAAACCATCAACTGATGGAAGAAATTGGGGAGGGAAGATAGATTTGGATTCCTTGGGTTTGAGGTGTCTGCAGGATTTTAGTGAAGATAGCCAGCCAGAAGGTGATTACATAAGTCTGTCATCGAGAAAAGATGCCAAGAACCCAGCCTGGATATACAGATTTGTTTAGCCATTAGGAAAGTTGAGAAGCACATAAAAAGACAAATGGGATGGAAACAGACACTCTCTGGGACCTTCACATGCATCCTTAAGATCTGGAAGCAGAGGGCTACAAAGGGAGAGAGAGAATACATTAATTAAAACACACACACAAAGCTGAGATGCTGGAACAAAAATTGATCCATATGTGAAATAAATTTTAAGGGCCCTGATTTTAAAGTTTGAAAGGCAAAGCATTAAAGCATTTCAAAGAAAATCTAGGAGAATATTTTTATGACTGCTGGGATATGGAAGTCTTTTTTAAACAAGACTTTAAAAATCCAATCTATAAATTAAATAAATGGTAAATTTGGCTCTATTAAAATTGAAATGAATATCATAAACAAAGTTATAAGAACAAGCCACAGACAGAATGAAGATATTTGGAACTCAGAAAGCATGAAAGAAATTAATAACCAAAACGTATGAAGAACTACTATAAACCCGTAAGATAAGTAACCAAAATAGAAAAATACAAACAGGAAGGAGAATTTGAATAGCTAAAAGATGTGGTGAAATTCTCAGCCTCATAAGTAAACAGAGAAATATAGACTAAAACAATGTCCTTTCGAAACTATAAAACGAGGAAAAATGTAAAGGTTTGATGATTTCAAAAGTTGAAGAAAATACATAGCAAAGGGAACTCTCATACATTACTGTTTGGTACGTAAATTGGTAGAACTAATTTGAAAAATAAGTTTGCTTTTTCTAATAAAGCAAAAAATGTATGGCTACAATGACCTAAAAATGATGCCACTGCATGTATAAAACTTAGAAAACGCGACATATTGGGCTAGGAAGACACATAAAGACTGTCTGTATGGTGTCTGAAATAGCAAAACACTAGGAGTCACCTAAATGTCCAGCAAACTAACAATTAATAAACATTAACATGAACACTTCATACAATGTTATGCTATATAGCAATTAAAATTCATTGACTAGAACTCCATATAGTACCAAAGATGCCCCGCAAAAATATAATGCTGAATTAAGAAGCAAGATGAGATGCATGTGTACGGTATGAATTCACGAGATAAAGTTGTAATTACATCAAGTAATACCTGTTATTTATAAATATACTCATGATTAGTTCACTTTTAAAAACATGAATAGAAGGATTAAAAATTCAGGAAAATAGTCATCTCCGAGAGGGATGAAAATGGGATTGAGAGGAGGAACACTCCAGGGATGCGGATGATCTTTTTCAAATATTTCTGAAATTAGGTGTTTATGATAACATGGTCCATGTTTTTGTGAGCCTGAAATAGTTTTCTTTTTCAAAAACAGCGGAAGTAATACTCTCAGTCATTGCCCGGTGAAATTTCTCTGGACTTCTGCCGGTGCCCATTCCTATCTCCTTCACTCCTTGATGTGGTTTAATCACTTGCTCCCATAATCTGACTCTGGATCTAAATTGGTCCCTTGGAATTTTGATACTGTGTTAGTCAAGGTTCTTCACAGAAACAGAACCAATTGTGTGTGTGTGTGTGTGTGTGTGTGTGTCTGAGTTATGATAAGGTATTGGCTCACACAATCGTGAAGTCTGAGAAGTCCCACAACCTGACACCTGCAAGCTGGACAACAGGCAAGCCCGGGTGCATTTCCAGCTCAAGCTTGAGGCCTGAGCACCAGGGAAGCCAATGGCATAAGTCCTAGTCTGAGTCTGAAGGCCCCAAAACTAGCAACAGCCACGTCTGAGGGCAGGAGAGGATGGATGTCCCAGCTCAAGCAAAGACAGCAAATTCATCCTTTCTCCACCTTTCTGCTGGAATCCAGCCTTCCACAGGTTGTCTGATGTCACCTGCATTGGCAAGGGTGAATCTGCCTGACTCAGTCTACTCTATCACGTGCCAAGGTCTTCCAGAAACACCTCACAGACGCACCCAGGAACAATGTCTTACCAGCCATCTGGGCATCCTTTGGCCAGTCAGGTTAGCACATAAAATTACCCCTCACAGGTGCTGTCTTGTCGAATTCATCTAATGTCAGCTCTTTCTGTGGTGCTGCTTCCTGCCAGGAGACCTCAGCCCCGTTTTTGCCAGGTTCTGGTGCTGCTCTGCCGGATACACGCACACCAGGATGAGGAACTTTTGACCAATCATGCCCTGGCCACGAACTTCTTTTTTTCATACACATGTTAATGGAATCCTGACAGCATTTCCATTTTAGGAGAGCAAAAGAAAGAAGAGCTGTTCCCAAGCATTGAAAATAACATTAAGGGAAACTAGAGAAATAGAAGAGTGGTATCTTAGAAGCCAAGGGAGGGGAGAGAGGGTTAAAGATATGGCAAAAGTCAAACCAGAATGGGTATAAAAGACATTCGTTTTGACAAACGGAATGGGGCCACAGCTTGAAAGGGAAAGGAAATAGTGAAAAGTCAGCTCTTCCAAGGCAAAGATCAGCTCCTCTTCTCTCCAGCATGGAGGCTCTAAGCATGACAGAAATAGTCACCACTTCCTCAAGAAATGCTACTGCCCTTTGCCAGAACACAACCAAAATATCTATACAAATGTCTGATGTTTCCAAAGTGATTTGTACCACATGCGGAGGGGAATGTATATGGGATGAGGAGAAGACAGTGGGGAGAAAGCAACTGAATATCCACGAATATCCAACATAGGAATATCCCAGTTGGATATTGCGTGGAGGAAGATTTCAAAGGGGAGGGAAATAAGAAATGGAGTCAAATAACACACAGGAATGGCATCGGTTTGCCCTGAGATAAGCAGGAAGGAAGCAGAGAGGTGGTGAGTTATTATAAAATACTGAGGTGGAGGAAGAAAAGAGTTGAAGGGAGGGAAGGAATTCACCTTTAGTAACTTCTATGACCCATGAAATAAGTTAAGGATTACATTGAGAGCGTGAAGGTCAGGGATTCAGTTAATGTCAGGAGAAGTCTCAAAAAATTGGTGCAGCCAGTTCGGGGAATAGGAAACTAACAAGGAATCCACCACTGAAGGCCAAATTGAGTTTGAAAGTTTAAAAATCAGTCATGGAGCTCATGCACACATCTGTGCTGGGCTTGGCAGCTGAGCAGCAGGGCTAGCTTGATCTAAAGACAGAGCTTGGCAATACTGTGTAGACAGGCATGGGGAAGCACAGATGATGGTGGGTACAGTCCCTGTGATTCGATTATCTCGCTTTCCCGCGAATGTCCAGATGTACTGGCTGATCATGAAATTATTTAGCCCTTTCTCAGAATCTAGCTGTACACTGGGCTCAGTGACCTTGTTAGGCAGCTGGTGGAGAAAGCTGGCTAGGTGGTCTCCTGAAAGGAATCTCCCATTTATGCTTTGGAATACTGGATTCTCCTGTTTTTTCCCCCTAATCTGTTCTGGTTTTGCCATCATATCGGATTCTAAACTGGTGGGTTGGATCTGCTGTGGATTCGCTCTGTACAGCTCTGCCTGCCTCAGCTAATACTCTTCCTTGTACCACTTCTCCTTGAGTCACAGAAAAATATTTTTGTAGAATTATTCATATTTAGGAATACAAATGGAGGTAGCTCTGGGACGGGGCATAGCACAATTTCATTCGCTTGGAAACATCATTAACAGCTGCAAGCTTCAATTTCCAGGCAAACTTCCAGGCAAAATATCCAGCGTAAAAAGTTGCTGGGCAGGACTCTTTTAGAGAAAAAGGAGAGACAGAGTAGGGAGGATAAAGTTTATTTGTTTGTTTGTAATGAGGGAGACAAAGTACCCAGAGCCATCAGAAAAGGCCAAGTCTACTCAGCCACCAAAGTTCATGGATTCCCACAGGGTCGTGAGTCGGATTTGAAACATAAATACACCAAGGATGAGTATCATGCTAGTTACAATTTTACGGAGTCTCAGTCAGGCAGTTCATACTTAAAAGACAGAAGAAGGACCTGCGTCTTGGAGATGATATGCTTTATTAAGAGGTGGAGACAAATCTTTACAGTCAAGCTCCTCTTCTTCTATCTGCTTCCTAAGACCAAATTCCATCCATTCTAACAGGGCTTCGAGTCCGCAAACTTGCCTTGAGCCCCTGCTGTGCATCAGGAATGGACTTATTTGTGTTGTTCTGTCAGTCTGGTGGAATTCCTCCAGCTTCGCTAGAATAGCTTCTTCTAGAACAAACCAGCAATTGTTTATCCATTCAAAATGTTCTGAGACCGATAACTTGCATTGGGAAACAAGGCTTCTGATATACAAATTAAATATCTCATATGACATTACTGAAATTCTGAAAAGAATAACTGACTAATCTCAAATTAGTTCTTCTACCTTTATCAATGATGGGAATCTGATTCAATTACTTTGCTGGCAAACAATATAGTTTTCCTTCATGGACTATTTTCAAAGAACTCATAACATTAAGAAACTCATTTGCTACTTTATCGAGACCCCTATGGAGTCAATTTATACAATGCACTTGAATAGCTTCCCATTTCATGAGAAATGTGAGACTAAATTTTTAATAAATATCTTTTATGATCGCAACAGATATTTGTACTGCATTTCTGTTGGTGTATTTATGCTTATAAAATGTGAATCTGATCGGTGATGCTGAAAAAAAACCATTATGTTGTATGGATTATAATTATTTTCTCATAAACCCAATTCTATAAATGCACGGATTTGAACATTATTGGACTGATTAATTGGCAGTTCTTTCAAAATTTGGGCTCGATTTATTCAGTTGTTTGAGTTCCATCCATTTTTGTGCTTGCCTTTCTAAAATTAAGTGCCTTCACATTTTCTTGGCCTCTTTTTAAACTTAATTTGAAGTCTTATATATTTTACTGCCTTGATGCATCTAGTGAATATTCAGCCAAGATTTTAACCTCATTTCTCACTTCATGAAAAAAAAAAGATGATGTCAACTGGGTGGGCACAGCAGAGCATAGCAGTAATCCCAGCCGCTCCAGAGGCTGAGGCAGGCGTATCACTTTAGCCCAGAAGTTTGGGGCTGTAATGAGCTATGATGTTTGCTGCTGTACTGTAACCTGGGCAACACAGCAAGATCTTGCCTCTAAATTTTTTTTTTTTTTTTTTTTTTTTTTTAGACCGAGTCTCGCTCTGTTGCCAGGCTGGAGTGCAGTGGTGCAATCTCGGCTCACTGCACCCTCTGCCTCCTGGGTTCAAGTGATTCTCCTACCTCAGCCTCCAGAGTAGCTGGGACTACAGGTGCATGCCACCATGCCCAGCTAATTTTTTTTTTGTATTTTTAGTAGAGATGGGGTTTCACCATGTTAGCCAGGATGGTCTCGATCTCCTGACCTCGTGATCCATCCGCATTGGCTTCCCAAAGTGCTGGGATTACAGGCGTGAGCCACTGCACCCTGCCTATTTTTTTTAATTAGAAAATAATTAAATAAAATAAAACGTTAAAAATTTAAAGATGTTATAATCTTTCATAAGAAGTATAACATGTTGAACCTGGGGGAAAAAAAAACTGTCATTTAACGCCCATAGTAGAAACAGACCTGATGTCTAGGAAAGATTTTTGAAGCCCAAGTCTTAAATAGTAACAGAACAAAACTTAGACCCTAAAATCATTCTCCTGGTGTGGTGGTTTTTCTATTATGCTTGTAAAGATTGTTTACATTTTTAAATGCTCTTGCTTTGTATGCAGAGTATTTAATGTCTTCTATATTTGGTGATGAACTCAGCTTTTCTGTTGAAATATACTGTTAGATATTTCAAAGTCTCTCTCAGTCCCCTCCTCTTATCTCCATCCTTTACTTTTTTCTCATCCCATGCCCACATGCACCACCAGAGTCTTTCTCAACCTCACTCCAGCTAAAGAAGTTCACCTGTGGCCCAGGTTGTGCCATCACCAGAGATGATGGGGGCAGTGTAGGTAGGGTGGAGGCAGGTAATTGACATGGTTATAAAATTGGCTATTTACTTATGTATCTCGAAGAATGCACCTTCTTAGAGAGAGCAAGCCCTGTCCTATCCCCCATTAGATATTCAGTGTCCAGCAGAGTATGAATATGAATCCTTGTAGAATAAATTCATTAAGTACTTGCTGATATCATGCAATCGTTGTATTTTCTTTCAGTAATTTTGTGATATTTGAAAGAATATTTATCCACTTGAGCATGAGCTTTAAGAGGTTACTTGATTAACTGAAGGCTCCGTGGAACAGCCCTGTATTAGACAAAGCCTATGCTCTCTTCAATACCCCACACAACCTCTTAACATAACACATAGATGTCAATGAGCATTTTTCCAAGGCCCATGTAAGGTCTTAGCTCATTACCATTCTTTGGCAAAGTCTGTCAGTCTGTCTTCATATTTCCTGTGCAGAACAACAATTCACCTTTTGTGTAAGAGCATTGCCTTGGTGCAAATGTTAACAAAAATAACAAGAAAGAATGAGTGTAGAAGCTATCAGTTCAAGAATTAGCTCCTTAAAAAGACTGTTTCAGGTCCAGTTCAGAATTGGAGAATAAATACACACATTTGTTCTCCACCTTTCAAAAACCTCCACTGAAACAAAAGCTTAGCATCCCTCAAAGAGTGGATTGGAGAGGTGGGGTTTATAGTAAACAAGAGTTAAGGGATTTCTGCCAATTTGTGGAAGGAAATGGGAGAAGACAGTAAGATGAAACAAGCAAAGCAGCTCAGAAGCTTTAAAAGGAAGGCAAGCAATCTAGTCACTGGAATTCAGGGAGGCCCTGGGTTCAGAATTAGAAAGTAGGAGAGAGGTTGATATTTAGAAGTAGGATTGAAAATAAGAGATTATTGTGAATAGTGCCGCAATAAACATACGTGTGCATGTGTCTTTATAGCAGCATGATTTATAGTCCTTTGGGTATATACCCAGTAATGGGATGGCTGGGTCAAATGGTATTTCTAGTTCGAGATCCCTGAGGAATCGCCACACTGACTTCCACAATGGTTGAACTAGTTTACAGTCCCACCAACAGTGTAAAAGTGTTCCTATTTCTCCACATCCTCTCCAGCACCTGTTGTTTCCTGATTTTTTAATGATGGCCATTCTAACTGGTGTGAGATGGTATCTCACTGTGGTTTTGATTTGCATTTCTCTGATGGAAAACATCATTCTCAGTAAACTATCGCAAGGACAAAAAACCAAACACCGCATGTTCTCACTCATAGGTGGGAATTGAACAATGAGAACTCATGGACACAGGAAGGGGAACATCACACTCCGGGGACTGTTGTGGGGTGGGGGGAGGGGGGAGGGACAGCATTAGGAGATACACCTAATGCTAAATGACGAGTTAATGGGTGCAGGAAATCAACATGGCACATGGATACATATGTAACAAACCTGCACATTGTGCACATGTACCCTAAAACCCTAAAGTATAAAAAAAAAAAAAAAAAAAGAATTAAAAAAATAAATAAATAAATAAATAAATAAATAAATGAAAATAAGAGATTAGTTAATAGTGTACAAATGACTCAACCACACCACTTGACACACTCATCCTACCTCAGTAGCCCAAGACCATTCAGGTGATTGGCAGCATTCAGTTCCTTGCAGTTATAGGACCGATATCCTCATTTCCTCTTTGCCTGAATGGTGAGAGCAGCTCTGTGCTTGTAGAGGTAGCCTACAGGAGAGAGGATGTTATCATGGAGCCACACACACACACAAAGGCTGAAAACAACTGCTCTTAGACAGTAAATATATGAGGACTAATATATACTTCACAATAAAAGTTTTCAAAAATAAAATTTTTAAAAATCTCCCAGACCTTAAAATGAAATTAAAAAGACAAAAGAAAACTCAGACAAAATCAATGTAAGAGACAGATATGAAACTGAAAAAGACCCTAGAAAAAAGTAAAGAAAATAAAAGAGAGTAAGAAATAGCAGAATAAATAGTAGAATGACAAAAATAACAGAAGAAACTTCCTCCAGGCTGAAGAGTGACCAGAATCTTCAAATGAAAATTTCCACCAAAAGCTAAACACACTTAATTCAATAGCAACAAAGATACACAAGGATTAAAAAGAAAAATTCTAAAACTTGGGCCGGGCACAGTGGCTCACACCTGTAATCCCAGCACTTTGGGGGGTCGAGGCCGGCAGATCACAAGGTCAGGAGTTCCAGACCAGCCTGACCAACCTGGTGAAACCTCATCTCTGCTAAAAATACAAAAATTAGCCAGGTGTGGTGGCACATGCCTGTAATCCCAGCTACTCAGGAGGCTGAGGCAGGAGAATTGCTTGAACCTGGGAGGCGGGGATTGCAGTGAGCCGAGATCGTGCCATTGTACTCCAACCTGGCAACAGAGAGAGACTGAAACTCGGTCTTTAAAAAAAAGAAAAGAAAAGAAAAGAAAAGAAAAGGAAAGAAAAATTCTAAAACTTTCCAGAAAGAAATAATCAAGTCACCTGCAGACAGAAATAAGACTGACATCAAATTTCTTATTAACAATATTTGATAATAAAGGACAAAGATATAATGCCTCTAAAATATTGTAGGAAAATGATTTCCAACATAGAATTTATACCCACTGACGTATCAATTACATTTGAGGACAAAACCAAAATATTTCCAGATATGCAAAGACTTGGAAAGTGTACCTTGCATGCAGCATTTGTGTTTTAGGGAGTTGCATTGAAAAATATACTTCAGTAAAACAATAGAGAAGCCCAACAAAGAGTAAAAAGAAGACATACAAGGAGATTATAAAAATAGTTGACTCTGCTCAGGAAATTAAAAAGAAGTCCCAGATGACTGCTAGGATGCTGCCTGGGAGCAGCAAGATAATAAAAGACAAGAAGGAGGTCTGGAGGTAGAAAGGTAACTTGCTAAAATAAGAAGTGTGTTTAAGAGTTTGAAAAATACGTAGGGTAGAATAATAAACCACACTGCAATAAAAAAAGGAAAACAGAATTCTGTATAAAATGAATGGTTCCATTATGCAGAAAACTGATAGGATGATTTCATGCAGTGCTCATGGATGACAATTTATTGGGTGGCTTAGAGCGTCTTGAGAGTATGCCTGTGGCAAAGAAAATGCGAGCCTAGCATCGTCCTTAGCCTAGCATTGAACAGTGTTTACAAGGTCATGCAATACTGATGTAGTTGATTGGTCTTCAAAGTTTAGAGTTGGCAGATAGGCAGAAGTGAGTGCCACTAGTAGAAATGTTGAAAATTTAAATGTGAAACTGCAGACAATAGAACCCAGACTGGCAGGAGGGTTGGAGAAGGCTAGATCCAATAAACATTTTCTAAAGTAGGGAGTCAAGAGATATTGTCAAATATTGATAGGACATCAAAAAGAAATCTAAATATGTTCTAAAGTCAAAAGGCAACCAATGAAAATGATGATGATGTATGAAAGTATTGACAGGTGATAGGGAAGACCAAGTAGCATTGGTGAGGTAAGTCGTCATCTTTCATGTCCAGAAACAAAGAAATAGAAGTATAATAATATCACTGGAATGAGAAGGAAATTCACCACAGAGCCAAAAATAGAAACTCCTAGTACTAGAGCTACACATGGTGGGGGATAGTGGGGTGGCTGTGGCCAGAGGGATGTCCTGGTCGTCCAACTTTATTGTGCTTTTGTAATTCACAATTGCAAAAAAATGCAACCAGCCCAAATGCCCATCAATCAATAAGGGCATGAGGAAATTCTGGTGTGTGTGTGTGTGTGTGTGTGTGTGTGTGTATATATATATATGCAATGGAATATATGTGTATATATATATGCAATGGAATATATGTGTATATATGCAATGGAATATATATATGCAATGGAATATATATATGCAATGGAATATATATATATGCAATGGAATATATATATATATATATATGCAATGGACTACCACTCATCCATAAAATGGAACAAAATAAAGGCATTCACAGCAACCTGGATGGAATTGGAGACCATTATTCTAAGTGAAGTAACTCAGGAATGGAAAATCAAACATCGTATGTTCCCACTCATAAGTGGGAGCTAAGCTATGAGGATGCAAAGACATAAGAATGATATGGTGGACTCTAGGGACTCAGAGGAAGGATGGGGGAGGGGGAGGGATAAAAGACTCCATGTTGGGTACAATGTACACTGCTCAGGTGATGGGTGCACCAAAATATCAGAAATCATCACTAAATAGCTTATGCATGTAACCAGAAAACACCTGTTCCCCCAAAACCTATTGTAATTAAATAAAAATAAAAATAAAAGATAAAGTGACAGTCCCACCAAAAAAAAAAAAAAAACACTTTTCATGCTTTTGATATGTAATTGTAGGTTCCTGTTTTGACAAAAAAATTGAAGAGACTAATCTGAGTGATCAGTTGGTGTCCCTAAATGAATCCATGGAACCTTGGGGAAACAAGGGTCGTTGTTGTGTAACAGAAAGGAAAGTTACATTTCAGGTTTTTTCTGACAGTAACAAGGAGTGTGATGTTGAGAAAATCCCTTAAACTATTTTGCCGAGAATTTTGTTAGCTGTGAAATTCACTGCTTGTAATATATTGACAGTCTGTACATGACAACTTAGAAGGCATTCAGGAAATTGGCACACAGCAGAAAATGACCTCCCAGTCAATTTATTTATTTATTTATTTATTTATTTATTTATTTATTTTGAGACAGAGTTTCCATTTTGTGCCTAGGCTGGAGTGCAATGGTGCAATCTTGGCTCACTGCAACCTACGCCTCCTGGGTTCAAGTGATTCTCCTGTCTCAGCCTCCAAAGTAGCTGGGATTACAGGCACATACCACCACACCTGGCTAATTTTTGTATTTTTAGTAAAGACCTTGTTTCACCATGTTGGCCAGGCTGATCTCGAACTCCTGACCTAAGGTGATCCACCTGCCTTAGCATCCCAAAGTGCTGGGATTACAGGCATGAGCCACTGCGCCCGGCCAAGTCAAGTTATTTAAATAACACTAGTCTCATTCAGAAGGCCCACAGTGGGTTTTCATGTCACCTCCTCTCCCTTCTTTGTCAGAAAAAAATGGAAGAGCACGTGGATGTTTCGAGGTGAGAAGAGATGCGTTCACTGCCTTCACCTCCATGTAGGCTTGTTATTAAGGGAAAGGGAACAAAGGAGTCTCACTCATGTAAGATGACCTTACACGAGAAAAGAAGAAATTCGAGTTGGTGAAAAGAAATTCAATTTCGGCCGGGCGTGGTGGTTGACGCCTGTAATCCCAGTACTTTGGGAGGCTGAGGCGGGCGGATCATGAGGTCAGGAGATCGAGACCATTCTGGCTAACACGGTGAAAACCTGTCTCTACTAAAAAATACAAAAGCATTAGGCAGGCATGGTGGCGGGCGCCTGTAGTGCCAGGTACTCGGGAGGCTGAGGCAGGAGAATGGTGTGAACCTGGGAGGCGGAGGTTGCAGTGAGCTGAGATCACGCCACTGCACTCCAGCCTGGGGGACAGAGTGAGACTCCGTCCCCCCCCCCCAAAAAAAAGAATTCAGTTTCATCAGTCTAATATCCTGGAATGGAAGAGAGAAATTCTAAGACTGTCTCAACTGTAGAGATGTTCAGGGGAAAAAAAAATAGATGATTATTTCTTCTGGTTCATTCATTGACTCGTAGAGTTTGTCAGATGCCATGTCAGGTGCCTTACATGTGTGTTCATAACCTCAAAACATAAAAGGGAAGGAATTTTAGAATGATTCAATGATACCACTGTTTTGCCTAATAAGCAAATAATTCAGTAAGAGACACTTTTTAACAAATCTAAGAATAAAGCTTCCTTTTTAATAAAAAAATTGCCTTTCTTCATATTATCTTTCTTTACATTCTTTGACAAAATACCTCAACCCATCAATATTGTCTGTCTTATCCAAATTGAAGGATTATAATCCAGATTTAAGAAAATATCTATCAAAATAATGACAACATTGACTATTTACTCAGTATCTGCTGGGTATAGGGCACAACAAATATCTCTCGAGTTGGTACCAGGCCCTGTGCTGAGGCCTCCACTCTTCTTTAGCTCACGTGCACTGAGCAGCGAGTGCCACTGGCTCCCTGAAAGCTGCTCAGGCACCACAGTTTTTAATTCCCAGGAGAGGTGCTGTGTGCACCCCAGTGGACAGATGAGGGAATGAAGAGCAGGTGGATACCCGCAGGTAGAGAGCCACACACCAGTGGATCCAGCTCTAGAAGGACTGACCCCTTCTCTACCCAACTCCAGAAAGCCCACTGTCAATGATCTCAAACTCTACTTTATGTCTCCTGTTTCTGGATCAGAAATGACCTCGTGCATATTTCCAATTCTCCAGCTTTTCCTTGCCTTTCCTCCATCTTGTCACTACTCAAATAGGAAAATGATACATACATATATGTTAATCATGTACACCTAATTTCCCAGACATAATTGAGTATAAATTTCAGGCAAAATGCTAACTTGAATATATTTTTATGTTAAACCTTTTCCATATTTCACTCACTTATCATTAGGAAAGCAAAACCTTTGCACAAAATATTGTGCTAGCCTTTGCCAGGAGACAGAAATTAGGAGTCATGGTCTGTGTTCTTCAGGAGCATTGAGTTTCTCCCGAGAGCGGGAGAATACACGGGTAAGCCCAATAGAAAGCAAAAGTCAGGGCCAGGCATGGTGGCTCATGCCTGTAATCCCAACACTTTAGGAGGCTGAGGTGGGCAGATAACTTGAGGTCAGGAGTTTGAGACCAGCCTGGCCAACATGGTGAAACCCCATCTCTACTAAAAAAAAAAAAAAAAAAAAAAAAAAAAAATTAGCTGGGCATGGTGGCATACGCCTATAATCCCAGCTACTCAGGAGGCTGAGGGAGGAGAATCACTTGAACCCATGAGGCAGGGGTTGCAGGAGGCCGTGATTGTGCCACTGCACTCCAGCCTGGGTGACAGAGCAAGACTCTTGTCTCAAAAACAAACACACAAACAAAAAGTAAAAGTCAGATGACTAAGGCAGTGATGATTGCCACATCTTGTGCAGAGCAGCCTCTGGGATTCGTCTCAAAACACACTCGATCTAGTTCTTGACGCCCATTGAGATAGATGCTAGGCTATAGGCAGTTACGTAAGATCTTCGAGCCTTAGTTTCCTTATCTCTGAAGTGAGAAGAGTACCATTGATATTGTTAAAAAGGCATGAGATTTAGATATAAGTAAAATACTTGCATTTTACGTACTACCTGCTTAATCTTCATGAGTGAGTCAAAGAAAGCAAGTAGAATTAGGCAGGGTTGTGGGGATGGGGAGTGGCAAGCTGTGCTAAAGACAGGGGAAATGGGCAGATAGAATGCAGGGCTGACCACAGACACCTACAACCTGCAGCAGAGGCAACTTACTGAGCTGAACATAGAAAACACAAGACACTTTAAAATGTACAGCTCTATGCTACCTTTCACCCCACAGTAAAATTGGTCCTTAACTAGAAAAAAGTACAGATAAAAATGAAAGAAAAGAGGGGTGGGGGAAGTAACACGCATGTGTACACATTCAGACGTTTGGCATGCTTACATCAGAGAAAGAACACTTCTGCAAGTTTTCTTGGCACAACGGAATGGTAATAATTTTTAAGTCTATTGTGTCTGTCATCTATTCATATATTCTGAAACTGCTGACCTGTCATTGACAACAGTATGCCTCTTTTTCTAAGATTCGAAATTTTAAAATGTAATTGCTGATAATAAACAAAGGACATTATGCTACGTGAAGTGAGCCAGTCCAAAAAAAAAAAAAAATACTACATGATTCAAGTCATTTTAGGTTGGTGCAAAGTTATTGTGGTTTTTGCCATTAAAAGTAACATAAAGCACCTGGAATAGTCAAATCTATAGCAAGAGAAAATAGAATGGTGCTTGCCAGGGGCTGGAGGGAAGGAGAAATGCGGAGTTATTGTTCAGTGGGTGCAGGGTTTGAATTTTGCAAGGTGAAAGGGTTCTGTGGTTGGATGGTGGTGATGGCTCTACAGTACTTGTCGACGTGCATGACGCCACTGACCTGCGCACATCTTAAGTGGTTAATTATAAATTTTATGTCATATGTATTTTTCCATAGTTAAAAACACTTTTAAAAACCATTCTTGTTGGGAGGCCGAGGCGGGCGGATCACGAGGTCAGGAGATCGAGACCACGGTGAAACCCCATCTCTACTAAAAATACAAAAAATTAGCCGGGCATGGTGGCGGGCACCTGTAGTCCCAGCTACTCGGAGAGGCTGAGGCAGGAGAATGGCGTGAACCCGGGAGGCGGAGCTTGCAGTGAGCCCAGATCGCGCCACTGCACTCCAGCCTGGGCGACAGAGCGAGACTCCGTCTCAAAAAAAAAAAAAAAAAAAGAGACATTTTTGAAGTGTGAAGTGGTGCACACAGGTTCATCGTCTAGGTGTCTACTCATGAAAACAAATCTCTTTTGTTCCATGTAGCGCTCATTAACATTGATTTCTGCATATCAGTGAGACTTCAATGATCTTACGTTCAACATAAATATGACAACTTTACAAACGTCCTCCCTTTCATCCACTGAGTGAGTTTATCAGGAAAAGCTAACAAAATCCTTCCAGGCCTCCAGGGGGGAAGGTACACAGTCCCCTGCTCTGGAGGAGGACATGGAGGCTCATGCTGGTTAAGGGACTTTTCCAAAGTCACCAGCAGCAGGGAACCTTCTGAAACTGCTGCCAAGTCCGTGCTTTTCCCACATCCACATACATTATTTAGGCAAGACCCACTTGGGAAGCTACTTCTTCAAGGAATGATCGGGACTGGGTTCGGGATGGTAGAGCAGGACTGTTTTTGAAATGCGGTCTCTTTCTCTTTGCACCAAGCTTTCCTTAAGTGTGTGGGTGACCCTCCCAACTTCCTCCTCTCTCCCACAACCACCGCCCTCGCTGCTTCTCTCAGCTGCTGTCCCCGACACCTGGATGACTCCTCTTGGCTACCTGGGGGCTGGCATTGTGGGAGGCAGCCGACGCCAGTGGGTGCTGCTGGGATCCCCGCCCACACCCAGCAGTTGCCTGGAGATGGAGGTATGCCAGGTATGTGGGCCAACAGCTGCAGAGTTGCCACTGACAGGCCGGAGGAGGATTCTTTGTCAGTGACCGCACCAGCCCGAGCCCCTGCCAGCTGTCCCACTCAGTATGCCCGGGCTTCCAGGGCCCCAGCCAAGGAAGGGTGTGGACATGTCATACAGTGGTGGCCACAAGGCAGGGGTCACGGGGAAGGCAGGCCGATACTAGCAACAGAGGAAATGACACTTCAGAAGCGTCCTCTCTTACAAACAAGAGCAACTGTGTGTGTCCCAGTGAGTATGGGAAGCTCAGTCTCCTAGCATCATTCAAGGGTCTCCAAGTGACTGTGCATAGAGTTTTAAAAATGTCACCAAACTCCTTTTTCTTACCCCAGCCATTTTTCATAACTATATCTAGGGAATGGGTTGGTTGAGTCTAAAGAGCCAGGAACTAAAGAAAAGATAAACACGGAAACTTCAGGTTTTCCAGAATCTTGCATATTTCCCTCCTGTTTCCCTATTATAATTTACATTTAAAATGGAGAGAGACAGTTTAAGCCAAATGTTTTAAATCATGAAAACAAGTGAACCTCTTTTGCCTGTTCATGATAAACCTTCAGATTTTGTGACTTCTTTCCACCAAGGCAAGATAGGTTTCACTGGGGGGAGCTGAACTGGTGTGGTGTTTTCTGCCTTCAGCCGTCTGTGTGTACACTGTGACAATATGCTTCTGAGCTGGACAAGCCGCCTACTGTTTTTTTCATTTCACCAAAGAGCCTCAAGTTGCTCAGCTACAACCTGGAGGAAGTGTTTGAAAGCTGATTTTCTGATGCCCAGCCCCAGGCCTCCTTTTCCACCACACAATATCAGTCCTGCTTTTCTGTAAATCAGAATTAGGCACGCCACTCCAGATGAAAGAGCCCTGTCATTGAAATGCCTTTCTTTGGCCCACACTAAGTATAATTTCTGCTCCCGTTTGAACTCAAATATCACATTTATATTTTAACAGCTGCTGCTCTCTAAGCAAACTTATTCACATAGAAAATCCAGGATTGTGACTACTTATTTTTTCCTCTCTACACATAAAACAGATTCCCTGGAAACACAGTTATCTTAAGTAGCTGGAACTGTCTAACTTCGGTTATTTTATTATTTACAAATTAGCCAGGTGAGAACAAGAAAGTGAAAAGCAGGAAACAAGATAGGCAGAGAAACAAACGGCTTGAAAGGAAGAGCAGCAAGATGTCTGAGCAGGCCCACTGGGTTCTCAAGGCTGCCGCAAAAATCAAAGAACAGCCGTGGTATCAGGACACACCACAGATCAGACCACAGCTTCCAGCCATGCCACATGCTGTCTGTGTGTTTCCTTCACACCATTCATTTTTTTCCTTCTATTTTAATGATCTGAAACCAAGTTTGGGCCACGTGTAGACAGGCCATTCAGAGGAGGCTTCGGGAAGGAGGGTGCGTCTGAAACTAGTTGTAAACGATCAGGAGGATTTCCACAATCGCTCGAAGGAAAGGGGCATTTCAGAAAGAGAGAAGAGCACGTTCGCGTGAGCCCCGGTAGGAGCACGGGGCACACGCGTGAAACGTACTGATGCCGGAGTTCATGCGCACGGAGGACGCAGGCTTGGCAGCCTGCAAGGCAGAAGGGGAGATGGTGCAAGACCCATGGCTGCTCCAGGAAACTTGAGCTCCATTCTGAAGGCTCAAGGAGAGATGGAGTAAGAGGAAGGACTCCTTGGGTGCATTGTTCATGGGAGGACAAATTAGAAAGGGGGTTATCTCATGGCAGGCAGCCACTTCCAAGTAGGGAAGTTGGAGAACTTGTTGTCAGGTGGCAGAACAGAGAAGACCCTTGAAAAGCCAGCCAGGAACGTGTGTGCACACAGGTGGAGTGTGTCCCTCATGCCGTCATTCTGATCCAGGTCCTTGACTTAACTGCATTGTCATTAAGCTTGTGAAAGGAGGGGAAAGCTGGTACCAGACATTAGTTATATGTCCAATACGTGTTTGACTCTTCATTAGAGGTATTACCTACGTTATTTTCATTCTATTAGTTACTGAAAAAAATGGGTTAGAATCTCCAATCTCCAACAATAATGGGATATATCCATTTCTTTTTTTCTGTTGTATATTTTTTCTTTGTATATTTTAAAGCTCTATTGTTAGGCAATATTTAGTATTGTTGTGTCTTCTTGTTGAATTGACCCTTCTAACATCGTGAAATGTTATGCAATTCTGGTAATATTTCTTATTGTAAAACTTACTGTTTCTGTCCAAATCTATGCCCTGTCCCTTTATAAAATAATGATGATAAAAAATAATAATAATATTTATTGTTTTTTTATCTCCCATTTTTAAAAATTCTGGGGGTTTAGATTATTTGAATTTATATAATTATTGATAAAACTAAAATCAAATCCACCATCTTTCTATTTGTTTTCTACTTGTTCCATCTTACTTCTTAATTTTATTTTTATTTTTTGAATTTTTATTTCATCTACAGTTTACAATACACATCTTTAACTTATCACAGCTCTATGTAGGGTATAAAGAATGTACAGCAGGAGAAATCCGTTTTTCTCTTCTGTCTTTGCACTACCGTTATCATACATTTTACTTCAAATGCATACATTTAACATGTGCCACAAATCCTAAAACGCTTCATTTTTGCTTTAAATAATCAATTATCTTTTAAGGAGAAAAACAATAAAAAATTTTTACATAATTTTTATATATTTCTGAAACTCTTAATTTCTTTTCTTAGAGCTCAAATTTTCCTTCTGATATTATATTTCTTTTACTAAAGAAATTTTCTTTAACACTTATGTAATGCAAATGTGCTAATAATGAATTAGCTCAGTATTTGTTCTGAAAAGTCTTTTTCTTTTTGGAAGACATTTTTGCTGGTTAAAGACTTCTAGGTTGGCAAAAATGTTTTTAAGTACTTTAAAGAACAGCTCTATAGTTTCTGTCCATTTTTTTCTTACATACAGGGATTCCGATGAGGAGGCTGCAGTATTCTTTGTTTGTATGTAGTGGGTTTTCCCCTCATGAGCTGTTCTGCCCCTCTCTCTTGGTTCTCTTCTTCTGGCACTCCAATTACATATACATTCAACTCCTTGATGCTTTCCCAAGTGCAGTGCTAGAGACAGAAGATGTAACTACAGTGAGCTTGGACTGTGAGGACTGAAGCAGAGCCAAAAACTGACAGACAGTTAGTAATCACTGCAGATGTTTGCCAAACAATTGCAGGGTAGCAGGCACTATTCTACTTTTCACCTGTGTAATTCTGACTTATCCTCAAGATTTATCTTGAAATTTTCCAGAAAGCCTTCCTAAACCATCCTTTCTCACCCTAACCTCTACCTCACCTCTCATACTAGGTTAGGTAGCCCTCTTTTTTAGTTTTACTGCACATTGGGTTTCCAGTGTTTTTAAATCTATTACTCTTTATTCTATTATATCTTTTTATTTTTAATCTCCATGGCTAGGCTGTGAATTCCATGAGGGCAAAGACTGTGACTATGATCTTGTGTCATAGTCAAATGACCTCTCCTTTGCCCAGGGTGCGTTACATTCTCAGTGGGTGTTTCATGAAAGAATGGATGAATAAATGGTGTCTCCCACTAGACTGTGAGTTCCTCAGAGGCAGAAATTACACTCTTCCCACATTTTGGTGACCCTGGTCCAATATATATGATTGATAAAAAAGAGCGTTGCAGCAATCGCAGTTTTTGTTTGTTCGTTTTTTTTTTTTTTTTTTTTTTTTTTTTAGACAGGGTCTTGCTCTGTCTCCCAGGCTGGAGTGTAGTGGCACGATCTCAGCTAACTGCAACCTCTGTCTCCCGGATTCAAGCGATTCTTGTGTGTCAGCCTCTCAAGTAGCTGGGATTACAAACGCAAGCCACCGTGCCTGGCTAATTTTTGTATTTTCAGTAGAGACGGGGTTTTGCCATGTTGGCCAGGCTGGTCTCTGACTCCTGACCTCAAGTGATCTGCCCGCCTTGGTCTCCCAAAGTTCTGGGATTACACTAAACTCATGGGAGGCAGAGAAGCAACAGCTAACAGGAGTGGGGAGGAGGCACTGTAACAATTACATTGAGGGCCATCTTTGTTTAACATCAGAAGATTACAGGATACAATTATTTGTGATGTAGTGAGCCAGGGGTAGAAATCCTGTTTTAAAACTGATTTTCTGTGGCTTCAGCAAATCACAGAATTGTCAGAGCAATCACCCAAAGCTCCAGTGGAAAGGAAGAGTCAGTCTTGTTTGCATACTTGTCTGGCCTAGATCTTTTCATGGTCTTTCTGCCACCATGTTGCTGAAGAAATCTTCACTCCCTTTGCCTGTGTTTAGGATGGAATTACTGAAATCCTTCCTGAATTCTGCTTATGTGAAATATTACTCCATGTGGTTTTAATTCCATGAAGATATTTCCTCCAGTGTATGTGAGTTATATAGGTTGGGAATAATTGGAAAAAGAGATGACTGGGTTAGAAACAGGAAAGAAAGGAAATAAAATACAACAAAACAAAGCACAAAGCAGGCAGAACAGGCAGAGGTCCTGCGAAAGGGTTTTGGGCAATGGAGGGGAGTGCTGAGAGCCAGACGATGCTTGGACATGAATTAGAAGGGGTGAGTGCAGGTCTTTGGGGAATCTTCCTCTGTGCCTGTAGTCACACTGTCCATCAAAGGTGGCAGACAGGCCAGGCACGGTGGCTCAGACCTGTAATCCCAGCACTTTGGGAGCCCAAGGCAGGCGGATCACCTGAGGTCAGGAGTTTGAGACCAGCCTGGCCAACATGGTGAAACCACGTCTCTACTAAAAATATAATTAGCCAGGCATGGTGGTGCATGCCTGTAATCCCAGCTACTCAGGAGGCCGAGGCAGGAGAATTGCTTGAACCCAAGAGCCGGAAGTTGCAGTAAGCTGAGATAGCGCCACTGCACTCCAGCCTGCGGGATAGAGTAAGACTCTGTCTCAAAAAAAAAAAAAAAAAAAGTGGGGGACAGACAGACCTTCACTCCATCAATTCAACCAGGAATCTTGTGGAGAAACCCCCTCGGAAGAAAAAAAAAAAGCAAAGGAACATGTCTCTCAGTGGGTGTATTACCCACGAGGAACGAAAATGAATGTACGAGCATCTGGTTGGAACAGACAGGAGAGGAGATCCTGAGAAGATTCTTCCAGCAAAATATATTAACAGGAAATGGGCTTCAGAGAACCCAGTACATGAAGATGTGCAAAATGCCTTGTATAGCCTTTTTTAGTTTGCCTTTATTGCTGTATCATAATAGATATTAAAATAGATATTTATGAATGTCTTCAGGGTGAGTCACAGCTCTTGTTTCCCAGCCCTCCCTTTCTCAAGTCTTCCATTCCTCCATTGCAAGTTTTCCAGCACAGATATTTTCAGAAGCCGGATTCCTGTATAGGGGAAGTTGTTCTGCACTTTAATCACTGACTTGTACCTACACAAGGGGAGAGTTGTAACTCGGGGAGCTAATGTAAAGAGAAGCTGTACCATTCAACATATGTATATGAATGTTGTCATTTTTACTTTACATGCATTTATTTGCTTACAGAAAATTGCACAGTGCAGCAAATCCATAAAAAGTCAAGCCTTATTGTCAAGAAGCTTAGAGTGACCAAAGACAAAGGGAGACCCATAATATGCTCGTTACTGCTTACACTTTTAACTCGAGCTAATCATATTCTTATGTTCGCCACATGTACACATTAAAGAAAATGTCAGTAATTACTGAAGAATTTAACATAATGAATCCATGTAAAAACAAGGTTTTAATTACGGATTTACACAGGTTACAAACTCTAACTTGCCTTTGTATAAGAGACAATCAGATCCATACATTTTGTTTTCTAAGCCATTTTGGGGAGAAAAAGAAACAGCCCTTGATATTTGAGTCATGCTAATACTCTGGGGTTTCAAGATAGTACTCTGGCATTTTTCAGCAAGGTCTTTTTCTTCACTATGGAGAAAGGATCAGTCTCATAGTTCACAGTGTGTAGTCACATCACTGAGAAATGTGCATGCATCTGACCTCACACTGGGATACTTCTCCCTGTGTGACACCAGTTCCAAAGACCTCTTCTCAGCTTAGTTCCAGGACAAGCTAAAGTGAAATGTTGACTTTCAGTTTCATCAACTGCTGATGTTGACCATGCTCCAACGACAGAAAGAATTTGAGGTCATCAGCAGTTACTGGGCCATGGAGCCTGTTTTCCTCAGGAATCCAAGAGAATCAAACCCTTGGTATGGATGAAGAAGCAATATGGACTTATCTGATCTACAAGATCAAAAGTATTCAAAATGGGATTTAAAAAATAGTCAATTTGGTTCTGGAAATAAATTGTGAGAATTTCCATATCTATTTCTATTATCTTAAAAAGTAGGCAAATACCTAAGTGTTACTAGTATTGAACACGTAGACTGATTCTGAACTCCCCACTCAGGCTGCATGTCAGAGATTTGCATAGCAAGTGAAGTCACTGCTTTCCTGAGAAATGTGCGCCCTGCAGAGGGCAAAGGAGCTCCCACAGCCCCACTCACAGGATCTCTTGCGGCTATTGTTCAGTGGCACAGTCATCTTAACTGTGGCAAGTGAGTTCAAGGATTAAATTGTCTACTTTTAACTAAACTAACTTCACAAAAGGTTAAGTGGATTAAAAAGTTTCCTACAAAGACATACCAAATTTAGATAATATGATAATTCAAGAACAATAAAATATCAGAGCTACATTTCTTCAATTAGTTGTATATACTCTTGTCAACCACATAACAAACTTTAAAACAATGGCAAGGAGTCAGCCAAAAATTCTACATTATCATCAGGAAAACATTTTGAAACATAGGTTATATCCACTGTCATCAATGTCAACTCACTCTAAGTGAATATTCTAACTCAAGATTTGAAGTTGATGATAGTATTCAGGAAACATGTACAATTTGATTACTCATGCTCAAAGCCATGTGATATTGAACCAGCAACTTTACAAAATTTAATTAAACTTAATGATGAAAATTAAAAGTCTCTTTAAAATATCAAAGCGCAAAAGACAAAAGCCAGTTACTGTTGGGGGAAATGTGTTCCTTATGAGATGCAAGCTTATTTTTTCCCATCATTTTGATCAAAACAGAAGAAAAAATATATGAAAACATATAATAACAAGCTTAATAAATAAAACATGCAAAAATACGGTGTGTTACTTATTTTAACGTGAATTTCTATGTATTTACAGTTATCTGAAACAAATACAAAATAGTTTGGATCCTGGTGATCAGTCACAAACTTAGAAAGCCTGCCCTTTACATGCAACAAACTTTAGTTATTTATGAAATACATCAAAAAGGCCAGGCACGGTGGCTCACACCTGTAATCCCAGCACTTTGGGAGGCCAAGACTGGCAGATCATGAAGTCAGGAAATCGAGACCATCCTGGCTAACATGGTGAAACCCCGTCTCTACTAAAAAATGCAAAAAGTTAGCTGGGCATGGTGGCAGGTGCCTGTAGTCCCAGCTACTCGGGAGGCTGAGGCAAGAGAATGGCGTGAACCCAGGAGGCGGAGCTTGTAGTGAACTGAGATCACACCTCTGCAGTCCAGGCTGGGCAACAGAGTGAGACTCCATCTCAGAAAAAAAAAAAAGAAAGAAAGAAAAAGAAATACATCACAAAGTAGATGGTATTTTATTTGGATTGCTAGATTTATCATTTATAAATGCTTTTTCTGTAGTATTCGTTTTGTCCATAAAGCACAAAGATGCTAAATCATATACAAATTCTGCCAGGTACTTGTCTAAGTGAGTTGATTTTTGTTTTCTAACTATGTAGAAAGTTAAATTCATCAGTTGCTTTTCCAGACAGACCCATTTCAGGTCTCTTGACTACCATCACCTATGTGAGCAGAAGGATTCAGGGGATCCTTGGTGGACTGCTGAAGAATGAAGCATGTGCACCCACTTTACTTCTACACTTTGGCAGCTGTAGAACAGAGACAATGGTGGTGCATGATACATCCTTGTATCTGGGAATTAATTCCTTTCTGAGGTGTATGCTACTTAGCTTTGTGACTAAAATCTATGGGCTTCAGTTTCCTAGTCTTGCTAAATGGGAAACATGTTAATATCTATGATCGTAGCACATCACAAGTAAAGATAAATCAGAAAATGTATGTTTTGGCTGGGCATGGTGGCTCATGCCTGTAATCCCAGCACTTTGGGAGGCCAAGGCAGGTAGATCATGAGGTCAAGAGATTGAGACCATTCTGGCCAACATGGTGAAACCCTGTCTGTACTAAAAGTACAAAAATTAGCTGGGTGTGGTGGCAGGCACCTGTAGTCCGAGCTACTTGGGAGGCTGAGGCAGGAGACTCGCTTGAACCTGGGAGGCGGAGGTTGCAGTGAGCTGAGATCACGCCACTGCACTCCAGCCTGGTGACAGAGCATGACTCCATCTCAAAAAAAGAAACCAAAAAAACCCAAACAAACAAAAAAAAGGACAATGTACGCTTTGTAAACTTTAAGCCTGGGAGATGGCTAACATTATGGGGGAAGACTTGGCCAGGACAGCCCAGAAACCACAAGGTGAATAATACCACCCAGAACAGAAGGTCCACCATGAAGATAAGGACATAATCTATCAGGAAGGATTAAATGTAACTGTCAAGAGTAGGCTTGATGGAGGAGGGTGAATCTGAACGGAGCCTTGAGCTACAGTGGGGTTTACAGCACAGGCAAATCCTGGTGACTGCATGCTAGATGAAAGGAATTGGACAAATGAAATAACTGAGGCAAGAGAGGTCGGGCGTGTTCAAATTCGTATCTGTATTGCATAGATAGCTTAAGAATGAAGTAGAGCCAGAAAAAACATACTAGGCTCAGATTATGGAACATGTTTAATGGCAGGCTAAGAACTGTGCCCTATTATATATGCAAAAAGGATCCATGAGGGCTTTTTGAACAGAAAAATAACCCAACTTATGTGATGTTTTAGGAAGATGCTTGGGTAGCAATGTGAAAGAGGCACTGAAGCAAGCATATTGAAGGCAGATGCTACGTATAAGACCATAAAGCTTTTGCACTGGATTTGATCAGTTGCGATGAAGGCTTGAGTTTGGATGGTGGTCTTGGGAAAGTTCAAAGAAAAAAGGAGAGGAGGGGGTCATAACTGAAAGCCATTTTATCGTGACTAAGAAGTCAAACATGTTAATAACCTGAAGAGATATTGGAACAAGCAGAAAATATCCCGCTTTTGTGCTTCCATTCTTTTATTAAGAAAAGCTTAACTGAGCTTGAGATATTTATAGAAAAGGCAAGTACCATGAGGAAGGAGATGTGTTCCTAAAGCACATTTAAAATGATAGTGTTCTTTAATTTTAAAATATGATGGAGGATAGTTTTTGAATTTTGTGTCCGCAGTTTTTGCAAAGTTACTGAAGTTTCCAAACTCTAAAACCACATGGTAGTCTGCCAACTACTCGTGGAGCAAATAACCTGCCCTGATGCTCCCCACTTGTAATCCAGCCAGCAAGCCCTGTCTCTCCATTCCCAAGGCTGTGTTCACAGACAGCACCGACCAAAACCAGCCAGTTCTCCCCAAACCCCTGCTGCACAGTATCTGACAGATATCAGTGATGGCTTATCTTCACTTATCTTTCAACCCCTCTTTATTCTCTATCCCTCTTTATGCACCCCAAAACTGCCAATATCTCTATAAATAGCATGACTCTGGCTTTCTTAGCCTTGAACTTCCATGTGGGTTTGGCTGACGGAGATCAATGTAAGGTGATGGGATGCCCAGAGGACAGAGAGTTGGCGGTAATTTTCTCCCACTCTTTGTCTGCCTTAGTGCAGTAATGGCAACAGTGTTCTCTCCATGAAAACACTCCCTGCCTCCTGCTATGGTTTCAATATTTGTGTCCCTCCAAAATGCATGTTGAAACTTCATCCTCAGTGTGACAGGATTAAGATGTGAGGCCTTGAGAAGGTGATTATATACCCTTGTAACAGCACTCTAGGGGACTATCTAGATCCTATTTACTTTTATTTTCCTTCTGCAATGTGAGGACACAGCAAGAGTTGCCATCTTGGAAGCAGAAAGCAACCCTCTCTAGCCCCCAAATCTGCTGGCACCTTGAACTAGGACCCACAACTGTGAGAAATATGTTTTTTTCAGTAGATTACACAGCCTCCATGTCCGTGTTATTTTAATGCAGAACAAACAGATTAAGACATCCCATGTTTGGGCATTGGCCATTGCCCTCTTTGCCCACCTTTGCTGCTGGTAGCCTGTCTTGCAGATACCCAGTGGCTTTACAGAAGGGGAGGTGGCTTCTTGGAGGTTCTCACACAGTGCGAGCTGAGAGAGGGCACGCCGCAGGCCTGAAGCAATCCTCTCCAGCATGCAGAATGGCTGTGGAGCAATGACCAATGTATGACCCTGTCTCTTGTGTGACCATGTGCTTCAATTTTCCCAGGGCATAATAATAATAATTTCTAACATAATTATTAACAACAACCCCTTTCACCATCAGAAGTGACCTGACTTGGATAACTGGATTGTAATTTCACTCTACCTTTTCCACAAAGCCAGAATACCATAACACATGGTCAGAAAACAAAAGGGTGAAATTGGGTATGACCTCCCTCAGTCTCACACTGATGGGATCTGTATTTTTCACTCTTACTTCCTTATACTCAGTGTGTTGTGAAGTCCTAGGGCCAAGGGAAGAATTTTGCATCAAGAAACATGGTCCGGGTTTGATTCAATGAGAATCTGAGACTGTTCTGTAATCATGTTGGGCTTTTCATGTTACCAGATAGAGAATTCCTGTTTTGAACTGGTATTTTACAGTGCCCAAAGGATGTTGGAGTGTTTGTATACAATGGGAGCAAAGAAGATTACATCTAGAACGTGGGCAATTTACTGGGGCTCCTTAATTCACTAGTGTCCAAAGATAATTGTTAGTGGGAAACTGTAGCTGTACAGGATTTGCATCCTATTGGAATGAAAATTTTGGTCATACTACCAGTTTAAAATTTCTGATAGGGCAAGGTGTTGGTAGAAGGTAAAGGGATCATTGATAGGTGATTTGAAAAAATTAAAAAGAGGCGCTGACTATCAACATAGAACATAGACCAACAGCAGAGGCAGAAACCATATCAGCTATTGTTTGCTTGTGCTGATTAATGCCTTCCTTCCCTTTATCATGCTGCCTGATCTGAAGAGTACTGGTGGAACTAACATTACAACTAGGTTCCAGCTAGGGGTATGACTGAGTTGATACCACCCCACCACCATACAGTGGCAGGTGCCCTTTGTAAGTAAGGAGGATAGTAAATGTTATCATCCTTACTTTACTATTGCACTGCTAAGTAGGCTTTTATTTCTTTTGCTAGATTTGCTACCTTTAAAATTTATCCTTTGCGTCGTAGTCATAACAAATGAGGTAATTAATGAGGCTTCCTTACCTTCACTATCTTTCTTCACCTTTGACATTGTAAAGTGTATTATTTCTACATTATTGGGGCATATGACATTTCCAGTCTATTCTGTAACCCTAATCCACATTTGGTTTTAGTCTACAGCAAAATGCATTCAATACTCACAACTTTTTTTTTTTTGCTGTATTTTACCAAAGCATCTTCCTTTAATTGGTTGTTATTGTTTTCCTTCCTTCTGTAACCAAATGTATTGCCCTTTTTCTCCACATACCCATGTTTTTGTTCTCTCAAAAACATTAATGAAAATATTTTTTCCTGAATTCTTGCTTGATAAAAACTGCAACAAATTGTAATATATCTTGTCTACATAGTAAGACTAGCTTGGCTGCACATAAAAATCCTTGGCTGGCATTGAGAATCTTGTTGGTCTTCCCTCATTACCATCCAGCTTCACTACAGCTAGGGGAGCCAGGAGGATCAGGACAGCCTTCTTCATTTCTCCTGTGTGTGACTTATTCTTTTTTTCTGGCTGCTCAATACCTTTATTAAGATGTGGGTCACTCTTTGCCTGTCATGAATGGATATTCCTTGCTTCTGATGTGCCCTTTTGAAAGGTAGATTCAAGTCTTCATGCTTTGCACAGCAGTGTTCTTGAATTATAATTTTGAAGTATTGGTTCTGTCTTTTTTGGTTTCTTCTTTGGATGTTCCAGTTATGTATGTGTTCAATCCATTTGTCTGTCTTCCGTAATTCTCATTTTCTCTGTAATACTTGAGTTTTGCTTTTCAAATGTTTGCTTAGATAACTTTTGTATAAATGGGTAACTATTTCCTTTTATTTTTGTAATATATTACTAAATGGTTTGGGTTTCCTAGATAACTACAGAGGTTCAGAGAGAGAATTAAGACAACCTTCTAGGCCTCACACCATAATGGCTCTTTCCTGCTGGGCTGTCACAGAGACAGACTGCTTCCTCCAAGTATGGCTCATCTGGTGAGTATCTGTGTGGTTGAATCTTCCTTGTTCCACCCTTGAACAAAATTGGGGCCAAGAGGGGACTTTTTCTGATAGGCTGTGTACCCTGGTTCCCACTCCTGTGGTTAAAAAAAAGGGGGATATAGGTTTTGAACATGGAAGTGAACTTCCCAAATTTTCAGGGAGTGCATTTTGTTGGTGTTTTCTGAGATTATCAGCCATTGGCCTCACCACCTCTGTACTTCGTTTACTCCCGTGTGGCTTGTGCCTGATTCCAACTAGGTTTAGTCATCTCTACGTACGTTTTGAAATCTTTGGATTCTAACTGTTTCTAGTTTCACTAAGGATATATTTGGTTCTTTTTTTTCTCCATTTTCCTTGTTGCTTTTTTATGTGTTCTGGAATAATATGCGGAAGAATGCTGACTTTTACAGCCTGTGTATACAACTATCTCTACAGAAAATTTTAAGATATATATTAGTTCTTTATATTCACACAATAACTTTGCAAATAGTCCCAGTGTACAAAGCTTATTCTGATATCTTGCTGTGTTTTTAAACAAACATATATACATATATGCTGTGATAGTTAATATTGAGTGTCAACCTGATTGGATTGAAGGATGCAAAGTATTGTTCCTGGGTGTGTCTGTGAGGGTGTTGCCAAAGGAGATTAACATTTGAGTCCGTGGACTGGGAGAGGCAGACCCTCCTTCTATCTGGGTGGGCACCATCTCATCAGCTGTCAGCACAGCTAGAATAAAGCAGGCAGAAGAAGATGGAAGAACAGACTTGCTGAGTCTTCTGGCCTTCATCTTTCTCCTGTGCTGGAAGCATCCTGGTCTCGAACATCAGACTCCAAGTTCTTCAGCTTTTAGACTCTTGGACTTACACCAGTGATTTTGCAGGGGCTCTCGGGCCTTTGGCCACAGACTGAAGACTGCATTGTTGACTTCCCAAATGTTGAGGTTTTGGGACTCGGACTGATCCACCATTGGCTTCCTTCCTCCTCAACGTGCAGATGGCCTGTCGTGGGAATTTATCTTGTAATCATGTGAGTTGATTCTCCTTAATAAACTCCCTTTAATGTGTACATCTAGTCTATCAGTTCTGTCACTCTAGAGAACCCTGACTAATACACATGCATACACATATGTGGTCATGCAGACATGTATACATGCATGCACACATATGTGACCATACAAACATGCATACAATATGTGATCTTTGCCATTGTGGATGCCTAGGATGATTTTTCTCAGGAAAGGTGTCTGTGTTATTAGAAAAATAGCTCTGATTCTCATCCTAAAGTCATAAAAATCAGGAGGTAACTCAGTGAAAGGAGACACACACACACACACACACACACACGATGTTATATGTATAAGGGATTTAATATTTTATATATGTAATCAAATCCTTGAAATTGCCCTTTGTATTAATCAGGGTTCTTAATAGAAACAGAATCAAGAGTATTTATGTGTGTGTGTATATATACACATATATATTTAATATGTGTGTGTGTATATATATATATATATACATAGAGAGAGGGAGAGAAGGAGAGAGAGGGAGTTTATTATAAGAAATCGGCTTATGTGATTACGGGGGCTGAAAGTCTCGTGATCTGCCGTCTGCAGCTGGAGACCCAGGAAAGGCAGTGATGTAGTTGCGAGAACCAAAGGGTCGATGATATGAGACCCAGGCAAGAACAGCACAGGGAGCTGATGTGTCAGCTCAAGCAGTGAGGCAGAGGGTGAAGTCACCCTCCCTCTGCTTTCTGTTCTATTCGGGTCTCAATGAATCGGATGATGCCCACTCACACAGTGGATGGCCACCTGCTTTACTCAGTCTGCTGATTCAAATGCTGATCTCATACAGAAACAGCCTCACAGGCACAGCCAGGACCCACGTTTAGTCTGGGCACCTCATGTCTAAGTGAATTTGACACAAAAATCATCCATCACACCCAGAGCTCTTAATGAAAGTTTCAATGACTGAGGCCAGTCCTGGGCTGCTAATGTTCATCCAATATTGCGTCTAGTTTTACCATCCCTTCCGTTTGCCAGAAATAGAGACAGAAAATGTTTTGCATGTTTGCACCACCAAATAATGAATAAGTAATCAAATGCCATTTTGATTATTGACCTTCTAGCTTTTACAAAACACAAAACTTGCACAAATAAAGATACTCCTGGAAGCCAAGGAACCTAGAGACACATGCAAATTCTCACCAGAGCACCAGTCTCGGTGTCATCTTTTGCTCGCTGCAATCCGGAATTGTAATGCTGGACCCACAGAAACTGGTGTAGTGGCAGGAGACCTCCGTGGTGCAACAAGTCCGTGACCATGATCAGGACTTTATCTCCACTCGATGCATAAAGTATTCCTGTTTAAGAGTAAATTTCCTCTTGTTTCAGTGAAAGATATTTGTAACACGTAAATGGTGAAAGTTATCCCAAACATTGCCATTTTCAATTTCCAAAGGAGCTTATGCTAATTTCAGAGGCATCTCTATGGCTTATATGTATATTTAATATATAAGGCAGGTCCTAATATCTACGTTTTACAGAAGAAGAAACCGAAGTTCAAAAGATCAACAATCTTACCTGAAGTCACAGGGCAGGAGAGTAAAGGAGCAGAATTTTCAACCTAAGTTTATATGATTCTAAAGTTTTCCACTTCCATGCTGCTAAAAGAAATTACTCAACTAGTTCTTCCTGTTCAGGTAAGTCAGTTCAGACTTTGATAATTCTGAATAAAGAAGACAGAAGTTATGATGCTGTAACTATTTGACATAGACTGTGTTAGATTAGAGATGAGAGGCAAAAATCTGACCGTAGTATATTTGTTTTCATTGATTCCAATGTCATCTTTAGGTTTTTGTATATTTCTTTCTGATTTTAATGTACGATCCTTTATTTATTTTCTTCTTACTTTCCTCCTTTCTCTGTCAAATTGTTTTCCTCATCCTCTTCTTTTTAAAAATTCTCAAATTTGACTATAAATTGCTTGTTCTTCTTTGCTCCTTTTCACAACTTTCATTGCCACAAGGCATTCAGGTAGAAAAAAAGGCCAAGGTAGTCTGCAGTGTGCTAGCTATTTACCCAATTGACCCACCGTGTCTTTTATATAAACAAATAAATTAAAAAGTTATGTAAATAATTTATATTCAAATATTCAGAAGTGTCTTAGACACGTTTGATATGCTACCAGTAAACTCCTTTTAGGAGGAGACCACATGCAGCTTTAGAATAGAAAATAGAAGAAAGGAAAAAAATAAACAAATGAAGGTTTTTCTCTGCTCTCTTTATGCAAACAACGACTTATTTCTTAAACTCTCCCCTTTGTGGCTATCACTCAAAGAAAATAAAGAAAAAAAGCTACTGGCTTTCTAGTTTAAATCACAGTCTCATTATTCTGTAGGTGAATGGGGAGGGGGATTGGAATCGTAGGCCCGAGTGGGCAGTAACTTGAAGTCAATGGAGATATATACAAAACAGAAGCACAATCGTGATCCAGCAGTTCTGGAGCTGCTAACTTTTTCTGCCTTTTTCTAAATGTCCAATAATAAGGTT